>NC_083337.1:171506605-171831605 GCF_019175385.1 Lycium barbarum | reverse complement strand
CCTAAACCCTAAACCCTAAACCCTAAACCCTAAACCCTAAACCCTAAACCCTAAACCCTAAACCCTAAACCCTAAACCCTAAACCCTAAACCCTAAACCCTAAACCCTGAAACCCTAAACCCTAAACCCTAAACCCTAAACCCTAAACCCTAAACCCTAAACCCTGAAACCTAAACCCTAAACCCTAAACCCTAAACCCTAAACCCTAAACCCTAAACCCTAAACCCTAAACCCTAAAACCCTAAACCCTAACCCTAAACCCTAAAACCCTAAACCCTAAACCTAAACCCTAAACCCTAAACCCTGAAACCCGAAACCCTAAACCGACCTAAACCCTAAACCCTAAACCCTAAACCCTAAACCCTAAACCCTAAACCCTAAACCCTAAACCCTAAAACCCTAAACCCTAAACCCTGAAACCCTAAACCCTAAACCCTAAACCCTAAACCCTAAACCCTAAACCCTGAAACCCTAAACCCTAAACCCTAAACCCTAAACCCTAAACCCTAAACCCTAAACCCTGAAACCCTAAACCCTAAAACCCTAAACCCTAAACCCTAAACCCTAAACCCTAAACCCTAAACCCTAAACCCTAAACCCTAAACCCTAAACCCTAAACCCTAAACCCTAAACCCTAAAACCCTGAAACCCTGAAACCCTAAACCCTAAACCCTAACCCTGAACCCTAAACCCTAAACCCTAAACCCTAAACCCTAAACCCTAAACCCTAAACCCTAAACCCTGAAACCCTAAACCCTAAACCCTAAACCCTAAACCCTAAACCCTAAACCCTAAACCCCTAAACCCTAAACCCTAAACCCTAAACCCTAAACCCTAAACCCTAAACCCTAAAAACCCTAAACCCTAAAACCCTAAACCCTAAACCCTAAACCCTAAACCCTGAAACCTAAACCCTAAACCCTAAACCCTAAACCCTAAACCCTAAACCCTGAAACCCTAAACCCTAAACCCTAAACCCTAAACCCTAAACCCTAAACCCTAAACCCTAAACCCTAAACCCTAAACCCTAAACCCTAAACCCTAAACCCTAAACCCTAAACCCTAAACCCTAAACCCTGAAACCCTAAACCCTAAACCCTAAACCCTAAACCCTAAACCCTAAACCCTAAACCCTAAACCCTAAACCCTAAACCCTAAACCCTAAACCCTAAACCCTAAACCCTAAACCCTAAACCCTAAACCCTAAACCCTAAACCCTAAACCCTAAACCCTGAAACCCTAAACCCTAAACCCTAAACCCTAACCCTAAACCCTAAACCCTAAACCCTAAACCCTGAAACCCTAAACCCTAAACCCTGAAACCCTAAACCCTAAACCCTAAACCCTAAACCCTAAACCCTAAACCCTAAACCCTAAACCCTAAACCCTAAACCCTAAACCCTAAACCCTAAACCCTAAACCCTAAACCCTAAACCCTAAACCCTAAACCCTAAACCCTAAACCCTAAACCCTAAACCCTAAACCCTAAACCCTAAACCCTAAACCCTAAACCCTGAACCCTAAACCCTAAACCCTAAACCCTAAACCCTAAACCCTAAACCCTAAACCCTAAACCCTAAACCCTAAACCCTAAACCCTAAACCCTAAACCCTAAACCCTAAACCCTAAACCCTAAACCCTAAACCCTAAACCCTAAACCCTAAACCCTAAACCCTGAAACCCTAAACCCTAAACCCTAAACCCTAAACCCTAAACCCTGAAACCCTGAAACCCTAAAACCCTAAACCCTGAAACCCTGAAACCCTAAACCCTAAACCCTAAACCCTGAAACCTAAAACCCTAAACCCTAAACCCTGAACCCTAAACCCTAAACCCTAAACCCTAAACCCTAAACCCTAAACCCTAAACCTGAAAACCTGAAACCCTAAACCCTAAACCCTAAACCCTAAACCCTAAACCTGAAACCCTGAAACCCTAAACCCTAACCCTAAACCCTTAAAACCCTAAACCCTGAAACCCTAAACCCTAAACCCTAAACTAACCCTAAACCCTAAACCCTGAAACCCTAAACCCTAAACCCTGAAACCCTAAACCCTAAACCCTAAACCCTAAACCCTGAAACCCTGAAACCCAGAAAACCCTAAACCCTAAACCCTAAACCCTGAAACCCTAAACCCCTAAACCCTAAACCCTAAACCCTAAACCCTGAAACCCTAAAACCCTAAAACCCTAACCCTAAACCCTAAACCCTAAACCCTGAAACCCTAAACCCTGAAAACCCTAAATCCTAAACCCTTGAACCCTAAACCTGAAACCCTAAACCCTAAACCCTAAACCCTAAACCCTGAACCCTAAACCCTGAACCCTAAACCCTGAACCCTAAATCCTGAACCCTAAACCCTGAACCCTAAACCCTGAACCCTAAACCCTGAACCCTAAACCCTGAACCCTAAACCCTAAACCCTAAACCCTAAACCCTAAACCCTGAAACCCTAAACCCTGAACCCTAAACCCTAAACCCTAAACCCTAAACCCTGAACCCTATACCCTAAACCCTAAACCCTTAAACCCTAAACCCTAAACCCTAAACCCTGAAACCCTAAACCCTAAACCCTAAACCCTAAACCCTAAACCCTAAACCCTGAAACCCTAAACCCTAAACCCTAAAACCTAAACCCTAAACCCTAAACCCTAACCCTAAACTCTGAAACCCTAAACCCTGAAACCCTGAAACCCTAAACCCTAAACCCTAAACCCTAAACCCTTAAACCTAAACCCTAAACCCTAAACCCTGAACCCTGAAATCCTAAACACTAAACCCTAAACCCTAAACCCTGAACCCTGAAACCCTGAACCCTGAACCCTGAAACCCTAAACCCTGAACCCTGAACCCTAAACCCTGAAACCTGAACCCTGAACCCTAAACCCTAAACCCTGAAACCCTGAACCCTGAACCCTGAACCCTAAACCCAAACCCTAAACCCTAAACCCTAAACCCTAAAACCCTAACCCGGAAACCCTAAACCCTGAACCCTGAACCCTGAAACCCTGAACCCTAAACCCTAAACCCTGAACCCTGAAACCCTGAACCCTGAACCCTAAACCCTAAACCCTGAAACCTAAACCCTGAACCCTAAACCCTGAACCCTGAACCCCGAACCCTAAACCCTAAAACCCGAAACCCTAAACCCTGAACCCTGAACCCTAAACCCTAAAACCTGAACCCTGAACCCTAAACCCTATAGTAGGCGATATAGTCATCTATAGTAGGTCGTTGTATCAGTATGTATCCCATTGCAGAAAGGTGTTGGAAAGACTTAGAGCATATCAACTCTATGTCAAGATGGAGAAGTTTAAATTTGCAAGTCGCGAGATCAAGTTTTTTGTCTATTTGGTTAGAGAAAACCAAGTGCGGATGGATCCAAAGAAAGTGGAAGCTATTGGTGATTGGCAAGCACCTAGCGGGGTAAAAGAGTTGAGATCTTTTATGGGCTTAGCAAATTATTATCTAAAGTTTATTGCAGGCTATTCAAAGAAGGTTGCTCGTTTGACTCATTTGCTGAGAAAGAATGTCAAGTATGTTTAGTCCGATGTATGTGACAAAGCTTTCAATGGGTTGAAAAAAAGCAATTACGTCTGAACCAATCTTGAAGCTGCTAGACTTTAATTCGATGTTTGAGGTTTACACTGATGCTTTAGACTATGCTGTTGGTGGTGTGCTGGTCCAAGAGGATTATCCGGCGGTGTTTGAAAGCAGGAAGCTGAATGCTGCGGAGCAGGCTATACTGCGTATGATAAAGAGATGGTTGATGTTATCTATTGTCTCCAAATTTGGCGAGTCTATCTGCTGAGAACAAAGTTCGTTGTAAAGACGGACAATGTGGCTAATACTTACTTCAAGACTCAACAGAAATTGAGTCCCAAGTAAGCCCAATGGCAGGAATTATTGGTGGAGTATGACTTTGTATGGGTGCACACACCTGGAAAACAAAATCAGGTCGCCGATGTGTTAAGTTGCAAAGAAGTATTAACTATAACTTATGCTATCACAAGAATCATATCTGATTTCTTAGATACAATCAAGTTGTCGGCTGTAAATGATCCTTCGTATGTAAAATTGATGGATCAAGTAAGAGATGGTACAATCAGGTGGTATTGGATCGAAGACGATTTGCTGCACTTTAAAAGAAGGAGAATTATGGTTCCTCAAGGTGTTGGTTTGCGTCGTTCACTTAAAAGATATACATGATATCCCTTATGTTGGTCATCCAGGCGTTGAAAGAATGATGGCATTACTGTCTCAAAATTATTTTTGGCTGAAAATTGAAGAAGACATCGAGGCTTATGTCAAGACTTATCTCGTTTGTCAAGTGGACAAGACTAAAAGGAAAAAGTAAGTAGGTTTGCTACAACCTCTACCGATTCTCTAAGTATGGTATTTTTATAGCTGCTGAATTATTCTATAAGCATGTGGTGAAATTCTTTGGGGTTCTAAGTGATATTGTGACTGATCGTGATGTCAGATTCACCGATCGTTTTCGGACAGCATTGTTCAAAGACGTAGGGACTGATTTTAAATTCTCAACTGCAAATAACCTACAAACAGATGGGCAAACCGAACGTATCAATCATCTGCTTAAGGAGTATTTGAGGCATTATGTGATGGCGAGTCAAAGGAATTGGGTTGATTTGCTAGACAGTGTGCAGTTTTGCTACAATCTGCACAAGTCATCGGCAACTGAAATGAGTCCATTTGAGATAGTGTTGGGTAGGCATCCTGACACACCATTGGAAGTCGCTAATTCAAAGAAACAGGGCAGTTGTCCGACTACTTATAGGTATGCTTGTGACAAGCAAAAGTTGTTGGCTGAGGCGCAAGATAGTTTAACGAAGGTGTCTAAGCGAATGAAAAAGTATGCTGACAAACATTGACGGGCAGTGGAATTCAACATTGGTGACAAGGTGTTGCTGAATCTTACTTCACAGATTTGGAAGAAAATCAGTAGCAAAGCGTGTCATCGTAGGCTGATCCCTAAGTATGACCGTCCTTTTGAGGTTGTGAAGAAACTTACTCCTCAAGCAGATGATTGAAAAGATCTTGGATCACCGTACATTGGGTCATAGAAAGAAGAACAAGCGGACTAAGTTTTTGGTTAAATGGGCAGGAAAACAAGAGTGTGATACAACTTGGGAAAAGAGACAGTCTCTATGGCAGTTTGAAGATCAAATCAAGGCATACATGGATTCTGTCTCGTCGAGGACGACGAGCTTATCTGGTGGGGGAAGTTTGTTAGCTCCTCGGCTTGGTTGATCTTATATCATGAGCGTGACAAGGGATTTACATGATGGACCTTATCACGACCTTATGATGGTATTGGCATCATATTAGTAAAATTGCATGTGCAGGCAAGGCATGGGCATTGGCACTATGGCATGCAGCTTGAGTGTCAAGACATGGCAAGACCTTGGCATGGGTGTAGGCATGGCAAGACAAGATAGTGTATGGGCAAGGCAAGGGAGAGTGTGACAATGCTAGGTAAGGGCAAGGTAAGTCTGTGTGACAAGGCAAGCTAAGACAAGGCATGGCGTGGCATGACTGAGACAAGGCAAGATGTGGCACGGTAAGGCAAGGATGTTGGCATGAGCTAGGCAGTGTCATGGGCGAGCCGGGCGTGCAGTAGAGGCATGCGCACAAGGCATGCTGCGCATGGAAATGGCGGGAAAATCAAGTATAGCGCCAATCCTTGGCTCCAGTGTGTGCGTCAAATTGCAGCAGAGATGCATGCATGTACGCGGCACATGCCGGCAGTTGGAAACTTGGGCGGTTTTCTCATTTTCAAATAAAATGGCCATGTTGGCCTAGTAGTTTCCTTTGTGATAGACTTGTAGCCTTATCCTATGCAGTTAAGGTTGTCAACTACCTTAGTGGGAAGTTACCTCACATGCTTGGCACATGACTGGGCTGTTGTGGCCTATATAAAGGCACAGGCAGCCTTGTCAATAGGCAAATTAGGGTATATTGGTCTAAAATATTTTGTAAGTGTTCTTTGTGCACGAGTTAATACAAAGTTGGGAAGTGATTCCTGTAAACGTGTGTCTTGCGTTCTGTTTCATTGCCTAAACATCTTCTAAGTGCCAAACGAATGTCAAAGAAAAGAGTGAAGGTGATGTGCCGTGAAATTACGGGATATTCGATGCTAATTTCTTAAGCTTTTGTAACTCTTCAAGCACTTTTGGTGTTACTTTTCGTGCATTTATGTCGTTTTGTAGGATAAGATGTCCAGAGAGCATAACTGTCACGACCCAGTCCCGTGGGCCATGACTAGTGCCCAAGCTGGACACCCATATGTATACCTGTTAGACATAATCAGACTGACACTATAGACAACATGGGAATCGACATAGACACAAGGTCCTCAACATCACATATCAAGATAATTTGTCCCCTGCGGAGTCTCAACCAATCACAATGAAATCAAATACGCAAGCCGACGAGGCTGCCACTATATGTCATTATAATACGCAAGCCGACAAGGCTGCCACCACATGTCAATATACTACGCAAGCTGACAAGGCTGCCACTACGTATCGATAACATATGCAAGCCGGCAAGGCTGCCACAACCAACAGAAACGTCCACAACAACTATATAGACACAGCTGACCATAATCTATATACAACCCACACACATGTCTACAGACCTCTAAGAGTACTAACAGTGAAATATGACGGGACAGGGCCCCGTCGTACCCCTGGACAACCATATATAAATACATCAGAAGATCTGTACCAAAAGTCTAGGCTCCGGAACAACGGAGCTCTCCAAGACAGCTGACTGGAAATCCTAAGCTGGGGGATCACCGAATCGAGCGTCTGTACCTGCGGGCATGAAACGCAGCCCTCCCGAAGAAAGGAGGTCAGTACGGAATATGTACTGAGTATATAAAGCATAAGAACATCAAGTACAGATGAATCATGAAAACCAGCCTCAATAATAGAATGCATCTGTGGCTAACATCTGAGAATATCTGCATAACTCTATATGACAGAAACTGACTCTACGGCGTATGATAGGCATAGATTACAATATAACTGATAGTGCTGTGGAACGTACAGCCCGATCCGTATATAATATAATAGTGCCGAGGAACGTACGGCCCGATCCATATATAATATAATAGTGCCGAGGAACGTACGACCCGATCCATATATAATATAATAGTGCCGAGGAACGTACGGCCCGATCCATAAATATAATATGTTAGTGCCGAGGAACGTACGGCCCGATCCATATATAATATAATATGTTAGTGCCGACGAACGTACGGCCCGATCAATAAATATAATATGTTAGTGCCGAGGAACGTACGACCCGATCCATAAATATAATATATACAAATGCATGTAAAACTCGGAAAAGGATACTCTGAACCCCTCTGGTGACATAAGAAGCTAATATGAAAAGTCTCTGGGAGTTATGGACATAAAACATAGGAGGCCAACGATACAAATATCTCTACACTCTCTAAGAACAGAGTCTTTGGAACTTGCTTTCTCACTGTGTTCGTCCATATGATAAGGATCATGCCAAAAAGAAAGAAAGGATAACTTTACATACCTGTTACAGGTTAACCGTAACCAAGTTCGCTTCGTTGCCCCTTTATCCTATTTAATATGAAAGTAATGCTATCGTTAGTAAACTATACTTCCTATCTTATAAATCTGTAACCAATCATTTATAGGACTCATTCTTTAATTCATACTTTCTTGATTAGGATTTTCATTAGTTAAGAACTTAACGGAAATCGGGCAGCATTTCCCCTATATACTCGCCTAACCCGAACTTCCAATTAACCTTCTGTTATCACAGAAATACCAACAATGACAGTAATAGAGATATGCATATAAAAACCCTTACAATTCAACCCATAAACAACTCTAACAATCCAACAACCCTTCTTAATCCTTTTCCAATCCAAATCGTTAACGTTTTAAGATTATACACTTCTTTCTTCAAAATCTAGAATCCACATCAACGACAACACGACCACAACACGAATAACGACATATGAACATAAATCATACTTTTAATCCTTTCAACCCACAATTTCATATAACAACCATTTCATGCAATTTCTTACTTCCCATTTTACCCAATCCAATTTTAATCCTTCCATTACAATACCATTAATACAATTATACCACAAAAAAAGAAACTCTTACCTTAATTTATTCGGAGGAATTTCTACACTTATTTGCTCTAATTTCACTATTTCTTCTTCCTCAATTCAATATCCAATGTTGCTATCACCTCTTTGAACTTGCAAACCACTTGAAACTTAATCCAAAATAGCAACAAAATATTTTTTTCCCCCATCCATGGCTGGCCGAGAGCAGCCATGGAAATGTTGCTCTTTTTTTTTTTTTTTGAATTGAATTTTTTGCAAAGTGAAATATGACAGCATGATTCATCATATATATATACTCCCTCACCATAGGACACGTGTCCACTTGCTTGACATGTGTCCCACCAATGAGTCATCATTCTTATTTTTTATTTTTAAAACGGGTGGGGCCCACAAACATAATTAAATTAATTAATTTTAATTAATCACTAATCCCTACTTAATAATATAATCATAGTTAATTAGTCCCTAATTTTCAATAATATTTTTATACTACTTGAAATTTATAAACAAATCGTGTACTAATTAAAATTGAGAATTAAAAATTCCTATTTCATATCCAAAAATAATCCCGTCCTTAACTTATGTCGATTAGCTTGCGAATAACTCGACATATAAAAATACGGGATATAACAATAACAGAGCAAAATGGACCAAAATGGAGCAAAACAAGCCAAAATAGAAGAAGCGTGACCTGCAAGTCGCAGGTCACACATGCGAGTCGCAGGTCACACATGCGAGCTGCATGTTCTGCAGCAAGTTTGTATAGAGATTTTGGAAATCTGAAGAAATTGGATGCAGCATCTGCGAGCATCACCTGCGAGACGCATCCATGACCGCATGTGCTGCAAGTCATCTCTGTACATTGCAAGACCTGCGAGAGTTTTGCACAACATGCGAATCGCAGGTTGAACATGCGATACAACCTGCGAGACGCACGTTGTGCACGCAGGGTATTTTTGTCCAGATTTTGTTCCTGTTTTTGGAATGTTATAAATACTCTTTTAGGGTTTGTAAAACATATCTTTGGCCATTTCATACAAGTTTTGGAGACTAGGTTCCTACACCACACTTTGGGGTTGAAGATTTGAAGATTTGGTTGAGCATTTCTTAAACCTTTAATTCATTTCTTCAATTCCTTGCTTTGTATTGTATATCTAAGTGTGTAGTATTTATTTTCTTCACTTGAATCTTGTTTATGAAAATATTCTATGATTAAAGTGTTGGATGAAACTCTTATTTTGCTTATGTATTGAATGATTTTTATTGCTATTGAAGTGGGTCTTTGTTGATTTAATTAATCTTGTTCTTTAATGTTTCTTAAGGGATTAGATAACCCTAAGACTCGCCCGTTTGCTTTGATTGAGCTCGGAAGAGGAAATTTAGGTTGGGAAAGATTAATTAACAAGAATTTGGGTCATTAAACCCATCTAATAACTTGAGCTAGGAATAGGAAAGTTACTTGAGATTCAATTGGTTGTGCTTGATATCACACTCTAAGGCTTGGAAAAGCTTAGAGTGAAATTCATTGATTTGGTTGGAAGATTTTCAATGAGATTTTAGAAACCATTATCTATTAACATAAACCCACTCTTAGTTGTAAAATCATAAACTACATTGGATCGTTACTTGAGAGTTCCTTGTATCCATGCTTGTGGCCATTGATCATTTTATTCGCTTTCTAGATTAGTTTACATTTTTGCATTAGTTATAATTTTCTTAAAATCAAAATATTATCAAGTGTTTGGCTTAGCGTAGAAAGTGATAATTCCTTACTTGTCTAAATCGCCTAGTATATTGTTCCCTGTGGGATCGACCCCAACTCATAGTTAAGTAAATTATATTGCATACGACCGTGTACACTTTCTCTATGAGGAGTGGATTTGGACGTTATCAGAAGGATGAGTCATTGTGAGTGACTGTCGTACGATGTCAGTGACAAAAAAATTGACCATGCAGACACAAGGAAAAACACGCTACGAACTCAACCGTGGCCTAGGAATTTGCAACGGATGTCACCTTGACTCAGTCAACCCCCAAAGTCAAATTTCTAACCAAGACTCAAAACACTCCCGAGTACCTTCGGAACCGAACCAATCAGCCCACCAAGTTATAAACGACCCTCCGGATCTCACGGAATCAATGAAATTTTGAAAAAGGTTCATTTACTCAAAAGTCACCTATTAGTCAAATGTTTTCACTTAAAGGTTCTAATTCTCTCAAATTTTACTAAAACTCGCCCGATGACCACGGGAGTAATGTCGACGGGGTAAAATGGTCAAAACACCCATAACAATCGAACGGGTCGTTACAGATACTAACTCATAAATAAAGTAGAGTTAAGAAAGTAGAATCGATTTTCGTCACTTTTCTTTCTATATAATCACTTTTGCCATCTCCAAAATCAAAGTATTATCATGACTCGTAAGAAAAACACCTTCTGATTAGGATAGTGCTCTACTTTTGCATACTTATGTGAAGATCTGTGGTTTTTCCATCGTCCCCAGGTGCAAAAGGGCATGGCAGTGCATGTATATACCCCAAATGTCGTTATATGTAAAATGATGAGTTAGATACTTTGCTGGAAAAATAACTACAGTGCACCCTAACATTTGGCCGGATTAATTATAACGCACTCAACCTTTACGGGTGACCTATTACCCCCCTGGACAATTTTAAAGTGAAATTAATACCTCCCTGAAAAGCCATAACCTGATATGCCTCATGTGGGTGAATTACACGCGCCTTACACGTGTATTTTACCACTAAAACCACCAGCCACCCCTTTTCTCACCGGAAAAAATGGCCAAATCTGGCCACTTATGTATTTTTCTGGCCAGATCTGCGAAATGATAAAAAATGCCAAATCTGGTCACGAAAAAATGGCCAAATATGGCCACTTATGTATTTTTCCATATATTTTCATTGGGAATTTTCCATATCTTTTCATTAGGAATTTTGCTTTAGTCACCCCCTTTCTCACCGGAAAAAATGGCCAAATCTGGCCACCCCTTTCTCCCGCTAATAATTGGCCGAAAAAATGTTTTAGCTTACATTTTTCAATTTGGTGTTGGCTTTTTACATCCTTAAAATGGTATAGTTTTGGAGAAATGTTCCTCCCATTTTGGAAGAGAACGTGTGGCTTTTAACAATGGCAACATAGAAAATGAAAGGGTGTAGATTAGAATGTGGAGGGTGTAATTAATTCTCAAACTGATATTGTAAATTGAGGCATAGCAGTTCCAAAGTGCTTTTAGTGCTTTTCAATAGGAAAAAATGTTGGTTTTTCTATCATTGATTGTCCATGCACAAAAAATAATTGCCGAAAAAATCACCAAAAACTGCATATTCCTGGTGAGAGGAAGTGTGTGTAACAAAGAAGAAGAAAGGAATAAAAGAGAAAGAAAAAAAGTAAAATAATAAGAAAAGAGAAAAAGTAAAATGAAAAGTAGAAATGTTGAAAAGTATTATTTTAATATTTTTATTTGCTTCTCACTCTCTCAAAGAGAGTGAACTACACTCTCTGTACCACCTCACCATCCAGGGAGGTATTAATTTCACTTTAAAATTGTCCAAGGGGTAAAAGGTCACCCGTAAAGGTTGAGTGTGTTATAATTAATCCGACCAAACGTTAGGGTATACTGTAGTTATTTTGCCATACTTTGCTCTAACTTTTGAAATTGTCATCATTTTTTAATCCTCATCCTACTTGACTTCGTTTCTCTTTAAAGGTTTAGCTTTTATCAATAAACCAACAAATATAACTTTTTTATTTGATTTCCTTACAATTTCCTTTTAGTGTCTTACAAATCTTTGACTCTTCTCTCATTACTTAAAAAGAAATCATTTTCGTTCTATAACGTTGAGAGAGTAGACCACCTTTATGAACTGTTGCCAAAAATTTACGTTCTTATAGAAGTCTACAGAACTGATAATTTCAGTAACACCACAAAATTTTGCCACTTTTTGATCCATTGCTTTAATGTGGCCAGTTTTACTCCATTTGACACGCCTTTTGAAAGTAGTCATCGGACTTGCCAACAGAATTACTACTGGAACATGTTCCATGAAAATTTTAGCCTTTCCTTGTGTTGAGTTACGACTATTTTTCCTCCATTGAAGAAGTGTATTCATTTAAGAATACAATTATACTTTGACTTTTGAAGCCAAAGCAAGAAAGAAACAGAGATGTCACCTCTTTTGGATCTACTTCTTTTCTTTATAACCGTTGCGGACGAAGGAAAGAAAAACTTTCCATGTCAGTGCCAGAATTTGATGAATCTTCCAATTAATAGAAACATCAAACTTAGTTATCAAATCGGCTTCGTTAGGACTAGCCAGATTTCAGTTTTGCATCTGTGCTTCAAATTCTTCACAGTAATCAATACTTTCCTAGCAGTAATATCTTCGCAATACAATATCTTTTTAAGATTGTTAGAAAAAATAGGAAAACATAATCGAAGAACATAATGGCTTTGAGGAGTGAAAAAATGACTTTCCTTAAAAAGATATTGCTCGTGTACAAATTACGAAAAATACAAACAACTCCCTTCAGGATACAGTAAAGCCCTTGTTTATACATTGTCACACCCTAACAGTAGTAGGGCATGGCAGGCACCCGACTCTCATCAGATTCGAGCCAACCCTTAGACATTCGCTCTATCAAAACCTGTCATTTCAAAAACTTTTAAGAATATAAAACTTTTCCAAATAGAAATCATTATCTTTATAACGATTATGAAAACTTTCAATCAAATAAGTACTTTAAACCAATTGAAATCATCTAAAATACGTACTCTTTTAAAATCCACAATTGACTCAACTGACATCACTTTGTCGACATCTCGACAAACATGCCACGGGACACTGTCTGCAGAGGTCTCTAAGAAGTAAACTGAACATTATAAGTCAGGACAGGGCCCTGACATACCCATAATCATACATATCGACACATGACTTAGCACAGCTCCAGAATGAGGTGGAGCTTGCCAATCCCAGCTGACGTCCAAGCATCCTAGCTATACACTTAACCTGCCAAACAATCTGGGGCTGCGGGCATGAACGCAGCGTCCCTAGGCAAAAGGACGTCAGTACGGAAAATGTACTGAGTATGTAAGGTGGTAAATAATCATAATCATAATTTAACTTAGGAGAGAAGAAATCACAATCTAACTTAATACCTGCAGCCTTCGCTAGAAGAAACATAAATGTGCACACGAAGTCTCAAAATAATTTTTAAGTAAATTATGCAATCCAACACACATGCCACTTCCGACATGTTAACAGAATGATCCCTTCGGACACCCGCTTCCGGCTAGTATCACAATAGTCGCTTCGGACGGCCGCTTCCGTCATAATAATGATGGCCCCTTCGGGCAGCCGCTTCCGGCTTAATAATAATGGCCCCTTCGGGCAGCCGCTTCCGACTTAATATCACCATCATATCAACACAAACTCAATCCACAAATATCAATTTCAATTTATATCATAATTCACTAATCAATTCATTACAATCCAGTTATTAGCCTTAGTCTTTCATAAGAAGTTATCAAATTTGTATCTCACTAGACTTCATAAATGGTAAATGAAATGAAGTAGTAAAATCTCACACCCCATTCGGAGTGGTTTTGAAGATCAAACTTTATGTTTCATTTAGTATAAAACTCATTTCCTCGAAATCATTAGTAAAACCATATACATAACTCAACTTGGCACCTTATGGGTGTTCCCTTCGGAACAGAATAGGAGTACAATATCAATAAGCCATCACAAGAGACGTTTAAACCTTACTTGTCTAAGAATGGAATCATGTGGAGTACATATAGAATGAATAACAACAAGGATCATGCCAAAATAAAAGAAAGAATAGCCTTAACATACCTTATCGCTTACGTGATTAGCTTAACTTAAGCTTCCAAACACTGGCCAATCTACAATCAAGGTAAAGGAAACTGTAGACAACTTGAAAGAGGATCATATACTTCTCTAAGCTCGCATTTAACCTCCGCAAATTCGGGCAGCATTTTCCCTGTAATCTTCGCTTCCCTCTAATTCCAATTCAATTTAACAACACAATCAGCAACCAACAACAACAAGAACCAACTCATATAAGCCTCTTTAAACTCAAAGCATCAACTCCCAAAGATATACACCAAAACAACCCGGTATACAATTTGTATACGATATCTTCATACACTTTATTCTCCCAAATTCAAGAACAGAAACTTATCAACAACATCAACAACAATATTAACAATCATTTTATATCAATATCCAACTAATTCAATCCATTTAATCATACCAAAACAGCCCCCAAGTTATTTGATATCCAAAAATGATAACCGAACTTTCAACGTCATTTTCTCTATTGTAACTCGTCAAATCTAACAATGATCACGGTAAGAACATCATTAACATCTTAAAAATACCTTATATGAGCAGCCACCACGAAACCAACATCCCCCAAGTTCAAATTTTAGCTTAAAATGATGGCAACAACTTGTTCTATACTTTACCCTTCACGAGCCTAGGGATTCGGGACCTCGAACTTGCTCGATTCTCCACTTTCTCTCTCTAAATCTCCTCTCTCTCTCTAAAATTTTGTGGACTTATTGATGTGTAAATGAATGCATTTGTATGAATTTAGCCCTTATATATGGGTCTTGGGTCGGTTCCCACTGACCTTGAGTCGGGTTGGGCCGAGCCCACTGCTCAGCTTGACCTTTCTGTCTTAAAACGTCTATAACTTTTTATCCCTATGTAGGGTGAAGGCCCATAACCTATGGTTGGAAAGGTATTTCACTTATCTACAACTTTCATTTTTGGAGTTTTCTCAAATTCCCAAATAATGCTGGGTTTATGGCCTCCCGAAATCAGGTCACCCGATAACGTAACTTAAAAACATCTTTTTGGAGGGCTTACACTTGGATTTGGCTCAAGGTTCCTTCTTGAGTTGTGTTTAACTTCACATATATTGTCCATATAACTTGTCATATGTCCTTTATAAAAAACCCATCATGTGGGCCCCACCTCAGCTTACGGTCACGAGGGCTATATATCTTTTAATTCAAAAATTATATTAAAAAATAATTCATCCAATACGAAAAAATACCCTGAGTAAAAAAAAATAGCGTAAACCGGACACCCGAGCGCAAAGTTATGACCATTTAAAGTTTCAACAATTTACAACTAGTTTTCTACCTATGCTCCTGTCCTTATTTTTTATTTACATCAAATCTTCTATGATACATAAATTAATTAAGGTCATGCCACAACGTTATGTCACGCCCCAAAACCCACCCTAGACGTGACCGGCATCCGACGTCATGAATAACATCGGAAGAACCTAAACACACAACAATAATACTTGAACCCGCCAGCTTCAACATTCGCCTCCAACAGTTTATCATTTAAATGTAACAAATCATGAATACATGAACTAAATCAGCGGAAGTCTTTAATATCATAGAAGTTAATCAAAACGTGACAACGCCCAAGCGTTAACAAAACTCAACAACTACCCATAAGAATGTATACTATGGAGCTTCTAGGATAAAGAGGTAATAGTTTGACTCATCGGGACGCAACCCAAAACTAATAATAAATGAACAAAATAATAGGGTGTCCCACGAATGAACGTGTGGGCTCACCAAATCAGCAGCAACAGCAAGTCCTTCCTAAGCACCTGAAGTATCAAGAACCTGCTCTCCTCTGTTACCTAACATACCATAAAAAACAACAATGGTATGCCCGAGTACTTCGTACTCAGTGAGTGCCTCAGGGACAATAAGTAATATAAAAATAAAATATAATAATACATAAAGAAATCAGTTCTGAAAAGATAATATAAAAACTGTCATTCCACTTTATGATTCTTAATATCGTTTGTTGAACAGTTTATAAAGCCATTCCAAAATCCCGGTTTCAATTATGCTTTAAATCGATCAGACATAAATATCAGTTCCATAATAAAGATGGATATCATAATCGCCCATATAGGCCCAACTCTATATCAACAACATTGCGTAATACACCGGAATATGGATTCACGGTGGCTACTCTTCCTCTCGAATAGCAAGGCACACTGCGTAATTCACCGGAATATGGATTCACGGTGGCTACTCTTCCTCCCGAATAGCAAGGCAATTAATACACCCCAGGTAGCGAACCCGGAAGTGGCCACTCTTCCTCCCGAATGGCAAGGTAATTAATACACTAGGATCCATAGTGGCTACTCTTCCCCCCGAATAGCAAGGCAAACACAACAACAAAGTCCATGGCATAGAAGCCGATTCACAATTTGTCTCAAAGTAGTCACACCATCAATAACAGTAAAGTACATTATGCCATATCGAAGAATAAGTCATTCCAATCAAAATTTTGAAAACGTATAACTCCTTTACAAAAGATTTTCATGTCCCAATTCATCAATGAGAATGTTATCAACAACTCTTAACCATCATTATTAAGCATCTCTCATAGTTGAAAACATTCATAATATCTTATATATATATATATATATATATATATATATATATATATATATATATATATATATATATATATATATATATATATATATATATATAGTGTTTGTTACAATCTAGGGTTAATGTGGGTTTGTCCCCTCACACACATTAACCGCCATTTAGACATGAATTAGAGTCCAAGAAACATGAAAAGATTACTTTTACTTTCATTCATTAAAGAATCTTGAATAAAATTTATACTTCCAACAATGGTTTCAAAAGTGACTTTCATTCAAAATAAGTTTTTTTTTAAAAGAGAGACATACATTAGGGTTGTGTATGAGAAGTTCACCCTTTTTATTCAATAAAGAACTTTCAAGAAAAGAAGTCATGCATTCCAAAATAAGATTTTCAAAAGAGACATACCTTAATTTGTTAAACAAGGTTTAACAATTCACTTTTCTAATGAAGAACACCCAAACCCTAGCTTGAATCACTTTTGGAAGAATTATGTTGCAAACCCTAGGTTTTGATCACACAAATCATGTTAAGAATCATGGGTTTGATGTTAGAATGATTTAGTAATGTTAAGGATGCCCTTACCTTTGATTTTAAGACTTGGGGGAATGATTTTCGTCCTTAGGGTTGTTTAGGAAGTGGAGAAATAAACAAAACAAGGGTCTTATTTATATTTTTCTGGTGAAAACGGGCCAAAGGACGTCTCTGAAGGACGGACCGTCCTTTGGACCGTCCCTTGGTGGAAGTTTCCAGAGAGTTTCTGGAAATTTCCAAAGTTTGAATAGTTCTCTCTGCTTGCCCGTCAGTTTGAGGATGAAAGGCAGTGCTCAGTTTCACTCTAGTCCCCAAACCTTCTTGAAACGTCTGCCAGAAATGAACAGTAAATTGCGTACCTCTGTCAGATATGATAGATGTCGGAACACCATGCAACCTAACAATCTCCTTCAAATATAACTTGGCGTACTCTGCAGCAGCATATGATGTCTTTACAGGAAGAAAATGGGCAGACTTCGTAAGCCTATCCACGATCACCCAAATTGAATCATACTTGGCCTTTGTGCAAGGTAAACCTGCAACAAAGTCCATATTTATCATCTCCCACTTCCATTGAGGAATCTCAATGTTTTGAGCCAAGCCACCAGGCCTTTGATGTTCAGCTTTCACCTGTTGACAGTTCAAACACTTAGCCACAAAGTTAGAAATATCAACCTTCATGCTCTTCCACCAATAGTGTTGTTTCAAATCCTTATACATCTTGGTGGATCCCGGATAAACCGAATACTTGGAACTATGAGCTTTCATCATTAGTTCTGGTCGAAGACCATCAACATCGGGAACACACAATCGTCCTTGCAATCACAGAACACTATCGCCAGTCCCAACCGTAAATGAAGTGTACTCACCCCTTTCCACTCCATCTCTCAGCTTTGCCAAAAGTTCATCATTATATTGCTTGAATTTAATCCTTTCTACAATATCAGACCGTGATGGAGTGATTCCCACTAACTCTCCATCTTCAGTTTCATCAAGCCTAACCCTAAGATTGGCGACCCTTCGAATCGCTTTCCCCATGGGCATGTCACGAGCACGCAAATAAGCCAACGCGCCCATAGATTTTCTACTCAAAGCATCAGCAACCACATTAGCCTTACCAGGATGATACAGAATATTCAAGTCGTAGTCTTGTAACAACTCCAACCACCTCCTCTGCCTGAAGTTCAACTCTTGCTGCTTGAAGATATATTGCAGACTCTTGTGATCAGTAAAAACATCACAATGCTCACCATACAGGTAATGACGCCAAATTTTCAAAGCAAATACCACAGCAGCCAACTCCAAGTCATGAGTCGGACAGTTCTTCTCATGCTTCTTCAACTGACGCGAAGCATAAGCAATCACCTTACCGTTCTGCATCAATACACAACCCAAACCAATTCTAGAAGCATCACAATACACCACATATCCACCAGACCCCGAAGGTAACGTCAAAATAGGAGCCAAAGTCAACCTTGTCTTAAGCTCTTGGAAACTCCTTTCAAAAGCTTCAGACCACTGAAACTTAGCAGTCTTCTGTGTCAATTTAGTTAGTGGAGAGGCTATTGACGAAAAACCTTCCACAAACTTTCAGTAATAGTTTGCCAAACCCAAGAAACTACGAATTTCAGTCGCACTAGTGGGTCTAGGCCAATCCTTCACCGCTGCAATATTCTGAGGGTCCACTTTAATGCCGTCCCCGATCACCACATGGCCCAAGAAAGCCACAGAATCAAGCCAGAATTCACACTTAGAGAATTTCGCATACAGCTCGTTCTCCTCAAGTGTTGTCAAAGTTATCCTCAAATGATTAGCATGATCCTCACGATCCTTAGAGTACACCAAAATGTCATCAATAAACACAATAATGAAGCGGTCTAGATACGGCTTAAACACACGATTCATTAAATCCATGAATGCAGCAGGCGCATTAGTCAACCCTAAAGACATTACTAGAAACTCAAAGTGCCCATAACGCGTACGGAAGGCATTTTTCGGGATATCCTTGTCACGCCTCGAACCTGGGCCTGGACGTAACACGACACCCTGTGCCTGACTGCATGTGACCGTGCGAACCAACTGGCTGACTGAATCAACATGTGATATCAAAACATAACTGAATGTGGAAACAACTAAACACATGCTGATATACTAAAGGTATGACTGAAATCATAATGCGAAGATACATAGACAATATGAAATATATCTAAAAGTAGCCAACATGGATAAACCAAAACGACTGAACAACTGCCACCAAGGCTAACATAATAAATATCTGACTGTCTGAACTATGTCTATGAAGCCTCTAAGAATACTGAATAATAGAGTTGTCTATAAACTGAAATAATTAGATAGCTGGCAACGCCCCGAAGGAATTTGGGACTCACCAGTAGTTGATACGTGCACTCCTAAATAGCTGAGTCGTCGACCTGTATATCGTTGCCTGCATCGCGAAATGCAGGCCCCCAAGCAATAAAAAGGGGCATCAACACATTTGAATTGTACTGGTATGTAAAGCAACTGAAGCAATAAAATACTGAAACTGAAACTGATAACTGTAACTGTAATAGCAAGGAAGTAGAGCTATGAATACTCTCTGATATGTATCTGAATCATCTGTATTATCTGTGTTTGTATATGTGGGGCCTCGGCCCAATAATAAATGCACTCTATGGCCTCGGCCTAGTAGTGCGTCAGTCAATGGCCTCGGCCATGTATACGTATACACAAGACTGTGCTGTGCCCTCGGGAAAAATCACATATGTATAATTATGGTTAATTAATAAGGACTGAGACCATAACAACAATGAACAATGCTGAATTGAAATAGACATGCTGGACTGAATTGAAAACACTGACTGTTTCTGAGCATACTGAATTTCTAGACTGAGACTCATGTGGTAACAATACATAAGTCTATAAAGATTACGTGCTGAGTTCATGATATTCAAAGTGACAACCATGAACGAATTCTGTAACTGCAACCCTAGAAGAT
Source organism: Lycium barbarum (assembly GCF_019175385.1). Classification (NCBI taxonomy): domain Eukaryota; kingdom Viridiplantae; phylum Streptophyta; class Magnoliopsida; order Solanales; family Solanaceae; genus Lycium; species Lycium barbarum. The sequence goes on along the minus strand of NC_083337.1, from coordinate 171,811,443 downwards.
AACAGTTCTACAACATATCATGAAACTACGGCTAAACTGTATTCTGAGTCAAATTACTGACAAGTATGAAGAATGAGGCGTAGGGAGAATCATGAACATTCCCTAACGTAGATAGTTAGCCTCACATACCTTAATTCCAGCCTTTGAGCGTAATACAATGTTCGTCAACCCTTTCAACTTTGATCTATATATATACAAGTCAAAGGGATTCTATATTAACAATAATATTCATGCTTTGGTCACCTAAGCATTTCATCAAACACTTATTAGGCATAAAGCTCCACAATCTCCATTAATGGTGTTTCTTCACCTAATTCCCATTGTATTACTTCTAGGTGATTCTAGAATCTCAATTAGGTGTAATTAACACCATTCTCCATCACCCATATCATTATAACAATCTCAAGTCAATAATCCAAAATCCTACTATAGTTCGTGTAATTCTCTTTACTAAACCCATTTACTATTCTCCCAAGAACTCATCAATTCACTATTATGAATGATTAGAGTGTAGAAGCATTACCTTTTTGATGTTCAATCCTCTTGAATACGAGTTCTAGGGTTTCCACGCCCAACAATAATGTTCCACTCACAACTCTATTGATTAGAAGGGTTTACTCAAGTTAGAAAGAGATTAGAGACTTGAATTCAATCTAGAATCATGATAAAACTTACCTTGGAGGGTTCTTGAGGCTTGGAACTTGTTCCCTATGACTTTAGGGTGATTTTTCGTGACTAGGGGTGTTAGGGAAATAAACCCCAAGCTTAAATATAACTTAAAACGCGAAATCCCGACTTTTTGACCCGAACCCGACCTATTACGCGATGGGTCCGCGATGCGGGGCCATCGCGCGATATTCTACAGCTCAATACTCAAACGTGCGCGATCGGCCCGCGCTCTCACGCGCTTCGAGAAGCGACGGGTGTCGGTTCCGCACAGTGTTCGGTAAAATGGCCATAACTTCTTGTACACATCTCTTTTTGGGCTCCACAATATACCGTTGGAAAGATATTTCAAAGGGATACAACTTTCATGTTTTAAGTTTCCTCATATTCCCAACGGATTTTTATGAAATTTGACTTGAAGGCAGACATATCGAAAACTTAGCCGATTCTATAGAATTTTAGGTGCCTTACTATTAGCCATATTTAGACGATCATATCTCCTTGCTCCGACCTCTGATTGGCCTAGTCCTTATATCGTTAGAAAGGTATTTCTACGTACTACAACTTTCATTAAGGGTACTTTCCCAATTTCCCAACTAATCAAGGAGTTACGGCTGCCCGAAGTAGGCCTATCAACCATTTTCACAAAACGTTCAAACCTTCAGTTTTTTTTCACTAAAACTCTAATGATATGAGTTTAACCTTAGTTCCAAGATATGGGGTGTTACATTATCTCCCCCTTTATCTTCAACTGATGATACCCAGACCTCAGGTCAATCTTTGAAAAGAACTTAGCACCCTGAAGTTGGTCAAACAAATCATCTATTCTAGGCAAGGGATACTTATTCTTAATGGTCACTTTATTAAGCTGACGGTAGTCAACACACATTCTCAGGGAACCATCCTTCTTCCTAACAAACAAGACTGGAGCACCCCAAGGTGAGGAACTTGGTCGGATGAAACCCTTATCCAATAAGTCCTTCAATTGATCCTTCAATTCCCTTAGTTTCGCTGGAGCCATACGATAAGGTGGAATAGAAATAGGCTGGGTGTCGGGGATAACATCAATCCCAAAATCAATAACTCTATCAGGAGGAATACCGGGAAGATCTTCAGGAAATACTTTGGGATAATCCTTGACTATGGGAACAGATGCAAATTCGGGTACTACGGCTTTTGTATCATTAACAACAACCAAATGGTAAATACACCCCTTAGTAATCATCTTATGAGCCTTAAGATAGGAAACATATCTACCATTTGGCTTAGCAATTTCACCTTCCACACAATAACAGGCTCATCAGGAAAGGCGAAACGAACTAACTTATGGCGTCAATCCACATTAGCATAACACGCAGACAACCAGTCCATCCCCATAATTACATCAAAATCCACCATCTCAAGTTCATACAAATCAGCCACGGTCCCACGGCCTTTAATCACAACAACACAATTTCTATACACTCTAGAAGCAATAACAGGAACACCCGAAGGCGTATCAACAGCAAAGGGTTCCAACAAAGGTTCGGGTTTCATACCCATATCAAGAGCAAAATAAGGAGTCACATAGGATAAATTTGAACCTGGATCAATCAATGAGTAAACATCATGAGAACAGATGGTAAGGATACCTGTAACCACAGCGTCAGAAGCCTCGGCTGCCTCCCTACGAGTCAGCCCATAAAGCCGAGCTATCCCTCCACCAGAAGTATTAGCAACTTCCTTTCCTTTGCCATTATTACGAGCATTCTGATAATTATTGATAGCATTACCAGCAGGCGGATTTTTAGCAGATGCAGAAGCAGGCAAATCAATCTTCTGGTTATTCATAGCAGCAATCTCACGTAGCCACTTTCTACAATCCCTCTTAAGATTCCCCCTAACACCACAGTGATGCCAGATACGATCCTCCCACACTGGCGGACGACTACTTCCCTGTGAAAACTTACCATTATTATTATTATTATTATTATTATTATTATTATTATTATTATTATTATTATTATTATTATTATTTGCCTACCAGAAAACACATTAGCATGGGAATAAGCGCCAGACTGAGCAGGTGCAGAATACCCTTTACTCTGCCCTCCCCTATAATTACTACCACTGAAACCACCCGCTGATCGAGACTTTTTGTGCTGATCTCGATCCACCCTCTCTTCATTTTTCCAACTTTCTTATTGTTCAGCAAACCCAACCAGAGATGAGAAAGTGCAACTAGGAGACATAGCAACAACAGCACATGCAGACTTGATATGTGGTACAAAGCCCTTCATAAAACGAGTCAACTTATTCTTTTCAGTCAGAATCATGTATAAAGCATACTTTGACAGTCGAGTGAACTCCAAACTATACTCACGAACTGACTTGTCACCCTGCTCTAGATTTTCAAACTTCGTAGCCATAGCAATTCTTTCCTCATCGGACAAGAACCTTTCCATGAATGCCTCTTCAAATTCAGCCCATGTCGGAGCTAAAGCAGCGTCACCTCTCTCAGATTCCCACATCTCAAACCATACGTGAGCAACATCCTTCAACTGATACGAAGCAAGCCTTACAACTTCTGAATCCTGGGCATCCATTGCCCTCAATGCCTTAAAGGTCTCATCTACAAAGTGTTAGGGGTCGTCCACCTCTCGTGACCCAAAGAACTCTGGTGGCTTTAAGTCTAGGAACTGCTTAAATCTGCCTCCACCATGAGGTCTCACACCTCCACGCTGTTGTTGAGCCGCAACCAAGCAGTCAACATTTGGATAGCCGTTTGCATAGTACCAATCTCAGGCACACCCGCAACAGGAACAGCAGGAGCAGGCGGTGCTGGGGGCGGTGCTTGATTTCCAGCATCATTTTCATTACCAGCATTCGCGCCCCCAAGATTTCTGTTAACTTTCGCGGGACGTCCTCGTTTACCATTTTTGGATCGCGTCAGAGTCATTTCTGCAAGGCACGAATTAACGAGCGAATTAAAACGATCCTAAAAAGGACTTTAAGCTCTACAGCACAATCTAGAATCAAGAAGAATAGGAAACACCTATAAATGTCCTGGGAGTTTCTCGGTCATGCAGGTGATCAGGCTGCACAAGGAAAACTCCACTAGACACAGCTCCACAGACACCGACAATAATCCTAGGACGTATTTAAACCTAGGCTATGATACCAAGATTGTCACGCCTCAAAACCCACCCTAGACGTGACCGGAATCCGACGTCATGAATAACATCGGAAGAACCTAAACACAACAATAATACTTGAACCCGCCAGCTTCAACATTCGCCTCCAACAGTTTATCATTTAAATGTAACAAATCATGAATACATGAACTAAATCAGTGGAAGTCTTTAATATCATAGAAGTTAATCAAAACGTGACAACGCCCAAGCGTTAACAAAACTCAACAACTACCCATAAGAATGTATACTATGGAGCTTCTAGGATAAAGAGGTAATAGTTTGACTCATCGGGACGCAGCCCAAAACTAATAATAAATGAACAAAATAATAGGGTGTCCCACGAATGAACGTGTGGGCTCACCAAATCAGCAGCAACAGCAAGTCCTTCCTAAGCACATGAAGTATCAAGAACCTGCTCTCCTCTGTTACCTAACATACCATAAAAAACAACAATGGTATGCCTGAGTACTTTGTACTCAGTGAGTGCCTCAGGGACAATAAGTAATATAAAAATAAAATATAATAATACATAAAGAAATCAGTTCTGAAAAGATAATATAAAAATTGTCATTCCACTTTATGATTCTTAATATCGTTTGTTGAACAGTTTATAAAGCCATTCCAAAATCCCGGTTTCAATTATGCTTTAAATCGATCAGACATAAATATCAGTTCCATAATAAAGATGGATATCATAATCGCCCATATAGGCCCAACTCAATATCAACAACATTGCGTAATACACCGGAATATGGATTCACGGTGGCTACTCTTCCTCCCGAATAGCAAGGCACACTGCGCAATTCACCGGAATATGGATTCACGGTGGCTACTCTTCCTCCCGAATAGCAAGGCAATTAATACACCCCAGGTAGCGAACCCGGAAGTGGCCACTCTTCCTCCCGAATGGCAAGGTAATTAATACACTAGGATCCATAGTGGCTACTCTTCCCCCCGAATAGCAAGGCAAACACAACAACAAAGTCCATGGCATAGAAGCCGATTCACAATTTGTCTCAAAGTAGTCACACCATCAATAACAGTAAAGTACATTATGCCATATCGAAAGAATAAGTCATTCCAATCAAAATTTTGAAAACGTATAACTTCTTTACAAAAGATTTTCATGTCCCAATTCATCAATGAGAATGTCATCAACAACTCTTAACCATCATTATTAAGCATCTCTCATAGTTGAAAACATTCATAATATCTTATATATATATATATATATATATATATATATATATATATATATATATATATATATATAGTGTTTGTTACAATCTAGGGTTAATGTGGGTTTGTCTCCTCACACACATTAACCGCCATTTAGACATGAATTAGAGTCCAAGAAACATGAAAAGATTACTTTTACTTTCATTCATTAGAGAATCTTGAATAAAATTTATACTTCCAACAATGGTTTCAAAAGTGACTTTCATTCAAAATAAGTTTTTTTTTAAAAGAGAGACATACATTAGGGTTGTGTATGAGAAGTTCACCCTTTTTATTCAATAAAGAACTTTCAAGAAAAGAAGTCATGCATTCCAAAATAAAATTTTCAAAAGAGACATACCTTAATTTGTTAAACAAGGTTTAACAATTCACTTTTCTAATGAAGAACACCCAAACCCTAGCTTGAATCACTTTTGGAAGAATTATGTTGCAAACCCTAGGTTTTGATCACACAAATCATGTTAAGAATCATGGGTTTGATGTTAGAATGATTTAGTAATGTTAAGGATGCCCTTACCTTTGATTTTAAGACTTGGGGGAATGATTTTCGTCCTTAGGGTTGTTTAGGAAGTGGAGAAATAAACAAAACAAGGGTCTTATTTATATTTTTCTGATGAAAACGGGCCAAAGGACGTCTCTGAAGGACGGACCGTCCTTTGGACCGTCCCTTGGTGGAAATTTCCAGAGAATTTCTGGAAATTTTTGAGACGTTACGGTTCATGTTACGGCCGGTAACACGTGTTACGGTCCGTAACGTCTCACCGTAGCACAGGTAAAATTTCCAGCGAAGACAGGCTTCAGTAAAACGGGCATAACTCTTTGTATGTAGCTTTGTTTGGGCTGAGCGACCTGCCGTTGGAAAGATATTTCAAAGATATACAACTTTCATGAAGGAAGTTTTTCCCTTAGGCGAATACGGACCTACCAAAACTTAGGCGAATTTATGAGCCCTTAAGAACTTCACTAGTTGGTTTGACTTCAAAACGACCATCCTCCACCCGAATTCATCAAGAATGGATTCATATAGATATAATATCATCTTAATACTAGATTTTTACACATTCACACCTAGTTTAAGTTTGCGAGGTGTTACACGTTAAGGGTTTGGAGCTACTCAAATTTAACATTTAACATGGGAATATATCAATTTTTTTCGTCCCATTGTAAACATAATTCAACATTTGTTTCTATTAGCAATCATAAAAATGCAAATTTGTCTCCCTCTATTTGGATAATTTTCAATGTATATACCTTATATGTATAGGCAAAGCATTTGGCCTCTCATTTTTTGGCATCTCCTGTGGGCAACAAGACCATGGTGGTGCGTGCAAGTACGTCTCATGGTGGCAGAACATCTCAGAGTAAAAGAGCCTCTCGTCTTGAAGTTTTATATTGAATATTTTGTTATTGTAAAAAATGATGTATTACTTAATGCAATGAATTATTTTTGAATTATTTTGAACCTCTAGTATTGGATGAATTATTTTTGAATATAATATTTTTATTTGTACATTCGACTTGACTAAATAATAAAACACTTAAATCAAAACCCTATAAAATATGACACTTAGATCTAAAGATGACAAGTTTTCAAACAAACAAAACTTACTTCGGGGCACTTTACAACCCCTAAAACGACGATCCAAACGTTTAGGTATACTTGATGTAATGAGTCGACGTTATTGTATGCAAAAAAATATACTAAGTTCTATATAAAATATTGATATTTCGGGGTTTTGAAACATGACTAATCTTTGCCCAAAGTATGAAAAAAATGAGATTTTGATCGCTTAAAAAAAGAAAAAAGAAAAAAAAAGGTAACCTCTTTCACGCACAGAATCTGTGTGTGAAAGGACCAAAGTTTTAACTTTACAATTTGGTCCTTTCACGCATAAAATTCGTGCGTGAAACCTACTTTTATTTTTTTCTTTCGAAAAAGGTTCATATATGCCCGCGTACTATGCAAAATTACACGGATTTGCCCGTCGTTTAAAGGTCAGTCCGCCTATGCCCCTAACGTTACAATATGGGCTATACATGCCCTTACACTAACAGAACCCACTAAAAGTCGGATCCCTCTTTTTGGCCACCCAAACCCACGACCCGCCCCAAAATAACCCGACCCCCCCCCCCACCAAATATAACCCATCCGCCTCTTTCTTTTCCTCCTCATTTCCCTCTCTCTCTTCTTCACCTCTTACTAGGGTTTTGTCGCCGTTTCAGATTTTTCTAATCGAAGAAGGGGTTTTGTTGCTGTTTCCAGTGGTATTAGTTAAGATATAAGTTTTTATACATCTATTTCTCTTTTTTATGCTAGTTAAGGTTTTTTTTTTTTGAACTGTTTGTGTGTGGGTTAGGTTAGGGTTTATATTCTATGCTAGAATCAATTAAAGTATTCTTCTTTATAGTTGTTTACATACCTTTATATACTAAAGAACACATATTTGGTCAGTAAAGGTGAGTTTTTTTTTGTTGTTGTTGTGGTCCTTTAAAGTTGATGATGTATATTCTATACTAGAATCAAGTAAAGTATTCATCTTTATAGTTGTTTATGTACCTTTATATACTAAAGAACACATATTTGGTCAGTAAAGGTGAGTTTTTTTTGTTGTTGTGGCCCTTGAAAGTTGATGATGTTTTGATAGTTGGGATAGATATTTGTTTATGGCTGTATTTACTGATGTGGTCCCACATTTGTGTCTTTTCTATTGTTTTCATGTGATGTCCGTGAAGATGATTGAGAAAGTGTAGTCTTCCACTATGGGTGTAATTGGGTCTTTTCACATGGCATAGTCTATAATAAAAAGCTGATTCACACTTTGCCTGGTTGTGAAGCTTGTATGATTACTTATAAATCTGTGTGTGAAGAATTTACAAAACATTGTGAGTTTAGTGTTGTAAAACAACTTCTAGTGATTGGCCCCTCGGGGAGATATTACTTGGTTGTTGATGATGATGGTATAAGGAATCTACATTGCTTATTCTCTAAAGAATTCAAGGCTATTAACTTCTTTGCTGTTGATGCATCTGAACTAAAAGTCTTTGCCCAAAATATTACTCATCACACAAAAACATTTTCCATAGAATCCTAGGGCTGATCAAAATTCTTTGGCTCAGTTGTTTAAGAGAAAGTTTCAATACAATCCTAAGTTCAAGGTGAAAGATATGAAAGGGGAATTGGAGAATCTTTTTGAATTAAATGTGTCACAGGCTAAGCTTAAAAGGGCCAAGGGGTTGGCCCTTTTGAAGTTAGAGGGCAGTTTTCTTGATGATTACAATAAACTTGAGGCTTATGGGCAAGAACTTAGACAATCTAACCCTGGCACTGATGTTGTGATTAATATATCAAGAGGTGCTCCTGAAGAAGGTAAAAGAAAATTTCTGAGGATGTACATATGCTTCAATGCATTAAAGTTGGGTTGGAAAAGTGGGCTGAGACCATTGATTGGTGTTGATGGCACATTTCTGAAGGGTAGATATAAGGGTCAGATGTTAGTGGCCAATTTTATCCACTTGCTTGGGTTGTGGTAGACAAAGACACTTCCATGACTTGGACTTGGCTTTTTCAGTGTTTGCAGCTTTCTTTGGAACTAAAAAATGGACTAGGGGTGACTTTCATCTCAGATATGCAAAAGGTAACAATTTCAATATTTTCTTTACTGTGCAGTTTTTAATTTTTTGATTAGTATTAACTTATTTATGCTGTGATAGGGATTGATTGATGCTGTGAAGAATACATTTCCTGAATCTCACCATAGGTTTTGTGTGAGACACATTGAGGCCAATTGGCAGAAAAAGTGGAGAAATGGACAAATGAAGAAGTTGATGTGGTGGTGTGTTTGGAGCACTTATGAAGAAGAGTTCAAAAACCAACTAAGAAAGTTGGGTGAATTATCAAAGGAGGATAATCATTCTGCTACCAAGGATCTTTTACACTTTTCTCCTCAAGCTTGGTGCAGAGCATATTTAGACACTCGGTGTAAAAATATGATGGTTGACAATAATTTCACTGAGTCGTTTAATTCATGGGTTCTTCAAGCTAGAAGCATGCCAATCATCAAGATGCTGGAGGAAATTAGGATAAAGGTTATGAATTTGTTAGTTAAAAATGAAGATGAGATCAAGTGAATTCCTCACTGTTCAGTTAAAACTTCATTTCTGTTTGATTTTCTGTTTACCTTAATCTATTATTTGACTGTTTTTAACAGGAAATGGAGGGATGACTTTAGTCCACAAGCTGTAAAGTTGTATAATGACTACATGCAATTGCTCATTATTGCAAGGTTGAGTTCAATGGTGAATTTGGCTATGAAATATCTGAAGGTGATGATAGGCATATTGTTGATCTTTTTCAGAAAATATACACATGTAGAGTTTGCCAACTATCAGGAATCCCTTGCCCCCATGCTATCAAAGCTGTGTTGTATGACAAGGTATCAAATTAGTCGATTTCAAGGTGTATAGGGCTTTTTGGTTTTGAAGTTGTATCAAGTTAACTACTTAGTGGTATTTATTGGTTTTGAAGGGTGAAGCTGAGGATGATGTACACTGGTTCTACAGCAAGGAGGCATATTCCTTGACTTACAAGAATAAGTTGCAACTTGTTAGAGGACAAAAATTCTGGAAAATTACTGAAGCTCAAGCCATAGATCCACCTGACATTGCCAAGACTGTGGGCAGGCCTAAAGTCAATAGAGTAGCTGATGAAGCAAGGAAAAGGAAGGGGGAGTGGAGTCTATCAAGGAGAGGTATTGTTATGACATGCAGCAACTGTGGTGATGTGAACCACAATACTAGAGGTTGTTTCAAGGTAAAACAGTCTTTTAATTTCTCTATTCAGAATTTATTCTTGACAAATTCTTACCTATTTATCCTTTGATAACAACAGAAAGTTGGTGAAAAGGGTGCATCAAACATTGCATCATCCTCCACACAACCACCACAAGACTTTGATGACTGGTTCGAAGAATTCTTCAACCATGATGCTGCAACTGAACCAATGACACAAGCTGTCACGCCCCGAACCTGGGCCTGGACGTAACACGACACCCGGTGCCTAACTGCATGTGACCGAGCGAACCAACTGGCTGGCTGAATCAACATGTGATACCAAAACATAACTGACTTATAAAATAAAACTAACACATGCTGATTAACTAAAAGTCTGACTGAAATATCATAATACGGAAATACTTAGACAATCTGAAAATATCTGAAAGTAGCCAACATGGCTAAACCAAAACAACTGAATAACTGAGTATAACTGTCAACAAGACTAACATAACAAATATCTGACTGTCTGAACTGTGTCTATGAAGCCTCTAAGAATACTAAATAGTAGAGGTGTCTATGAACTGAAATAACTGGATAGCTGATAATACCCCGAAGGAACTTGGGGCTCACCAGTAGCTGATACGTGCACTCCTAAATAGCTGAGTCGTCAACCTATATATCGTTGCCTGCATCGCGAGATATAGGCCCCCAAGCAATAAAAAGGGACATCGGCACATTTGAATTGTACTGGTATGTAAAGAAACTGAAGCAATAAAATACTGAAACTGATAACTGTAACTGTAATAGCAAAAAAGTAGAGATATGAATACTCCCTGCTCTGTATCTGAATCATCTGTATTATCTGTGTTTGTATATGTGGGGCCTCAGCACAATAATAAATGCACGCTATGGCCTCGGCCAAGTAGTGCGTCAGCCAATGGCCTTGGCCATGTATACGTATACACAAGACTGTGTTGTGCCCTTGGGCAAAATCACATATGTTTAATTATGGTTAATTAATAAAGATTGAGACCATAACAATAATGAACAATGCTGAACTGAAATAGACTTGCTGGACTGAATTGAAAACACTGACTGTTTCTGAGCATACTGAATTTTTAGACTGAGACTCATGTGGTAACAATACATAAGTCTATAAAGATTACGTGCTGAGTTCATGATATTCAAATTGATAACCATGAATGAATTCTGTAACTGCAACCCTAGAAGATAACAGTTCTACAACATATCATAAAACTAGGGCTAAACTGTATTCTGAGTCAAATTACTGACAAGTATGAAGAATGAGGCGTAGGGAGAATTATAAACATTCCCTAACGTAGATAGTTAGCCTCACATACCTTAATTCCAGCCTTTGAGCGTAATACAATGTTCGTCAACCCTTTCAACTTTGATCTATATATATACAAGTCAAAGGGATTCTATATTAGCAATAATATCCATGATTTTAGTCATCTAAGTATTTTATCAAATACTTAGTGGGCATAAAGCTCCATAATCTCCATTAATGGTGATTTCTTCACCCAATTCCCATTCTATTACTTCTAGGTGATTCTACAATCTCAATTGGGTGTAATTAACATCATTCTCCATCACCCATATGATTATAACAATCTCAAGTCAACAATCCAAAACCCTACTATAGTTCGTGTAATTCTCTTTACTAAACCCATTTACTATTCTCCCAAAAACTCATCAATTCACTATTATGAATGATTAGAGTGTAGAAGCATTACCTTTTTGACGTTCAATCCTTTTGAATTAGAGTTCTAGGGTTTCCACGCCCAACAATAATGTTTCACTCACAACTCTATCGATTAGAAGGGTTTACTCAAGTTAGAAAGAGATTAGGGACTTGAATTCAATCTAGAATCATGATAAAACTTACCTTAGAGGGTTCTTGAGGCTTGGAACTTGTTCCCTCTGACTTTAGGGTGATTTTTCGTGACTAGGGGTGTTAGGGAAATAAACCCCAAGCTTAAATATAACTTAAAATGCAAAATCCTGATTTTTACCCGAAACGGGACCTGTTATGCGATGGGCCCGCGACACACATTTAGCGCACGACCGTCTGCAGGACAATATTCAGAGAGGGGGTTTTTGTGCGATCGGAGCGCAACGCGGGGCCAGCGCACGCGCCCTCTCAACGGACTTGTGTCGGTTCTGCACAGTGTTCGGTAAAATGGACATCGCTTATTGTACACAACTCTGTTTGGGCTCCACAATATACCGTTGGAAATCTATTTCAAAGGGCTACAACTTTTATGTTTTAAGTTTTCTCAAAGTCCCAACTGATTTTCACGAAATTTGACTGGAAGGCGGACGTATTGAAAACTTAGCCGATTCTATAGAATTTTAAGTGCCTTACTATTAGCCATATTGAGACGATCATATCTCCTTGCTCCGATCTCTGATTGGCCTAGTCCTTATATCGTTAGAAAGGTATTTCTACGTACTAAAACTTTCATTCTTAACTAATCAAGGAGTTATGGCTGCCCGAAGTAGGCCTATCAACCATTTTCGCAAAACGTTCAAACCTTCAGTTTTTCCACTAAAGATCTAATGACATGAGTCTAACCTTAGTTCTAAGATACGGCGTGTAACATTAGTGTAAAGCTTGCCTTAGGCGAATCCCACATCGGTTTAGGCGAATCCCACATCGGTTGGGGAGGAGAATGAAGAGTACTTTATAAGTGCTCGGATACCTCTCCCTTGTAGACGCGTTTTAAAATCATGAGGGGCGAAGGCTCCAAAGCGAAAAATTTCTACAAGCGGTGGCCTGGGCTGTTACAGTTGGTATCAGAGCCGGTGCCGGGCTGGTGGTGGGGCAAACTCAGCGAGGACGCTGAGTCCCAAGGGGGGGGGGTGAGTGTAAGGCTTTCCTTAGGAGAATCCCACATCGGTTTAGGCGAATCCCACATCGGTTTAGGCGAATCCCACATCGGTTGGGAAGGAGAACGAAGAGTGCTTTATAAGTGCTTGGATACGTCTCCCTTGTAGATGCGTTTTAAAACCGTGAGGGGCGAAGGCTCCAAAGCGGACAATTTCTACAAGTGGTGGCCTGGGCTGTTACACAAGCCTCCTCTCAAGCCTCCACATAACAATCACAAGCCTATGATCCAGATATTGGTCATGAGGAAGATCCAATGCTCAGGCCCTTAACTGTCTCTGAGTCACATACAAGATTGAAGGCAAGAAAGCTATAAGTGAGGCCACCAACTGGTACAAGAAGAATTCAGTTTACTGAAGGTGCAGATGAAGGGTCAATGCCCAAAGACTTGGCTTATTCACCAACTAAAACAACTTGGGGAGGCAATGCAACACTTACACCCAGGCAGCTTGAAGCTCAAGCAAGAAGAAAGAGAAAGAAGATTGGATCAAAAGGGAAAGAAGCTGTTGTACCAGAATCTGATGTCTAACAAGATGTGTTGCTACTTTTTGTGATGGATGTTATGTACCAAACTATAAGAATTGGGTACCTTTTTGGACAAATGTGTAATGATGGTTGATGGACAACTTAGTTTATCTTAGTTTAACTTAGCATTTGTGGATGATGGATGTGGAGAACAATTGTTTTTTTGTGAATTCACTGTCACATTTGACATGTCGACTGTTGACATGTGAATGTGAATATGAATTTCAGGTGGAAGTGCTGCATTGTTAAGCATCATTTTTGTACAAAACTATTGGTATCATCTTTTGAATGTAATGGTTTATTCTCCAGAGTTTCTTGGTAGTTGATGTTTCTGTCCAGTTTTGGCAGTTGCTTTCCAGTTTTGGAAGTTAACTAATGTTTGTTGAATGGTAGTTTCTATAAGTGTGAATATGTTGAATTGTATTAAATTGTGGTCAAGCATTTGACCAGATAGTTTAGAAAATTTATGTGGTCAAATATTTATGAGGTAGTTGGGGGGGGGGGGGGGGGGGGGGTATTAGCTACTTATTAATGGTGGTCACTAAACGGCTTTGACTCACAAGTCATTATAAATAGGGATGGGCAGTTCACTCACACACAACACTCAGAATCTACTACTTTCCATTTCTAGGCAGCCACTCAAACAAACATGAGCAGCCTTCTAGTGAGTTTTTGTCACGACCCAACCTCGTAGGCCGTGACTAGTACCCAAGATGGGTACTCATATACACTCCCGTTAGCTACATGTTCAGTCCACAACAAACACCATATGGAATTCATAACGACCAAACCATGGTCTCAGATTTGTCACATAATTATACATATAAAAGCAAGCCGACAAGGCTGCCATCACATATCAATATCATATGCAAGCCAACAAGGCTGCCATTATAGACGAACATCATACCACAGCACATCGTATAGACACAGCTGAACAGAACCCATACACAACCCACACATATGTCCACAGACCCTAAGAGTTTCAACAGTGAAATATGACGGGACAGGGCCCCGTCGTACCCTTAAACAACATATGCATATATTTAGATCAAAAAAGATCTATACCAAAGTCTGGGCTCCGGAACAACGGAACTCTCCAAGATAGCAGAAGGGAAGTCTTAAGCTGGCGGTTCACCAAAACGCGTATCTGTACCTGCGGGCATGAAACGCAGCCCCCCGAAGAAAGGGGGTCAGTACGGAATATGTACTGAGCATGTAAAACGTGAAATACAGTAAAAGGATCATAACTGAAATAAGAAGTACAGAAAATGAGTACAATAATCAGAATACCAAATACTTGCTTTCGAAACATAAATCATGCACATTAATATCATATATCATTTTCGGCCCCATTATGGAACTCGGTGAACATGGTTGCCACCCCTTCTCTGGCGCCATAACACAGCATACTCCAGAATATAATATAACTCTGTAACACAGCATAACTCTGTAACACAGCATATCTTCGTAACACAGCATAACTCTGTAACACAGCATAACACCATAACACAGCATAACACCATAATATATATGTATACCGTACCGGCCCTCTAGTGAGGGACTCGGTGAACAATGCAGTGGAAGTGTGCACGATAACATACCCGGCCCGGGACTCGGTGAAAGATAAATTGAGATATGCACGAGCAGAGTAGTGAGGAATTATATGCAATTTAAAACATTTTTAAGGACTCAATAGGATAGTCAACATGAACCATCGTTCGCAATTTCAAATAATAGTCATATCATATACCTTTCGGATGTCCCTGTGGATTATATCAAAATGGAACTTTGAAATCATGTGTACATATCAATATATATGAAGCAAAATATAAGTTATGTGAATCAAGATCAATAGCCATCCTAGTGGCTCTAGGAATAGGAATTTCCTTTGGAATCGTATATATATCATATATTCATTTCACAATGATCATGCCAAAAGAAACAAGGGTTAGCTTCACATACCTTTAGCGCTTATTTGTCACACAATATGTACACGCTGCCCAATAATACTTCAACCTATATTAAGACGCCAACAACTATGGTTAAGCTACGGGGAGATTCAAAACGTATTCTAACGTTAGTAACTCCTTTCTAGATGTTTAGACGACGTTTTCTCTTGTAGCCAAACCAACTACATACAACCAATCCCACATCAATAATCATACGTTCAATAACAATCCGGACAGCCCACACAACATTCCAAACAGCCCACATTCACAACACTCAATAACGATTCACATACGGCTACTACATTCTCAAGTTATTCCTAATAGTTCGTAGCCTTAATGTTTGCATGTAACAACTTTATAACAGCCCATCCAACATACAACACAATGCATAATCTTAATTATAATTAGTTTTTCCAACTTAACAAAACAACAACACTTCCAAAACAATCCCTAACCAACAACATAAAGATGCTCGGAATTCTTGCAAACGTTTATGAACATATTAAGCAAACCACATACGATTCTTACACATTATTTCATGTCTTCTTTTCATATAATTTCAGTGAATTATGACCAGCAACCACACGACATGTACATCATCAATTCATACGCAACTAAGCTACATCGTCATCACTATAATCCTTACAACAACTCACAAACGACTTTAGTTCCAACTGCAACCATTAAACACCTTTATTTCCATCATAAAATTCATGACAATAACAATAAAAATATCAAGTAAAATCGGTTCACTAACTTCTACAAAAACAGTCCATACACGGTTAACTATGCTTCAACATCACACACATAAAATCATGGATTCGATTTATTTTCATACTAACACAACTTCACCTTTAACCTTCCAATTCTTTTCATTCTTTTTACCATGCAATCTATGATAGCAACAACCATAATTACTAAAGAAAATCAGTCCATCATTTCCACTAAAACAGTCCCTACGGCCACATAATCATTCCAACACCAACATTCATGATTTTATGTATGCAATTCATGTTCACCAAGTTACAACCATACTTCAACATCAACATATATAATTCCATGGCTACTATCATGTTCTAACATCAACACACATCATTTCATGCATGAAACTTATATTCACACATCTACATCACCCTTAACACATGTAAAAGAAAGTTAGATCTTACCTTGATAATTCGACTTCTCAACTTGGCTAGAGTTTGTGAATTGAAATGATAATGGTTCTTGTTGCTCCAATGACTATCTTCACATTTATAGGGACCTTCTAAAGGGTTGAAACACCTTGGAAAATAATTTTTAGATCAAGACTCAAAGAGCTAAATTTCAGCCCTCTTGGCCGAATGGCTCTCCTCTCTCTCTCTCTCTCTCTCTCTCTCTCTCTCTCTCTCTCTCTCTCTCTCTCTCTCTCTCTCTCTCTCTCTCTATGTTTTCTATTTTTGTGTTGTAAAGTTGAAATGAGAAGATGATCTATCTTAGTCTTCCATTTGATTAAACTAAGATGCCTACAAGTTGGACACAACACATTCTCCACTCATGACATTGAGCACTCAATTAACTTTGAACTAAAATTCAATTCTTTCCTACTACTTTCGGCTAGGTGTTGGCCGAATGCCCCTTCCTTTTTCCTTCCCTTTTAATTGTTTACAAGACAATTGCATGTGTAGTGAATGAATCATACACTAACCTTTGTCCATTGCAATCATACAAGGATGAATGGTTAATATTTAAATGTGCAATGACTCATCCAACTTGTATGCCTTCATAAAATAATGCATGCCTTCATAAAGTAATGCATGCCTTCAATATTCAAATGCATGCCTCAACTTTTTCTCCCCCAATTTCAGCCACCTTGGCCGAACCTCACCTCTTATTTTCTTTCAATTTGGTTGTCCACAATATAATGAAAGTATAGTGGATGAATCAACATTTAAATGCATATTTGTATGTCTTCCATAATAGCCTTATTTTAGATGATTTTGAGTCATCTTTTGGACATGGCACGTTATTGCTCTTGTTGACTCATTGTTGCCACAAATTTTTACTTAACAACACAATTAAGTAGTTCCTAATCTCCAATAACATTTTTATACTAAGTAGGATTTATAACCGATTAGGTCTAGTTTAGAAATTAAGAATCTGAGGTTTCTATCTCACGTCAATTCCTTCGCGAATAACTCGACGTATAAAATACGGGGTCTAACATTTGAGAAGAAATTGACAAAATCATATGTTGACAAAGATGATTTCATATTTCCTAGTAATATTTCTGAATTCATTCCAAATGATGAACGTGGAGCAATTGTTCTTTATGAAGGTCTTGTGTACCATATGACATATAAAGTTAGTGCGTATAAGCGACTCTGTCAAGGTCGGAAGGAATTTATTGATGCTAATGGACTTAGAAAAGGAACTGTATTGTGTTTTCACGCTCATGACGCTAACGAGCACATAGCCTTCTTTGTTAATGTGAAGGAGGAGATCATAGTGATAGACTAGATCTCCGTGTTTCTTTTTAAGTATTTTCTTTATGAAATTTATTTTCGAATTAAATGAATGCAATCTTGGTTTAGTATGTGTATAAAAATCAGTCTTTGCAAGTTTTTGTGTGAATGTTTTGATTATGAAATCTGATGTGAATTTGTATAAACTCTGGTGCTCTGTTTTAGTAGATGTGTGGATTTTTATGTTTGGGCTGCTGATGTTGTGAAGATTCACATAGTTAAGGGCAGATTTGTTCAGACACGCATAGTGTAGGGGCATATCTGATTCTATAAAACAAAATCGACTGCAAATTTTTTGGGCTGCAGATCATGTTTCTCTGTTTTTTGTGCATTGGTCTTGAAGGCATTGTTTCAGAAGTCAAGTAACAATACGGCACAAAAAAAACAGAACTACAAAAGGATCAAACTTAAGACACAAAAACAAGAACATCAAAACATTTGCAACTAAACCATTACATTACAATATGGCATAATGGAACAAGAACATGAAGGCTCAAAAACATTAAGGATCAAACTTTCATTCCATTCCAAACATCAAAACATTTGCAACTAAACCATTACATTACATTGCATCTAAATAACATAACTACAAAAGCCACAAACCAAATGTTCCAACCATTACATTACCTTACCTTACCTTACATTACATCAATTTTTCAAATCTTCCCTCACAACATGTAACAAAACACAAACCAAACAAAGCAACCCAATAATATAAGATAAACTTTTCCCCACAAATTCCAAACACTTCCATCAATAGAAGAAGCATCAACCACATCCACTACTTCTTTAAAATATTCATTATCAATAGTAGAGAAAGCCTCAAGCTCATCCACTACGTCCTTAAAAGTCTCATTATCGATAGTTGAAGAGTTGGCCTTAAGTTCATCTACAATTTCCTTAAAATCCTCATTATGAATTGTTGAAGAGTTGGCCTCAAGTTCATCAACAATTTCCTTCAAAGCTTCAAGTTGAAGAGAGTCAACTTTATCTTTCAAAAGCTTGTTTTCATTAATAAGAGCATCATTTTGCCTCCTCAAAATATTGTTTTCACTACTGAGAGCATCCTTTTTAGATTTTAATTTGTTGATCACTTAGATAGCTCTTGCTGAAATTTTTTGATATTCCCAGAACCAGTATCCACAAGATAATGGCTGCAACCAAACATAAAAATAAATTCAAAAAGAAATCTATCGCAAAAGAAATTACATGATGAAAAAGAGAAGAAATAACTTACATTGGGCTTATTATACCTGAAAAAGCGTCTACCGGGATTATTTGGAGTCCACGAAGTTAGATGGAGTGCAGCAACTCCACATCCACAAACCCTACCATGGCTATTTGAAGAGCTTGAATTTTGCGACATTTCATTAGCAGTAATAGAGCAAAATCAAACAATAGACCTAGAGCCCGTTTGGATTGACTTATAAGTTGCTTATAAGCTGTTTTCAGCTTTTTTGAGTGTTTGGCTGGCCAGCTTAAAGTCATTTTGTGCTTAAAATAAGCTCAAAAAAATAATTGGGCCCATTTGACTTAGCTTATCTAAAGCAGCTTATAAGCTGAAAACAGCTTATAAGCCAAAAAAATAAGTTAGCCTACCAACTTATTTTTTTTAGCTTATAAGCTGCAAACAGCTTATAGGCATAAGCCCATCCAAACAGGCTCCTAAACTACTTAAAATGTCACTTAATCTAAAGGGAATTTACAACTCTAATTCGAGAATAGGAAAATCACCATTGAAGATGAATGTAAGAAGTGAAGAAGAGACAGGGAAATGAGAGGGAAAAGAAAGAGGCGGATGGGTTATATTTGGTGGGGGGTCGGGTTATTTTGGGGCGGCTCGCGGCTTTGGGTGGAAAAAAAAAGGGATCTGACTTTTAGTGGGTTCTGTTAGTGTAAGGGCATGTATAGCCCATATTGTAACGCTAGAGGCATGGGCGGACCGACCTTTAAATGACGGGCAAATCTGTGTAATTTTGCATAGTCCGCGGGCATATATGGAACTTTTTTTTTTTTTGGTACTACATAAGTCGCGGACTCCCGCTTAGGTGAAATCTGGGGGTTCCAACGTTCCAAGTAGAGGAAGGATGGCTCGAAGCGAAGATTTCGTGTACCGAATCAGTACGATGGATGAGTGGGAATCACTGCAGAAAACAGGCAGCACTTTTGGCGGGGAGCTTGACCGAAC
The DNA here is from genome assembly GCF_019175385.1 of Lycium barbarum. Taxonomy (NCBI): domain Eukaryota; kingdom Viridiplantae; phylum Streptophyta; class Magnoliopsida; order Solanales; family Solanaceae; genus Lycium; species Lycium barbarum. The sequence goes on along the minus strand of NC_083337.1, from coordinate 171,791,518 downwards.
CACTGGCTGTATACATCTCAGTAAGCTCCACCAGGTTAGGTTACTCTCTATCCTTCCCTCTTCTCTTGTTGTATGTATTATTGCACATTCATTTACATTTTTCTGGTTGCAGTTCTAATTACCAGTTTTCAGAATACTAAGCCGCCCACCCATTTCGTCTATTTCCCCTATTCCACACAACATATTGCAAACGACCCCTAAGTGTATTGACCTTTTTTGGGAAGGGAGTGCGCGCGAGTTGTTTCTCAAGGCACGTATTAATTATTTTTTGTTGTTATTGTTTGTACAACTAATTAACTGAAAAAATTGGCAGCTCAATCACTTCTTCTATGGCATATCATGACCTAACTGCACTATAATATTTTTGATCAAGTTCTAATATTTTTCCATAGTTTTTTCGATACTATTTTTGCCACGGCCTCTTCATTTTCGTTATTTCTTTTTCTTAGGACTGATTTGAATAGCTTTTCTTGAGGCGGGGGTCTTTTGGAAACAACTTCTCTGCGTACACTCCACCCTCCCCAGACCCCACTTTGTGGGATTATACTGGGTATGTTGTTGTTGTTGTGAAGCTAGTCCATGTTAGGTAAACTCCTCCGAATTTGCCATCTATCTCTCTGGTTGCTAATAGGCCCATTGTTGCCTCAAGAAATCATGCTGTTGGACGTCCTACTGTCACAACAAGTGCTATGATTGCAAAACATAAATCACATGAATTTGAAGAGCCAGAATTCGAACAACAAACTTTTATGCCAGTTGACTCTAGTCATGTGACATAACTATACTTACTAATGATTATTGGTACATCAGTGTTATTCATGCAATTATTGTGTCTGTAGACCCTTGTGATGTTGAGATAGATACACCTTTTTAAGGATTGTAGATGCATCAGTGTTCTTTGTCCACTTTTTGTCACTAGTGAGCAAGATGGAAAGGACTACATAGAGCTTTGCCTTAGAATAACAATACTTCATACGAGGATAAATGTTGAGCTTTGACTAAAAGTTGAGCTTCGCCCTAATCCTTGTGGCTTGCTATTATTTTGAATTGAAGGTTAAAAGTTATTTTCATAGTATTCGCAATTATAAAGCTCAAGGAATTCGTGCCTGATGGTTAATCACACAAGCTTTATCATATACACCTGAGATTTTCATGAATATGGGATAGGGACATGTCGCATGTATGGCTCTCCGATACATTTGGTAGGAAATAATACTCTTGATCGCACTGCTGATGTTCGGGGTTAAAGTTGAAAAAATGTTCCTTGGTGATTCTGACAATTTTTGCACCTATAGTTTACATGAAGTTGCTCTAGCTTGTTAGTCGAGTTTTTTTTTTTGTTTTGTTTTTGGTCAGGTAAAAGTTAAAGTTTCATTACTAAATAATGAAACATTAACCTATAACTAATTAAAACAATTTCATTACTAATAGCACCAAGAAGGTGCTTAAACTGTGCAGCAACAGAAATCACCAAAGTGACACACTAGTACATTTCCTGATGCTATGCTCTGTAATTGTCAGTCGAGTTACTTTCTGGTGTGGAAGAATGATGGGATCACCATGGATTAGCTTCACAAGAAATAGACGTTTTGTAAGCATAAAGTGAAACTGGAAATTGGGATAAAAATTCGATTAGTTTTTATTTTGTTGGTTTGAGTTATTGTGTAGTATTTCTATTATCTCTTAACTTAGCTATAGCTATGTGAGGCTCTTTAACCATTTTTGTTACTCACCGTATTTACTGCACGCCCCTTATCCGTATATCAATTTCTTTGGGTCACTGGCTATTTGCTGAGAGTTTCAGGTTTAATATTGATATTTTAGCGGCATCCAATAAATATAAGGGCTCGCTTGGTACGAGGGATAAGGGATAATTAATCCCGGGATTAAGTTTGAGATGATTTATCCCACGTTTGGTTGGGATAAAATCACTGTATAACTAATCCCAGGATTAGTTATTTCGGGATTGTTGTGTTATTTTTATCCCTATGGGATGGTGGGATAACAATCCCGGGATAACTACTCTGGCAATAAGTAATCCTGGGATAACTTGTTTCGCAACCAAACAACCGCTAAATGTAGTGCCTAGTGTATTGACTTTTTTTTGGGAAGGGAGTGTGTGCGAATTGTTTCTCAAGGCATGCATTCCCTTATCTGATTATGATACCAATTGTCAGTTCTTAGGTCATTGTGACTGAGACTCATGTCAATTGGAATTTGTGTTCTTCACATCTTTGGTTAAGAAAAAATGGGAGTCTATGTCTTACGTGATTACTCCTATTAAACCCTTATCTCTAGACTTAAGTTGTTATTAGGATTAGCTTTTGGAAATGCCAGAGGAGAGATGCGGATGCCCTAATGATGAGGTGTGAGAGGTTGTCTATGGGTAGCTTCAGGAGAGGTAAAGGTAGGCCGAAGAAGCATTGGGGGGAGGTGATTAGACATGACATGGCGCATCTCAAGCTTACTGAGGACATGACCTTAGATAGGAAGTTATGGAAGTCGCGGATTAGGGTAGTAAGTAGTCGAGCGTCGTCTCACTGTCACATGAGATAGGTTTACCCTAGCATACCAGTAGTATTAGCACTATTCTCGTAGTTGTTGGCCCCTTGATTTCTGCTACTACATGTTGTTTATTGTACTTCAGTTATCTCTGTATTTTGTTGTGGTTACTGTTCCTTTCTCTCTATGCTTTATCCTTTTCTCTGATTCTTCTTTTACATATGTTTTGATAAGGGCTACTTGAGCCGAGGGTCTTTCGGAAACAACCTCTCTACCTCCACGAGGTAGGGTAAGGTCTGCGTACACTCTACCCTCCCCAAGATCCACTTGTGGGATTACACTGGGTATGTTGTTGTTGTTGTTGTTGAAGAGTAGAAATAGAAGAATGAAAAGGATCTGTCAGCGACTAGACACTTTAAAGTGAAGCAAAACTGGAGTTTAGTTTAGCTCAAAGGAGGTTGGGCCATTAACTTTTAGTACCTTGAATATGAAACACATTATTTGGTCTCTCAAACATCTAATTTGGCTGAACATGGTCGTCTACCTAGGAATCATGCTTAGTGACAACATGGGTATCCTTTTTATGGTTCTCCCACTTTCCACAATAAGTTGTCTCACGTGGTGCAATCTAGTTATTGTAAACTTTGAAATTTTATCGTATTATAATGACAGTGAATCCAAAAGATGGTAAAAGTTCACCTTTTAATGAATATCATAAGACATAAGTTTTCATCTTGCGTAATTGCACACAATATTTAAATAAACCAAAGTAGAAAGTATGATAATCTTTTTTCGGGTTGGTAAGTATATTTTTTACAAATTGAAAAACTATACAGTACAAGAAATAACAAATCAGCGGAGTTGAGCACCAGGACTCAAACTCCTCTGTCTTGTATTCTCTACTCTCTTCCCTAGCTCAGTATTTCATCCCTATTACCGGTCCTGGCTACACCTCTATCAAAACTAGTCTGGATAGAAATCTAACAACTGCAAAGTCCAGCTAATCTTGCCTTCATAGAGTCTCTATAGAACACTTCGTGTACTATCTGTCTAGCAATAGCAGTTGGACTCCTCTGTATATGCTGAAAAACTTCAATGTTCCTTTCTTGCCATTGGAATAAACTGCAGCAGCCAAACACATTCTATAAACCTCAGCTTTAGCACTTCTTCCCCTGAACTGAGATGTAGCCCATTCAATCTCAGCCTGCCATTCCATTAGTGCTCTGGAAATGCCCTGCCACTTAAGTACTTTGGACCATGTTGTTGTAGAGGTAGCACAGATGAAGAACAAATGGGAGTTGTTTTCATCTGCAACAGTATCACACAAAGGGCAACTCATATTCTCTACCAACCACCATTTAGCTAGCCGATCCTTAGAATGAATATCGACACACGAGTCTACTCCATCTGGCCCTCTGAAAGTCATCTCTGAGTATACATCTGCCTGATAGAGAATTTTGCAATGCCAGAAAAGAGTCCTCGCTACAGCCTGCTTCTTCAACAAACTTCTCTGCCTTCAGTATTTTTTGCACCACTCATGAGGCTTGCTTCTCATTCTCAGTGGTGTCCCAGATAGATTTGCCTTTACTATAGTAGTAGATGTGCACCCAATGAATCCACAAGTTATCTTTTTTGCAACAAAGATTCCACAGTAATTTGCATATTGCTGTTGAGTTGCAGATCTTGATATCCAATATATCAACCCTCCTGCAGATTGGGAAAACAGATTGTTTTTCCCAAGCTATTAGAGCTTTATGAGCCACCTCCACTCCTCCTGTCCATAGAAAAACCTTATACAAGTGCTTTCAATCACCTTTATTATCTTAGTAGGCAACAGGAAAATTTGAGAGCAAAAGGTTTGGATTAAGAAGAGCACACACTTTTGATAATCTGTACTTTTCTAGCATAGGACAGCAGTTTAGCAGTCCAGGATGTCACTTGTTCAAGATTTTCTCTATCAATGGTTGGCATTGGCTAACTGAAAGTTTCTTAGAATTCGGTGGAACCCCTAAGTATCTGATGAGGAGATCACTTTTTGAGAAGCCTAAGACATTAAGAATCTCCTGCTGAATCACTAGACATACACCCCCAAAGAACACTGAGCTTTTATCAAGATTGGCAATTAATCCAGATGATATAGAGAAGTCCTGAAACTTGTTAAACAATAGCTGCACTGATACCACATCACCCCTACAAAATAATAAGAGGTCATCGGCAAACTCCAGTTGTATGATGTTCAATTTCTCACATCTTGGTTAATAACTAAAGTCTGGCTGCAATTTCTTTAAGGATCTGCTTAGATACTCCATGGCTAAGACAAAGAAGAATGGAGATGAAGGATCCCTTTGTCTCAGCCCTTCTTGGCGGGGAACAAGAAAATTTAGACCGACTAACACCTGCTCCAAGAATACCCATTCTACAGTCATACCCTTCTGCCCATCTATTTTCAGCCTGCATCTTGGAGATACCACCTTCCTTCCATAACCCTTCACAAGCTCATGAGTAAGCATAATATTATCCATAAGAACTCTGCCTGCTAGAATGCAGAGTGACTTCTATCCATGATAACTCTGCCTGGTATGATAATTGATTTTCAACTAGGAGTGTACAAGAAAAATCAAGTTTCGAAATGAGAATTATCTGATCAAGAAAATTTGTGTTGGATTCTTCTATTTTTCATGTTTAATCATGAATTAAGTTTCTAGATTCTGCCAAGTGAATGCAAAAATAACTTTTAATTAGTCTCAGATAAAGAGCTACTTGTTTGTTGATTAATAACCACCTAACATGAGAATATACCTCACACTGTCACACATAATATAATTTTCAAGTTCTTATTGCCTCAGGTGCTCAATTATCTATTTCCTTACCTTGGAAAGCATCTGTTATAGAGCACTTTATGTTTTGACATGCAATTTAGGAAGTAGGGTGTACTTTCATGATTTAGCATTCGTGGTCCCAACTATCACCCAAATATCAAAACTCCTGACAGGAAAAAGAAGAAAAGAAGGCTATCTTCAGGAACTTATATTACATGTTTAAAGTGAAATACTTTCAGATTTTGTTAGAGCTCGGTAAATCATGTAAGAAATCAATAGTTCAATTGGTGTTCTATATACAGATAAAAATGATCTAATTTAATATTAGAGTTGTAACCTTGCATATTTTAGAGACCAGTTAGTTTTTCATCTTTAGATTGCATTTAGTTAATTTTTCATCTTTAGATTGCAGTTAGTTGAGTCTGTTTTATCATCACTCTGACTTGAAAATTTTGAACTTGCAGGTTCAACCAACTTTGCTGAACTTTTTCCTGAACGTTAAGGATGATTTGTACTTGCTGCAGATCGATGCTAAAAGGGTTAGTAGTATTGCATTCTTGACTTCACCATTTATGAGAACCAACTTTTTTTTTCTCTTGTGCATGGTGATCATCATGTTTGATAATACAATCAAGATTTATGGCTTTTCTAATCTAAATATGCTATGTTTGATCAACAGATGAGAGAAGTTTTCCTGTTATGATAGGGTTTATTTTGTTGCAGCTTGGGAATGGGTCGGTTTATGAAGCTGTCGATGACTCAAATGTCTTTCCTCACTTTTATGGCCCATCTCGGAGTTTCAGTCCTCTACCACTAGATGCAGTCATTAAATGGGAGAAGTTAGTGATGTCGGATGGAAAATTTATATGCAGCATGCTCAGTTGAGTGACTTTATTCCTTGCATTTCAGCCATTGTGTTCGTGTGCTATAATATTAACGTAATACGTGAATCCAAACAGTTGTGGGACACTGAATGGGATTGATGATCTCAAAATTATTGGCTTAATTTATGTTTCTTTTATTCTTTTTGTCTTTTTACTCTTGTTTCATTTTCTTCCTTGTGTTGGTTAGTGATATTGAGAAAATATGAAAGTTTGATTGCTAGAAAACAGCCACCAAAACAGGGTTTATGTTGGAACTGGGAAGTCACTGCCCTACCGCTAGGGGATCAAAGACACAGCATTTAAATATTCGTTCTGATTAGCTTCTAATCACAGCGATTAGCATATGGAGCGACCACGTGCCCCTCACTTAACTATTGAGCATCGACAACATTTTTCAAAATCAAATACACCAAAATACTAGAAAAATGAAGGAAGTCGATTGAGGTTATGTCCCCTATCTCTATAAATATAAAGGAATTGTTCCATTATTCCTCACTAATAATAGTGGAATCAATGGCGCTGAGTCAAGAAGAACGAAGACTATTAATAAATCAATCCAATAAATTCGCTCATTTTAGAAGGAATTCCTATATGATTTTTAATCGGGAAAGATTAAACACAAGCAAAATTCGCAGTAACATCTCAAGGGAATGTTACTAATGGAACATGTAGGAATAATATGTCTTTTGGGCTAGATCCCATCCCACTTCGAACTTTATGTTTCAAGCATGTTGGCATTTGATTTTCACCATAAAGAGGGAGGATGTAATTCAGCTCGAACAAAGTGAGAGAGCGATTGAAAAGGAGACTCGACCTACAGGGAGAGGGAATCTCGGTAAAAGGTAAAAAACAAAGGCTTGCTTCTTTCTTGATGGTTGAACGGAATCAAGCCTAAGGGCAATAGCTAACAGAAGAAGCGAAAGGTATTATGATATATGGTAAGTTTTTAGTTTTACCTCACTTGTTTGTACATTCTATCACCCTTTTGTTTTTCGTGTTTCCTTCGCAAAGATACATTTGCCGCAATAAGCTATAAAAATGAATTATAAATAAAAAATCCTATGAATTGTAAACACATAATTTTTTCACAATTTCATTTTGGGACCACAACGCGCTAGAGCAGAATAACCATAGTAAATAAAGATACATATGAATTTCATCGAATACTCTTATTGAAATTTAATTTAAGCCACTAATTCTATTAAACTGTCCTGTCAATTATAATATTTTCAAAAGAAAAGTACTGCCGCAGGTATTTTGCAGCCAAATGAAATCATCCTTTCTCTTCATGCTTTGCTTCAGAAAAAAATGTGCAAAAAAAAATGCAATTCATTTAAGCTGCCATTCTAAGAAAATACTAGCAGGTCTATATTTGTCATTTCACCAAAACATAGATAATCATTTTTTACAAGCATATGCGCCAAAAGTTTATCATTGCTTATCTCGAACTAAATTAATAAAAAGGTTATTTCTAAATTTATTGAAGCTCTATTTTAATTCACTAGTTATGTTGTTGGAATACGGTTCCAAATTAGGGGTTCACCATTATTCATTACAACAATGGATGGCCACAAAGCCATTCAACAACTCATACCACAAACATGTTTGCCCAATCGTTGGTTAGACAATCATACGCTTTCTCCTGAACGCTATATAAAGCTCCTCATAACAGATAGTTAATTCATCCATCTTCTTAAATATGTTTCAAGAAACAACTGACGTGACCAACTTAGAGGAATAACCTCTGACGTCTATGCCATTAGTTGTTTCTTGTCTTTTTCTACATGCATGAATGTTCTCCCTGTCCCAGTCGAATATATAGTCATTTATAATTAGTACGTAGTACAATTAATCAATATATATCGTCCGAAGTCGATTATTACGTTAAAGATGGTGGGGAAAATAGTGGTTTCGTTGGTATCCTTGATTCTTGTGGTCAGTGTGGTATTGGGAGTGGCGATCGCCCTGCACAAAGCTTCAAACGATGATGGTCAACAAAGCACCAAAGTCCAAATGAAGGCATCCATTGAAGAGTTCTGTAAACCTGCGGAATTCCAAATAGCTTGTTTTAAGAGCCTTGATTCAGTGGCTAACAACGATAGTGCTACCATGAAAGACTACCTCTTGGCTTCCTTCAAAGTGACCGGGGATGAAATCAAAAAATCTTTAGCGGTGGTGCAAAAGACTCCTATTGACAATAAAACAGATCCTTACAATCACATGGCAGTAGAGGATTGCAAAGAGTTGTTGGAATATGCGGTTGAGGAACTCCAGGACTCCTACTCTATGGTTGGGGATACCGAATTGCATTCCCTCGGCGATCGTGTGAGTGAACTGTTGAACTGGCTGGGTGCGGTGTACTCCTATCAAAGCATGTGCATAGATGGTATCGACAAGCCTGAATACAAAGAAGCTTTAGAAAATGGCATGCGGAATGCAACCCAACTCACCCACAACGCAATCAACATCGTAGCAAAGATTTCAACCGTCCTCCAAGCCTTCAACGTCTCAATTGCAAGCACTAATACTACTACATCATCTAATAATCACCGCCGCCTCTTTGGTTACCCTACGTGGTTCCCAGTTGCCGACCGTAAGCTTTTAGCAGGAGGAGGACGACATAGGATAACTCCTCATGCAGTGGTCGCCAAGGATGGCAGTGGCCAGTACAATACCGTCGCTGCCGCCCTCGCTGCATATCCTAAAAACCATAGAGGCAAATACTTTGTCTATGTCAAAGCTGGAATCTATGACGAGCATATCATCATCTCTAAAAAGCAACCAAACGTCTTTATCTACGGCGATGGAGCAGGGAAAACCATCATTACCGGAAATAGAAACTTTGGTCTCATGAAAATAACCGCACAAGACACTGCTACTTTCGGTATGTATTACTCACTAGTATTAACCATGCATGCATGCATCTATATAAACATTAATTGATTCTTTTGATTACATTAGTCATTTTATACTGACTAGATGTATATATGTATATAATGGCAGCTGTTCTTGGCAATGGGTTCGTTGCTAGGAGCATTACCTTCCGCAACACTGCTGGTCCACAAGGGCACCAAGCCGTGGCTCTTCGAATTAACGGTGATATGGCTGCCGTTTTTGACTGCAGCATTGAAGGCTATCAAGACACCTTGTACTATCAAAACCATCGGCAATTTTATCGCAACTGTGTCATATCTGGTACCATAGATTTCATTTTTGGCAGGGGATCAGCAGTAATCCAGAATAGTTTGATCATAGCGAGGAGACCTTTGGAGGGCCAGTACAACACTATCGCTGCCGATGGCAAAGAAATAGCAAGTAAACCTGGTGGGGTGGTATTCCAGAACTGCAGAATCGTTCCAGAAAAGGAATTGTTTCCGGTCAGGTTCCAGCTTGCGTCTTACTTGGGCCGTCCCTGGAAGCCCTACGCAACAACGGTATTCATGGAGAGCGAATTGGGTGATTTCATCCGCCCAGAAGGTTGGATGATATGGGAAGGCAAATCGTTCGAGCGGACCTGTCATTACTCCGAGTTTGCCAACCGCGGACCGGGTGCTCTCAGCAATAACAGGAACAAGAGCTTCAAGAACTTCCGTCTTATTAACCCATTTGAAGCAGCTCAATACACAGCTGATCGCTGGATTAATGGATATCTCTGGTTGAGGCACACTGGTGCACCTTTTTACCTTGGCCTCGGAGGAAGATAAATCAAAACATGTACTCTACTACAAAACTAATTAAGCTAAGCTTGTCCCACACAATATATATAGACCGGGAACATCATTCGTTCAGATCATGGAGAATATTTATTATACTTTCTTTTTGAATTTATTAATGCTGCATGAAAATTCCGTACTGTTTCAATATTTCTCTATGACTGTCGTGTTATTGGGGATTGGATCCCCTCCGGTAAATAATGCTCCAGTATTGTTCAATACCACTCTAGATGGAAGTCAGGCGTTCTTGATATGCTCAAATTACACCTATGAGTGGCGTAAAGCGATCGTTGTCAAATATAATAACCCAAATAAGGTTGGGGTCGAATTTACAGGGAATATGGAGAGAAAAGGGTACTAATTGTATGCGATACTAGTCTTTAAAGGCTTTAATCCTGTTCCGAATAGTTTGAAATATTTGTTGTCAGTGGTGTACACAAGATTTTTCATAAGCAGTGTCACCATGTAAAAGAATGAACAACTAAATAAATCACTATAATGATATCATATTATAAAAAGACAACTCAAATCATATTAATAAAATATAGGTAAAGAAACAATAAACATATAGGTAAATTCAAATATCAATATAATGAACACTAAATAATTTCATTGTAGAAAATAGAAAGAAAGTAAATTATTGTCATGAAAAAATTACAAGCACTTAATAAAATATTACGGTGAAGAAAGTGCTAACCTAATGTGGCAATCGGGATAAAAAACTAGAAAATCTTATATTGTAATTTGAAAGGTGGGCAACCATCAATTATATTCTAATTGATAAAAGAATTTTTAAGTTTATGACTTATGAGTTCTTTTTAGGGTTTTAGCTTTTAAGGTTATGACTGGTTTTAGGACTATATTTACTAGTTTTAGGACCACTGCCATTTTGTTCCATTTATATTTTAGTTATTTTATTGATTTAGAATTTAAATTATAGTATAAGCCAAAAAAATGAGGTCAGACGAGTTTGAACCCGCAACCTCGCTTCAAAATAGAGCTCTTTACCAACAGACCAACGCACTCCTTTGTGTTGAAGTAGTGTTAGTTATTATTGTTTTTACCTTTTACTTTCGTTCAATTTATTTTTTATATATGTATATTTAGTAAAAAAAAATCGACGAAGCAGTGTCACGTGACACCCCTCGGACCAACATAAATCCGCCTCTGTTTGTTGTGTAATGTAAATGAATACTTTGACTTGAATTGTAATTAATGCGAGAGAGAGACTAAGGTTGTGTTCCCAGCTTTGATAGATATTATGCTTCAGGTTTCAATGTGATATACTTCTAATGGTTGTTCTAAGAGTATGCACTCAATCTCTTAAGGACTTCTTAATGTTTCCCAACAGTTATGCCGTATTTTCTCTTTATGATTTTTCCAAATGCGAAAGAGTTGAAATCGAAGAGCGAGCAATAATGCCAATTAGACATGTTCTTATTCCTAAGTTAGTCTATTAAACGAGGGTTAACGCCCCGAGTCATTGTTATTCAATCTTACCAATGCTAACTCTTTTTCCCAAGAAAAGTTAGTATAATGGCTTAGGCTAATGCTTGCAATCATTACCCAACGCTAAAACACAAAGATTGAATAAATACCACCAACCATTATGCATATATCAATAGTAGAAACTCATTCACATAATACCCATCATAGGGTCCACAACCTTAGAACTAAAATTAGCTACTCATCATTTTGTTTAACAAAGAAAGCTTAAAAGTTAACATAATGTACTTACAATACTAATACAATGTGGAATGAGGGTGAAGTTGATACTTTAAATGCTCCAACAACTTCACAAATATCCAAGGCTTAAAGTTAATGCTCCAAAAAGATCTGAATAATGTTAAAAACCTAACTTTAAGTATTTATAGGGCCAAAAAACGCACCAAAGTTCTGGACAAAAACACCCTTCGCGGCATCGTTACGGACCGTAACACAGGTTACGGTCCGTCCTTCGGTTCCGTCCTTTGTCAACTTGATATTAGGTCAACCATTACGGCTTCTTTCGACGGACCGTAACACAGGTTACGATCCGTATCTTCCAGCGGATCATGGCTTCAGTCTTCAGTGGCCAATGTGTTACGCCATGACGTTACGGGCCGTCCTTCTGGGCGTAACATATGTCAATACTTAGGCTTCTTACTGAAAATTTCCTTCAGATTACGGTACACGTTACGGCCCGTAACATGAGTTACGGACCGTCCTTTTGAGCGGCACGTATCTGGATCTTCCTCTCAGGGGACGGATCATGTTACGGTCCCTAACTCAATGTAACTCGAGTTACGGACCATCCTTTTGCTCCAAGTTGTCTGTTTTTCAGCATTCCTTATCATTTCCGTTCCTAAGTCAACCAACCCTACAAAACACCAAAATAACATAAGAAATGATGTAAAAACACTTAAAAACAAGCAACACTTCTAGTGAAAAAGACATAAAATGTGCCGAAATTCACGGCACATCAGTCCTATAAAAATTTTTAAAGGCCTAGATTAAATCCTTGTATCCATATTGTAAGAAAACCTTTTTCTCACCTTATATTTTTTTTTTTACAGAATCTACTTTATCCTCCATCCTCTACAACTTTCCTTTCTTCTCCCAAATGAAAGAGTAAATAAAGAACTTCAACTAAGTGATGAGAAGCTCATCTAATAGAAATTAATTTTCTTACTACAGATTCGAAATTTAAATTTGTTGAAAAATTACCAATTCACAAGCTATGTCTTTTTTCTGTCATTCACATGCTATGTTTGAGCTCTCAGCTTTCGAAATGTTTTAACACAGCTTAATGGTAAGCACTATTGAAAAACATTTTATTATTGGCAATCTAGTAGAAACAGATCTCGTGTTCTTCTCTGACATGGGTTTCTTAATGCAATGACAATCTTTGTGTTATGGTGAAATTGGATAAAAGGAGTAGAAGAGTGCATTGATGGATAATTCAATTGCTCTCTGCAAAACAAAAGAAAAGGCAAGTTGCCATTGGAAACTGGATTAAAGAATGCAAGAGCAGGATACAACGTTTTAGGCTCTGTATTTTTTTAGAATTTTTGACTGAAATAATTCATTATTTAAAACATTTAACAAAAATAATACAATTTTCTGAGTTTTTTACCAAAATAGAATAAACGTATGCCTCAGTAATGTTTTATAAATTATTTTATTTCAAAAAATTAACTGACAAAACTAACGACATACAGATTTAACGGAAGTATAAGACGTTACTGTGACTAACGATTTAACCTTAAAACGTTACTCTCAGTAACGACTTTCTGCTCCTTACATGAATTGATTTGACTAGTATACCCTGTAAAGTATTACAATCAGTCACAATACTTTGCTTAAAGTTTACACCCGTGCCTGATGATTTTTGTCTCAATGGTTTCGATATCTCTTCCTCAGTTCCTTGTGGTTTGATCAATCTTTGAAAGCAATCAACTGTAACAAGACCATCAAGTGTTCCATCTCTCACATAAATCTTCATTCACCTCCTCTTTCTATAATTTTTTTCTTCGCTATTCTTGTAGAGGAATTAACAACTTGTACAGCTGTTTCTTGATTAGTTAGTTAAACACTAGAAGTTAGTTGATAAGCTGCACAGTTAGTAGGAGCTAGTTATAGTTAGGAATGTTAGTTAGCTAATGTTAACTGTAATTAGTAGCAATGACAACTGTAATTGTTAGTTAGTAACAGCTCATGAGCTCATCCACTATGAGCATATAGTCGGCTGAGCTTGTATATATACATGACACAAGTGAATGAGAAAGCAAGATAAGATATTTTCCCAAATCAGTTTCCATCTATTTCATAGTCTGTTTCTTCTCTTCTCTTTGAACCTTAGCATAGGTCAATAGATTCGCTTTACTTTACTGTTAATTGATGATTATATGATGAAATTGATGAAAGTTAACAATTCTACACACATATTTTACATAATCATTATTTGAATCTCAAATTCTCATTGTCAATACCTTTTTTACAGCAAAACCCATTTTTAAAATGTTAACACAACCTCAAAATTCAACAACATTCAAGCAAAAATATAATACTCCCTCTATCCCAAAAAAATTGACACTTTTCGTTTTTTGAGAGTCAAATTTTTTACTTTTAACCGTGTGATTTAACATAGAATCTTTTATTTTTTCGAAATAAAATTTATATATTTAAAAATTACGTAAAAAGTATTACTCCCTCTGTTTCAATTTGTTTGAACCTATTTTCTTTTTAATCCGTGCCAAAATGAATGACCTCTTTCCTAATTTGAAAACAAATTCACTTTATGAATGATTTACAGTCACACAAATTTTCAAAGCTTATTTTGAACCACAAGTTTCAAAAGTCTTCCCTCTTTCTTAAATGTCGTGTCCAGTCAAATGGGTTCATATAAATTGAAAAGGAGGGAGTATAAGTCATCATAATTAATAATTTAAAATATTTAAAATACATATGAAAAAATTACGGTCAAAGAACAACTCGTTTGACTCACGAAAAGCGAAAAGTGTCAATCTTTTTGGGACGGAGGGAGTAGCATTTTAGAAAAATCAAAAAATAAATAATATTACTCTTCAAATCAGAATTGTAGTCACAAAATTTGGAATCAAATAAAACAGGATAGCAAAAAGCTCATGAAACTTCCGTCGGGTTTCGGCAATTGGAAAAGTCGCAACAACAATTTGATAATATACAAAAAAAAAAAAAAAAAAAAAAAAAAGGGTGTAAACGATGCACCAATTAATTAATACTAATACATGAGAAAGGGGATCACTTTTTTAAAGAATTTCCTAAACTGCATCAATTTTTTCTTAGATTCGTTTGCAGTAACTATTTCACGACTCGAATTTGAGAAATCGAAACAATCTCAAGATTTTCACACCATTGACAACAAGATCTCACCCAAATAAACTTTTTCATGTATCACTGGTGGGATTTGAAATTTGAAGGATCGACGAAAATGGCAATTTTTCGGCCACAAAGCCCTAAAAAATGGTTGTTCCCACATGCCTGTGGCCGCAAAGATTGAAAGAAAATGTGAGCCAGGAAAATGCTATCGCATCAAACAAGGTCATGTTAATTAATAAATTAAAGACTGCAGATAACGTTTTTATCTTATATCGTGACTCATGATTACGGGAAACCTCTTTCTAACGTTGTTTACGGTTAGTTTTTGCCTTTTGATTTTTCAAATAAAATAATTCATAAATCGTTACTAAGAAATACGTTTAATTTATTTTAGTAAAAGTTTTAAAAAATGCACTATCTTTGTTAAATGTTTTAAATAATTGAAACTATTTAAAAGACATATAAAAAAATTACGGTCAAAGAACAACTCATTTGACTCTCGAAAAGCGGTAAATGCCAATTTTTTTGGGACAGAGGGAGTATCATTTTAGAAAATCAAACATGATTGATTAGTATTAGTTCATCTTTATACCCACTCAATAAATGTGAAGAGAGCTTAATGTAATAAAAAAAGAGAATAATATTAAATTAAGGTCAAAGAAAAAATTAAATTAGCCTATTAATATTTTTTCGGGCGTGAAAAAGCAAGGAAAAACGTGACATGTATTATCCAGAGAGTGTGGACTGTGGATCAGGTGGAATAAATCAAAGTGTATTCGAATGAGCAGGTGCTCTGTAGGAGAGAAAAGAATGGAGATTTTTGTGAGTTTTGGCTCCCCCCGTTGTTTCCTCAGGTATTACAGACCCAAACGTAGTCCCATCGTGGGTCCTTGTCCCCTTCCCATCTTGAAGAAGAAGAAGAAGAAGTTACTGCCATCGTGACTAGAAGCCAGAAAGCAGGAGAGTGAAATAGATACTTCAAAGAGTGCAGGGGCTTGGCCATTAGTGGCACTCTCGCTCTTTGGGACAGGCTTCTTCTTGGGCCCTCTTATTGATGGAATACATTGTCAATCTAGTGGTGTACCAAAATGGGGCAATTGATGTTGCTTCTCTTCACACAAATATATGGGTAAGCTCCCAATGGTTTTTCTGGCCTTAATTTGGGGAACTTGACGCTTGAATTGAGTCTCTTTCAGGCTCCACATTTGCTTGGTTTATTTTACTGCTCTGTGGGTCTGCTGCACCTGCTGCTTGAGCACAGATTCTCTTCTCAGCAGCCTCCAGAGGGTAGCCTAGAGATCACAACTGTCGCTTCCCTTGTGTCTGTTGGGTCCATCCCCTATTTTGAGGAAGAAAACATCTCCCTCATTTTAAGGAAGAAAAACATCTCCCTTATTTTGAGGAAGAAAACATATTCCTTGTTTTGAGGAAGAAAACATATTCCTTGTATTTGGCAAATTGTCAAGTACTTGCTTGAGTCACTAATGACATCAATAGGTTTATTTCATCCCTATAAATAGGGAAGTATTCTATCATTTGAAGACACACCAAAATCATTTGCTATACACACCAAAATCTCAGACAATACATCTGAGTGAGAGCAAAGTGAGGTATATCATAGACTGTGTAAGAAAATAGTCTGTGAAGAAAAATAGAGTGTGAGTGATATTGTAATGAGGTGGGAAAATCAAAAGAGTGTTTATTTCTTTTGAGGGTGTAGTGGTCTTAGGAGTATTTGTACTCGTTATTACACAGTGTAAAATTCCTTGCTATAGTGATATCAGCTGCTCGTCTTGGCCGTGATTTTTCCCTTATTCAGAAGGGTTTCCACGTAAAATTTTGGTGTCATTATTGCTGCATTTTATTCTTGCTGATTTAACCATAAGTTAGTGTTCCGCGTTTATCACTAATACCGTGAATATTATTTTTGCGGATCTATTTTATTCCCAACAGTGTCATGTAATGATCACACACTCGCCCATTAATACCTGATCCATGTACTCGCTAGGGCTATGTAACTTTCTATTTTATTAAATGTAGAGCAGTGGTGATATTCACTGAATTGAGCGCTGAAATGTACAAAGCCGGAGTACCAAATAATGTCGAAGCCTATGTCTTGTTTGCAGGAGCAGAACTCGTATGGTTTTTGCTGGATAGAACAAGACTGGGCTTTGCATTAGCCTGTCTCGTAAGTCTTGCCTGCCCACTTGTTGGGATTCCTGCAATGGTGTAAGATATCTCTTTATTACTCCAACCCCCCTGCATTATCCCCATTTTATTTTACTAATATTGACAAGATGACAATTTTCAGATGGTTTAATTTGTGGTATTATCCTCAAGCAAACGTCCAGATCTTTGGACAGGTAATTCAAGTGGCATATCAGCAACCAAAACCTTACACCTATTTGCCATTAGAACTGCAAGCTAGTTATTTTCAGTTCATAATAACTGGACCTTTATCTGTTTGCAGGGGTTAGTCACTTGAACAATCACTTGCTATTTTGTCTACACACCTTTCTTGATCAACCTGTCTCGTTGGCTGAAATCAATCACTGTTGTTGCAATCGCTCAAGATAAATTTGTTTAGATTCCAACAGTGGCCCACTTAAGAGGAAACCACATCCACTTCAACGGGAAATTGAGATGTTCTGACAATTGATCATTTAGCGCTATTACTTGATAATAGGTACAACCAAATGGATGACTGAATAATTGTAAAGGGATACAATTTTCGGGAGGGGTGTATACACAGACAGATAGTGAGAGAGATTATGATATGTTCATAAACTGTGACACTAGAAACTTCTTGTAGAAATGATCCTATATCTACTAGTTATATGAATTTTCATCAAAAGGCTCACTGATAATAGAATGGTAGGGGATATTGGAAACTTCGCCACTTGGCACGACCTTGTGCCCATGGCTTTGGAGGCTTAGCTTCAGCGGTGCTTCTGGGTCGATGTCAAGGCCTTGGCCTTGCCTTGCTCGTATGCCCCTGTGGCATGTTTCATATGTTGGGTCTTCGCCTGCACCCATACCTGGGGTTGGCTACGGATATGACAGTCCCTCGCCTGGTGCTGAGCGGCGCTGGTGCGCGCACAGCCCAATCCTCAGGCTTGACACTGGTCTGGTGCCTGTGCACCTGGGCGGTGCGACGCCTGAGCAGGGCAACTCCTGAATCCTTGGCCGGTGTCATGTGTGTACTTTGTAGTATGCCTATGATGAGGCTTTGCCAAATGTAGCCCTCGCGACATACTTCCATCTTGCATGGTGCAGCGTCGCCCCACGGCTGCACGTCTAGGCCAACGGACCCTTGCTCGCTAGGCTAAACCTGAGCCAAGCTCACAAGTCAACACACGAGGCTCTTAGGAGAGGTGCCTCGAGTGTTCAATCGGCACGGAGGGCTTGCTCATTCTCAAGGATAGCCCGCAGGGCATGGTCGGTCCATATGTCAAGCCTCCGGCTCTTGTTGGGCGCCCAACGCTGGCCTGTGGCCGAGCGCCGCCCATAGAGTTGCGTAACTCGTATGGGTACCTAGGACCCTTTGGGGATGCCTAGGCAGGCCCTTGAGGTTAGTCCCCAAGGATGCTCACTTGGTGCGGCTTGATGGTGGCACGCACGAGGGAGGCTGGCTGAGCTGAGACACCTCTGCCCCCCTTATATATGCTTTAAAAATAAAAGCCCAAGTTTTAGCACTGGACATGATTCTGCCCGAGAATCATACTTGGCCTTTCTCAATGATCCGAACTCCAAATGAGGCGTCGTCTGTTCCTAACTCTTTCTCTTGACTTCCTTCACTCCTCCATGAAGTTTCATCTCATCCCCATGCTCGTGGAACGAGATATGGCCTTAGGGAGCTTTGACACTGACACTGCTCCTTGGCTAAGTCAAGCCCTTAGGTAAATGATGTTCAAATGACGCCAAACTTGGTAAGCACATTCAATAACATCCTAGGAAGGGTGTGTTCACCCGAAATCCCAAGATTCCATCCATGGTTCAGAAATGCTCGGGACTGACACTCAGGCTCGCACGGGGTCGCTCGTGCGTCGACGACCCGTGGGCTCATCTCAGATCCTTGCTACACTTCCTTGCTGCTCCTAGGATATGCAATGAAGCTTATCTATGATGATTGTGGACTCTCGTCCTTCGGCACCTGTCACGACCCAACCCCGTAAGCCGTGACTAGTGCCCGATCTGGGCACCCGAACCCATCTATCAAATATTATCTCAAATTCTATTAACTCATTCTAGTATATGGCGGAAGCCGACAAGGCTTTATTTCAAATTTAGGTAATTTCCAGAAAAATTTCGGCAGAGTTTCCTTTGTTTTACGGACTATCCAATATACCCTGCACGCAGAAAATACCAACAAAAGCCACACAGGGCTAACCAAGCAATATATAAACATATGCGGACCGGCCGCCTCGGCGTATAGGATCGCCCAAACAACATATGCGGACCGGCCGCCTCGGCGTATGGGATCGCCCAAACGACATGTACATACATCCATACAGAAAGACCCTAACCCGCAAACATGTCCACAGACCTCTAAACAGACCGACAGAATCATATGACGGGACAGGGTCCCGCCGTACCCATGAACGAATATATACAAATGCACTAATAAATATATATACCAAAAGTATAAGCTCCGGAAAGAGAGGAGCACTCCGAATAGCAGAAAGGGTGTCCTAAACAGGTGGATCACCAGGCTGTGCGTCTGTACCTGCGGGCATGAAACGCAGCCCCCGGAGAAGGGGGTCAGTACGAAATATGTACTGAGTATGCAAAGCAGAAGGTACAGAAATAAATCTGAACAATAATCGAATTAGATATATAGAAAGTAATACATATAAAAAAAATATCAAAATGTTTATTTCCAAAGTATAAATTATGCATAGGGCACAGGAAAATGTGGTCGCCCGCCTGTCGATGGCGCCACAACACAGCATAACACCAGAAAGTTTCAAATCTCCGAATCCCCGTCACACATCACAACACAGCATAACGCCATACACAGCATAACACCAAATATATGTGGAACTCGACCCTCTTTTGCGAGTAGCTCGGTGAACCATAAACACAGCATAACACCGGTGTATATCAAAGTGCGCACGACAACAGAACCGGCCCGGGAACCGGCGAAAGATATAACAGAACGCACGAATAGAGTCGTGAGTAGTCATATGCATAAAATAAATATCATAAATTCAAACATAAGCAAAATGATCATATTTGAAAATCGAAATAATAATCTTAACAAATTCTTTCAAACGCTCCCGAATTTCATAAAGGGAAGCCGCGGGACCCACGGACGGAAATTTACCCAAGTCGGGCCCGCTTATGGAAAACATACTCGTTATACGTAATGCAAACTTTTATTAAAATATATTGGAGCAATCCGAGCACTTATGTGAAAGATATGACATTCGGAAATTTCGAAGTTCTTTAAAGTGAAACCTTTTTGCGCAAAGTTCGGAAAGCGATTATTTCAAATACATAAAGGTTCATATTTCATCAAATCATACATAAGAGTGCCAAGGAACATATACGGATCATAACATGCTCGGATTTCGAATTTAGAATTTCCTTAAGGCTTATAATTTAGCCTATACAAACTAAGGCATGCCAAAAGAAAGAAGGTTGCCTTACATACCTCGTACGCACTCCAAGATGGCCAATCTTAAGTAAATATCCAATCTACGCCTCAGGCTCCCCAAGGTCTACAAATATGCCAACGAATACCAAACATCAGCTAAGGGCACTTAAGCCATTCTTCCCAACTAACCATTAAATTCTACAGAAAATTCGGCAGCATTTCCCCTGTAAATGCTACCATCCCCGAGAATTCCACTCGGCTATATCATCAACAATAAATCCGAGAATTTAACTCGGCCAAAACATCAACAACCATACCAACAATATCAACAACCATACCAATAACATCAATAATCAATTCAAAACACATTCTAACATTAGTAACCTTCCTTTCAACATAATTCATCAACACTCATTTCAATTACGAATTTTCAAGTCGATATCGGCACTTGCATATTCACTACCAATTCAAGACCATTCAAGTGCAATTCAAAAGCATTTTGTACCATTCTACAAAATACACAAAAAAAATCCCACCAAAACTATAATTCACCCGAAACCTCCAACCTTCGACACAAAATTCACAACACACTTTTCATCTTCCAATTTCATCAACTACAACCACAATTTGCATCTTAACAATTCCATTTTCATAATTACATAAAAACCATTTATCCGATTTCCCGCAATTAATTTCGTAGTTCCCATCTAACAATTTAGCTATACCGGGATGAATTTAAATATACTTAGGGGAGAATAAAT
The DNA here is from genome assembly GCF_019175385.1 of Lycium barbarum. Taxonomy (NCBI): domain Eukaryota; kingdom Viridiplantae; phylum Streptophyta; class Magnoliopsida; order Solanales; family Solanaceae; genus Lycium; species Lycium barbarum. Next base: position 171,770,401 of record NC_083337.1, on the reverse strand, counting down.
CTTACCTTATATGCCAAGAAATGATCTTCTTCCGCTTTACTTTCCTTCGAAGAAAGCCCAAATTTAATAACGCGATAAAATAAAAACAACGATATCAAAGCGGTGAACGAAACTCGGATATTGTTCCTGAGAAATAGTAGAATTTGCTTCCTAAAAATAATAATTATGTTGCTACTATCATGAACTGCTCGTTGATGTAGCTAAGAGGAAATGACTGTTTGTTGCAAAAATATGCCTTTAGATAGCATTATACAGTGAGACAAGTAAAATGGCTAATTGCCTTTACACGTGCCAAACATATGGAATCCCCTTAATATTCATCTTGTCTACAACCTTACGTGTCCTTGAGTGTGGACATATTGTTGTCCATTTGTGAACCGAACATGTGGAGTATGTCCACATTAATGATTATTCAATAAACCCAATTAATTGTTTTACTTCCCCTACAATTCTAACATTTGGTCAATCACACACATAATTAATTTTTTGATCTCAGTTCACTTAAATAATAATCATTTTTAACACACTTCACATACTCATTATCATAATCATGTGGTATAATCCTAGTCCATAGCCTCTTTATATCTAAACAAATATTATTCTCAACCACCGTCGTCATACTTGTTAAGGCCTAAATTATATCGGGACTTCTTTCTTTATATACAAGGCCTTTTTGCACAAGATTTTTTTTCAATTCCAATTATATCACTTTTGGTCCTAAATTTTCCTAAGTGTTTAATGTCAACAATTTTCATGCACAACTTATCTCTCAAAATAAAATCAAAGGCCAAAAGTCCCGACTTCAAATCCCGGAATGGTCTTGGCCTTAAATTATCATAGTTAATCCGGGTTGTCCCAATGTATAAAAATACGGGACGTAACATCCTCCCCCCCTTAAGAACATTCGTCCTCGAATGTTCGATTTAATGTTACGGATATTACTCAAATTCGGGGGAGTTTCTTTTTGAATAGCATATATCAATTTCTTACCAAACAATGTAACGAATTTAAAAATTCAAATCACCTGTAACCACACCTGGTGGCGCCTCCTGGTCCTGTCGGCTGGCCAACGCATATATGCGGTTCGAGGGACCGCTAGAACCTGAAGCACCGCCACGGCCTCGACCGCGACCCGCCTGTACCGGCATACCTCGTCCCGCAGGGCGCATGGCTGAGGGAGTAGAAGATGAACCCGCGGCTGATCCCGTCGGCTGAACTGTACTACCAGAACCACTTGCCATTGGACAATCACGCATCATATGGCCCTGACGGCCGCAAGAAAAACAGGCTCCCGTAGCTCGGTAGCACTCTCCTGGATGAGATCTCCCACAATACGAACACCGAGGCATAGGTGGCCTCGCCTGGCTGGAACCTCGGCTCACCTGTGAACCTGGAGCCCTGAAGCTCTGGCCTGCTCCTGAGTATCTGGCACTATCAAATCCCTCTCCGGTAGACTGCGGGGGCGCACTCTGCGCTGGCTGAGAAGACTGTCTAACATACTGTTGAGGCTGCCCGCCTTGAGGCTCCCCAGAATACCCAGCGGACCTGGCCCTCTTGGGCGGCCTCCTGTCCCGATCTCTGCTGGAATAATCAGCTCTATGTCGGTCCTCCATACCCAGAGCATAAGCCTGTAGTCGGGAAATATCCATGTCTGTCTGCAATGCCACCGCCATACAGCCATCAATCAAGTAGCGGTCTAACCCCATCACGTATCTGTGCATCCGATCGGCCATATCTGCTACTATGGTAGGTGCGTACCGGGCCAGAGAATCAAACTCCATATTATACTCACGAACACTCCGACCCCTCTGCTGCAGATGTAAAAATCGGTCAACCCGCGCCAGCCGTAACTCTGGGGGCAAAAAGTGGCGGGTAAAAGCAGCCACGAACTCGTCCCAAGTAGCTGGGGAAGCACCCTCACCCCTAGATAGCTCCCAGGACTCATACCAGTGAGCAGCGACATCCCGTAGTCTATGCGAAGCCAACTCAACAGACTCAGTCTCTGAAGCCCTGACCAAATCTAGTGAGCGCCGCATCCCCCGAATAAAGTCATGGGGGTCCTCGTCGGGCTTAGACCCGTAAAACTCTGGAGGGCCACATAATAGAAACTCTCGAACCCTCAGGCTGTCACGCCTATCGTCATCATCATCATCTCTCCGCCCGCGTCTGCGAGCCTGTCCCGCTACCAGAGTGGTCAATAACTGCACAGCCTCTCTCAGTGTCCTGTCCTCCGCCCCTGGCTGAGGAGCTGGAGGCGCGGGAGCTGAAGCCCCTGGAGCTAATGGTGAAGCTGCTCCAGACTCCTCTGACGATGAAGACGTAGCAGAGTCGGCTGGCCGGGACGTAATATCACGCATCATCTGAGCAAGGGTCCGAGTACCATTCTGAGCCCGGCTGGTCTCTCCTACTACGCCCTTTTTCTTCTGGGCGGCCGTCGCCTTTTTCGGAGGCATCACTGAAAGAAAAACAACAACAGATCAAAACAGAATCATCCTAATAGCACAGTTCTATCGCACGATCTAAGATCAGAAGAAAAGACAACATCCTAAATGTCTTGTAGCCTCCTGTTTATAGATGTGGTGCACAACACACCGATAAACAAGACTCTACTAGACACGATCTGTGGACACTCCGAGGACAAACCGCTCTGATACCACTTTGTCACGACCCAACCCCGTAGGCCGGGACTAGTGCCCGATCTGGGCACCCGAACCCATCTATCAAATATTATCTCAAATTCTATTAACTCATTCTAGTATATGGTGGAAGCCGACAAGGCTTTATTTCAAATTTAGGTAATTTCCAGAAAAATTTCGGCAGAGTTTCCTTTGTTTTACGGACTATCCAATATACCCTGCACGCAGAAAATACCAACAAAAGCCACACAGGGCTAACCAAGCAATATATAAACATATGCGGACCGGCCGCCTCGGCGTATAGGATCGCCCAAACAACATATGCGGACCGGCCGCCTCGGCGTATGGGATCGCCCAAACGACATGTACATACATCCATACAGAAAGACCCTAACCCGCAAACATGTCCACAGACCTCTAAACAGACCGACAGAATCATATGACGGGACAGGGTCCCGCCGTACCCATGAACGAATATATACAAATGCACTAATAAATATATATACCAAAAGTATAAGCTCCGGAAAGAGAGGAGCACTCCGAATAGCAGAAAGGGTGTCCTAAACAGGTGGATCACCAGGCTGTGCGTCTGTACCTGCGGGCATGAAACGCAGCCCCCGGAGAAGGGGGTCAGTACGAAATATGTACTGAGTATGCAAAGCAGAAGGTACAAAAATAAATCTGAACAATAATCGAATTAGATATATAGAAAGTAATACATATAAAAAAAATATCAAAATGTTTATTTCCAAAGTATAAATTATGCATAGGGCACAGGAAAATGTGGTCGCCCGCCTGTCGATGGCGCCACAACACAGCATAACACCAGAAAGTTTCAAATCTCCGAATCCCCGTCACACATCACAACACAGCATAACGCCATACACAGCATAACACCAAATATATGTGGAACCCGACCCTCTTTTGCGAGTAGCTCGGTGAACCATAAACACAGCATAACACCGGAGTATATCAAAGTGCGCACGACAACAGAACCGGCCCGGGAACCGGCGAAAGATATAACAGAACGCACGAATAGAGTCGTGAGTAGTCATATGCATAAAATCAATATCATAAATTCAAACATAAGCAAAATGATCATATTTGAAAATCGAAATAATAATCTTAACAAATTCTTTCAAACGCTCCCGAATTTCATAAATGGAAGCCGCGGGACCCACGGACGGAAATTTACCCAAGTCGGGCCCGCTTATGGAAAACATACTCGTTATACGTAATGCAAACTTTTATTAAAATATATTGGAGCAATCCGAGCACTTATGTGAAAGATATGACATTCGGAAATTTCGAAGTTCTTTAAAGTGAAACCTTTTTGCGCAAAGTTCGGAAAGCGATTATTTCAAATACATAAAGGTTCATATTTCATCAAATCATACATAAGAGTGCCAAGGAACATATACGGATCATAACATGCTCGGATTTCGAATTTAGAATTTCCTTAAGGCTTATAATTTAGCCTATACAAACTAAGGCATGCCAAAAGAAAGAAGGTTGCCTTACATACCTCGTACGCACTCCAAGATGGCCAATCTTAAGTAAATATCCAATCTACGCCTCAGGCTCCCCAAGGTCTACAAATATGCCAACGAATACCAAACATCAGCTAAGGGCACTTAAGCCATTCTTCCCAACTAACCATTAAATTCTACAGAAAATTCGGCAGCATTTCCCCTGTAAATGCTACCATCCCCGAGAATTCCACTCGGCTATATCATCAACAATAAATCCGAGAATTTAACTCGGCCAAAACATCAACAACCATACCAACAATATCAACAACCATACCAATAACATCAATAATCAATTCAAAACACATTCTAACATTAGTAACCTTCCTTTCAACATAATTCATCAACACTCATTTCAATTACGAATTTTCAAGTCGATATCGGCACTTGCATATTCACTACCAATTCAAGACCATTCAAGTGCAATTCAAAAGCATTTTGTACCATTCTACAAAATACACAAAAAAAATCCCACCAAAACTATAATTCACCCGAAACCTCCAACCTTCGACACAAAATTCACAACACACTTTTCATCTTCCAATTTCATCAACTACAACCACAATTTGCATCTTAACAATTCCATTTTCATAATTACATAAAAACCATTTATCCGATTTCCCGCAATTAATTTCGTAGTTCCCATCTAACAATTTAGCTATACCGGGATGAATTTAAATATACTTAGGGGAGAATAAATCTTACCTTATATGCCAAGAAATGATCTTCTTCCGCTTTACTTTCCTTCGAAGAAAGCCCAAATTTAATAACGCGATAAAATAAAAACAACGATATCAAAGCGGTGAACGAAACTCGGATATTGTTCCTGAGAAATAGTAGAATTTGCTTCCTAAAAATAATAATTATGTTGCTACTATCATGAACTGCTCGTTGATGTAGCTAAGAGGAAATGACTGTTTGTTGCAAAAATATGCCTTTAGATAGCATTATACAGTGAGACAAGTAAAATGGCTAATTGCCTTTACACGTGCCAAACATATGGAATCCCCTTAATATTCATCTTGTCTACAACCTTACGTGTCCTTGAGTGTGGACATATTGTTGTCCATTTGTGAACCGAACATGTGGAGTATGTCCACATTAATGATTATTCAATAAACCCAATTAATTGTTTTACTTCCCCTACAATTCTAACATTTGGTCAATCACACACATAATTAATTTTTTGATCTCAGTTCACTTAAATAATAATCATTTTTAACACACTTCACATACTCATTATCATAATCATGTGGTATAATCCTAGTCCATAGCCTCTTTATATCTAAACAAATATTATTCTCAACCACCGTCGTCATACTTGTTAAGGCCTAAATTATATCGGGACTTCTTTCTTTATATACAAGGCCTTTTTGCACAAGATTTTTTTTCAATTCCAATTATATCACTTTTGGTCCTAAATTTTCCTAAGTGTTTAATGTCAACAATTTTCATGCACAACTTATCTCTCAAAATAAAATCAAAGGCCAAAAGTCCCGACTTCAAATCCCGGAATGGTCTTGGCCTTAAATTATCATAGTTAATCCGGGTTGTCCCAATGTATAAATATACGGGACGTAACAGCACCCATGTTGGTGCACGTCGCCCGCACGGCTGACACTGCCTGTGGGCTGGCACTGCCTGTGCGACTGACACTGCCTGTGGGCTGGCACTGCCTGTGCGACTGACACTGCCTGTGCGGCTGACACTCGTTTGGCCCGCTCGGGCGCGCAAGATTGCGGGCGCCGAGGCACAATGAAGGCAGCCCGTAACAGTCATCGTAAGGAGCATCAAGCAGAAGGGAAAAGCGGGAGGCAACGACCATCTTGAAATACCGTTTGCATGTCCAAAGAGTGCCAAAGGATCTCATCAAGGACTTGGGGTGATTAAGGGTCTAGCCTATGGGCGACGGCCGCGTGCGGGCTACAAGTGTCAGTGCCTCACGTTCTCGAGCAATAGTTGGAATATTGAGAGTTCGGATGAAAGCCCCATTCCTAGGATTTTGTTGAATATGCTTACCAAGTTTGGCTCAATTCCGAGATCATTCACCTATAGGCTTGACTTAGCTAATGGCTTTTGGATCTGTTAGTGTCCTTGTTATTCACAATTTGTTTATGCTATCGGCTAAACTGTGTGGTCGTGCAAGAATTTGGAGGAAAGCTTTGCCCTGTTTTACGGGTCTAACGTTTAGCGTAGACAAGTTATGATTCAAATTACTGAACTATGACCCTAACCGTGAGAAAGAGATATGTTTTTTAGCCATGAAAAATGCTAAAAGCCGTTCAATTAATAAGGAGCTCTACGTCAATATATTAGCCCATAAAATAATTTTGGTTAATAATCATGGATAATGTTTAACGATAGCTAAGCAAGAAACAAGGTAACACAGAGGATGAGTCTTAATATTTGGCCAACTTCCCAAGTAAAAGCAACAGTTCAGTAATACGAATTATAATAGTAAATTATTATCAAAAGCAACTCACACAACTGCTAATCGGGTATAGGAAAGTGAATACGTATTTAGTTGTGCCAACTAAAAAGCTTTGCGGCTACTCCAACAGAATGAATGTTTACAGATTGATGTACAAATTCTCTGTGTGAGATTTGTAAATATTTTAGCTAATGTTTGCGAGTTTACTTTTTTTAATCCCTATATGATTCTCTGGCCAAAACATGTCATTTGGGGGCATCCGAGTTTATTGCTTTAGGGAAAAGGGCCAAATTTACCCCTGAACTTTGGGGAGGTTCATATTTACCCCTAGAAACTTTAAGTTATTACACGTACCCCCACTGTTAGTATAGTATACTCCCTTGCCCCTACCCCTAACGGCTGCCCAATGGTGGCTTGCCACATCATTTAATGAAGCCACCTGAGCAGCCAGTCAGCATGCCACATGGATTCTGCCCGCCCCAATTATTTTGACCCGACCCACCCCAAATTCACCCTAAATATACCAAATACACCATCAGACGCCCTAAAACACCCAAACGATCCCACCAGAAAAAACACTATGGCGGCGGCGGCTAGAAAGTGAAAGAGAATCCCACCAGAGCTACTTCCTCTGAAAAGTTGTGTGTGCTGAAAAGTGTCAATTCTTGCTTTGTTTATTGATGATGGAATATTACTTTTGATGGTGGAAAGTGTCAATGTTTGTTTATTGAGGGTAAATATTCCCTGATCCCCTATAACTTTATTGTCCTTTGCTTTTTGTAGTCTAGCACATGTTAAAGTTTGATTTTTTATTATTGATTTGAATAAAATCTGAAGTATTTGTGCCTTTTTTTTAGTCTTTTAGTTGACTTGCTAGTTTCCATGTTATGCTTGTGGTTTCTTTATTGCTAAATGATGAAAATTATTTTAAGCATTGGTACTTTCTAACTTTTTTGTTTCTTGTATGCTTATACTTTACTTTTCTGTACTATCTTATTTTTTATTCCACTTGTCCCCTGATGTACCTTAATGGATTTGTTAATATCATGTTTACTGTTTTATTAGTTCTAAGTGTTTGTTTGTTAGTTCAGATTTTTTTTCTTTATTCACATAGTTTAGTACCTACTTGTCAAAGTTTGTCTTCTTGCTAATTTTTTTTACTTATCTAGTGCCCTTCTGTACACTTATGGCCTTCTAAGTTTATAATATTATGGTTTCTTTATGCATTCACTATAGTCCCAGTGTTCAATATTTTTTGTTGCTTTATGTATAATTGTTTATCTTTTTTAATTAGTCACATGTATTTTTGTCTTTTGTTTTACAGTTTACAACAATGGTTAATGTGCATTTGAAGTTTCATTATGGTGGACAGTGGGTATTAGAGCCACAAGTACATTACATAGACTATCTTGTTCACAGTAAGAAACAATATGACTTTGACTTGCTTTGTTTATCTGATTCAATGACTGAATATAATTCTAACCTTGGGTATATTGGGGTGCAACAACTCATAGTGAAAGCTCCTTCTGGTAGATACTATGAAGTAGAAGAGGATAATGGGATTAGAACTTTGTTGATTTTATTAGCCTACATTATAATGTTATCAATATTTTTGTTGTACAAGAGTCTGAATTAGGTAATGTTGTACCTAGTGTAACCCAGCATAATGAGTTGATCCTAGATGATTATGATGATACCTCTGAACTTAAAGCTGCCTCTGAATATGCTTTAGAAGGTAGTGATTTTGATGGAATGGAATCTCCAGATTCTGATAGGTTAGAGTCACTTTTTAAACAAAAGAAGGGGGATGTTAATGAAAAGTTGACAGACTATATAGAGTTGGATGAATCCATGACATTCAAAAACATCCCTGAAGCTAGGAAAGTAATCAACATGTATGCTCTTGCAAATGGCTATGTGTTAGAACAACTTAAAAGTGACACTGTTAGGCTTAGGTATATATGTAAAGGGGACTGTCCTTTTGTATGCCATATATCTAAGGATAATTTAGGGGGTGGGTTTACTTTCAAAACCTTAGTTACTAAGCACAATTGTCAGACTGCGTTTGAGAATCATAAAGTTGATTCTAATACAATAGTTGCATACTTTAAGAGAGGGTTACAAGATAATCCAAAGATTAAGATTAAAGATATGAGGCAAGCTTGAAAACTGCCTTTAATGTTAGTGACTTAAAGTGTAAGAGGGCCAAGAGAATGATTTTGGAGAAGCTTGATGGCAGTTTTAATGATGAATACAACAAGCTTGTGGCTTATGCCAATGAACTGAAATTGAGTAATCCTGGAAGTGATGTCATAATTAACTTATTAAATGATGCTCTTGCTGAAGGAAAAAGAAGGTTTTTAAGGATGTATATTTGTTTTGATGCAATGAAGAGAGGGTTTAAGAGTGGGTTGAGACCTTTTATAGGCTTAGATGGGACTTTTTTTTTAAAGGAAAGTGTAAAGGTCAGCTTTTAGTGGCAGTTGCTCAGGACTCTGCACACCACTTTTATCCATTAGCTTGGGCAGTTGTGGACAAAGAAATAAAAATGTCCTGGAATTGGTTCTTAATTCAGCTACAAATGTCTTTGGACCTTGGAATGGGTGGTGGAATCACTCTTATATCAGTTATGCAGAAGGTATGCCTACTTTACAAGCTTATGCCTACTTTACAAGCTTCTTAATTATTTCATTTGTCTTTTTTTTGTCATTATGTGTAAATTCCTATTTTTGCTGTTATGATCTCTAAGGGTTAATTGATGCAATCCAGAAAGTTCTACCTGAGGCGTACTACAGGTTTTGTGTTAAGCACATAGAAGCAAATTGGACAAAGAAATATGGGTTTGGGTGTACAAGAAGTATCTTTGGTGGGCTGCTTGGAGTTCATATGAAGAGGATTACCCAGATCAGCTAGATAGTATGAAGCTAGTGGATGATGATGGTAAGGTTGTCATTGATGATCTTTTGAAATATCCACCAGAAAAATGGAGTAGGGCATTCTTTGATACTATTTGCAAGAACCAGTCAGTGGACAATAACCTGACGGAATGCTTCAATGGTTGGATACTGGAAGTTAGACACAAGCGAATCATAAAGATGCTTGAGGAAATTAGACTTAAGGTAATGAAATCTTTTCTTTTGTTTTTCCTTAGTTCTTTTACTTTCTGTGTATACTTAACTCTTTTTTTCCCTTCAAGGTGATGAACATGTTGAATGACAATGAAGCTGCTGCTACTGGTTGGGGTATGAACTACAGTCGAAAGACCATTCTTCTGTATAACCAGTTCATGAGAATCGCACAAAAATGTCATGTCAATGGAGGTGCAGACAATGGGTTTGAGGTGGCTGAAGGTGGTGACAGACACATTGTGAATATAGGGTTAAGAAAATGCACTTGCAGGACATGGGACCTTTGTGGAATCCCATGTCCTCATGCAGTTTGTGCCCTGCTGTACAAGAAGCTTGACCCTCTAGATTATGTGCACTGGTATTTGTCCAAAGGAGCATATCATATTCACTTATTCTCATAGGTTACAACCAGTTAGAGGAGAGAAATTATGGAGAATTCACCCCTCACAGTACATAGAGCCACCAAATATAGTAAGAATGTCTGGAAGGCCAAAGGTTAAGAGGACAAGAGAAAAGAATGAAGTTGTTAGTAGGCAAGGATATTGGTCTCAAACCAGAAAAGGGAGGTTTATGACATCCTGGACATAATACTAGAGGATGTGACAAGGTAACAAACTGTTTATTGTTCTTTATTGTTCTATTTTCAGTTTCATTCTTAATCAATATACTCTTCTATAATATACAGCATTCTAAAGGAAAGAAGTGTAGTTGATGAACAGACCCCAGCTGGTACAAAACTGGGGCAGTGCAGTTCACAACCAAACTTTTTCAAAGCAGAACCAGTTCTCAGGCAGTCCAGTTCATAGACCAAAACTTCATATGCTACAACAAAAAGACAGTGTAGTTCACAGCCCATTGAGTATCCAGACTCTGAGGCTGATGAAAACATTGCTATAAGGTCAAAAAGGTTTTCAGAGGAAAGGACTAAATTCCAGTTGAGGCAATTGCAAAGTACACCAGCTGCAACCAGGCAGATTGGATTTGTTGGTGATGCAAGTGTGTGAGTGTGCCCTCAAATATGAGTACCTCACCAAAGCTGAAATGGGAAGGAAACACTGCCATAATTAGACATCAGTTAAACCAATAAAGATTGGCCAAGTTGCAAGCAATGAGGGGTAAAGACAAGCAGCAAGTGTAATTGAAGTTGAATGTTTTTTTTTTTTTTTGGTTTGTGTTGTTATTACTGCCTAGACAGTACACTTAATATTTTGGTTGTGGTTGTTATGGGGTTTTAAGACTTATTTTGGTGGTTGTAAAAGTTGGATGCCATGTTATGACTAGGTCTTGGTTTGTTTTTGGGGTTATAATGTGGCATCCTATCTTTCCCTATTTAATGTAGTTTGACTGTTATGGATTGACATCTTGTTTGATTGTTATGGTTGGTATGTATTGATAGTTTGTTCTACTGTTATGGTTAATGTATGATGAATGTAGTTTCTCCAGCTTTAATTTTTTTGCAGTTTCTAGGTCCAAAATGTGCAGTTTATAGGTCCAAAATGTGCATCTTGTGCACAAAATTTGCAGTTTCTGCAAAAAATGTGCATTGTATGCACAAAATGGTATTGAATGGTAGTCAACACTTTGAATGGATTAGTTATAGATTAGAGGTGGTCAACAATTTGAATGGTAGTTGGGAGTAATTAGTTGGTAATTGAATGGTGGTCAACACTTTGAATGGATTTTGGGAGTGACTAGTTAGGGGACACTAAATGCATAAGACATTATAAATTGGCAGATTCATTCTATCTCTTTCACTCACAAACCATATAGGCATATTCATTATACCTATTTCACTCACACTAATATAGTCATATTCATTCTAGGCAGCCTTCATTCTATCTCTAACATGCGCCTTCCGTATAATATGCTCGCATGCTTTGAGAAAAAGTTGACGAGATCATATGTTGAAAATGATGATTTCGTAAGTGTTAATTTCATCATCTAATTTATTTTTTATTTTCAATTGTTTTTTTTTAGATTTAGTAATAACATGTATTTTTGCAGATCCTTCCTAGTAACATTTTGGAATTTCTTCTAAACTCTGACAAAGAAGCTGTTGTTCTTTATGACCATCATGCATACTATATGAAATACAAAATTGGTGCATATACACGCCTTTGTTAAGGCTGGAAACACTTTATCGATGCTAACGGATTGAGGAAAGGAAATGTGTTGTGTTTTAAGATCCGTGAAGTTGAGAACCGCATAGTCTTCTTTATTAATATAAAGCCGGAGATCATAGTGATATATTAGGTCTTCGTGTTTCCTTTTTAAGTAATTTATGTATGAAATTTCTTTCCGAATGTATGATCTAAGTAGAAATTTCTTTCCGAATGTATGATCGACGTAGGAATTTAAAGTTGCTAGGGGTAAATATGAACCATTCCCCAAAGTACAGGGGTAAATCTGGCCTTTTTCCCATTTCGTTAAAGCATACATAAAGGGGTTACAGGTGTTGCATGCTCAGCCAGCCTCCCCAGTGCGTCCTGTCATCAAGCCATACCAAGTGAACAACTGATACGCTCAAATTACACCTATTAATGGTATAACGCGGACGTTGTCAAATATAGTAACCCAACAAGGTTGGGGTCGAATCCCACAGGGAATATGGTGTGAAAAGGTTACTAAAGTCGTAGGATGCAAAGTTCTAGGTCTAATGTCTTAATCCGATGATTTTGGTAAAAGTTGGTTTTTCTATAACTAATTGCTATCTATTGCTTTGGTAGGAATTTATGGTAAAAGAAACTAAGGTTGTGTCCCCGTTAGATAGAGTGTACGATCATGGGTATTGATCTTGATATACTTGTAATGGATCATTATATGAATGCACTTAATCTCTATGTGAATCTCTACTATTTCCCAATAAATAAAGATTATGTCTTTCTATGATTTTCCCAAATATAAGAAAGTGACTTATGAAGAACGATTAATCATGCCAAGTAAATTCTTTTTATTCCTAAGTGAATTTATTAAACAAAGTTTAAAGCTTTGAGTTCCTGTTAGTTATTCTTACCAACCCTAATTATTTTCCCAAATAACTCAGGGTTTATGGCTTTAATCAATGTTTGCAACCATTAATTATGAATGAAGAATGAAGAATAACTAAACCCTAATAATCCATTATTTGTATATCAATCACAAACCCAATCACAAAACACCCATCATTGGGTTCACAACCCTAGTAAGGGAATTTAGCTACTCATGACAAAGAACAAGAAATAAGAAATTGAAGAATTCATAATTGCTTACTTTGGAATGAAAGATGAATTGATAATACTTGAATTGATGTTTGAATCTTCAAAAACTAGAGAGTATTTAATGTTCTAAGTCAAGAGAGAAAAATATAAGAACTGATGTCTATTAAAAACCCTACAATGACTATTTATAGGTTTTGGAAATACAAAAGTTACAGATTTGCACTTTAGTCCCATTGTTACGAAATACGGTCCGTAAATTGAAATACGGACCGTATATCAGTTTACGACCCAGTCGTCCTTCAGTTGTCAGCAAATTTCGTCTTTTGAAATACGGACCGTAAAGTGGTTTACGGCCCGTAAACTGCTTGGTCGTCTTTTAACTTCCACAATTCAGACTTTCTGCCAATTGCTCTAATGGTTAAATACGTGTTGGAATACGGATCGTAAACTGAAATACGGTCCGTAAACTGAGCTCGTAAATCACCATCTTCTCAACTTGCCTTTCTGTTTCTGGTATCCTTTAATACGCCCATGGAATACGACCCGTATTGTACTTTACGGACCGTAAACTGAGTTTACGACCTGGTTTTGCATCTTCAACTGCTGTCATGCCAAATCTGTTCCTTCTCCTGAAAAACACTAAAAACCACCTAAAATCGCATGCACTTGCTTAAAAACAAGTAAAACTTATAGCAGAAAAGCATCGATTTGTGGCGTAAAATCACGCCACATCAACAACCTTGAGAGGGAACCTCAAGGGCTTGCATAGGCATCTGTTAGGGATGTCCGAGGTACCCATACGAGTCAGGAAACTCTTTGGCGGCGCTCTGCCTCTGGGCTAGCATTGGGCGCATAATTAGTGCCGAAAGCTTGACGTATGGACCGATTATGCCCTGCGGGCTATCTTTGGGTATGATAAAGACCTTCGTGCCGATTAAGCAGTTAAGGATTTCACCCTTAAGAGCCTCGTGTGGTGCAGTCAAATGCTACACCATGCGGGAATGGAAGTATGTCGTGAGGACTATGTTTGGCGATGCCATTAGACAACCGTGGGCATATTATGAAAGACACACATAATAAAGGACAAGGACTTGAGAGTTCTCCTACTCAGGCAAAGCACAAGCCATGTGCACAGGCACAAGCCAAGTGTCAAGCTTAAGGATTGGATTGCACACGCTTGCTCAGTGCCAAGTCGGGGACTAACATGTCCGTAGCCAGCCCCAGGTGTGCGCAAACATGACCAAATATATGAAATGCGCCACAGTGAGCATGCTAGCAATTCTGATGCCATGACATCCAACAGCCCCGAGGCACACTTCGCCATAGACACAGGGTCTTGTCAAGAATCCTGGGACAATCATTAGGATGGCTTGTAGTGTGTCGTTGACGGTAAGAAGGTGTCAGCCCATGACAATAAGTGTGAAAAATTTCAAATTCTGTGTTGTAAATCTCTTACTCTATTTGCCTAAGACAACAATAGAAGTTTACCCTATTTCGTCACTGCTCTTTGACTATGAGCTTTTGAAGAAGAGGAATGAGGTAAGAAAGGAGGTTGAGTGAAATGACTTGAACGTTACTTGCTTTTCTTTGATCTGAAGCTTATACTTAATTTTGCAGTATTATGGATTGATTCGTTTAGCATGTTCATGATGGTTTTGCAGTACCAGATATTAATTATGCGGGTACATCTAAGGTGTGTGATGAAGCACTTAAGTATCTCAAGAAAGAAGAACGTGGTAGAAGTTTTGTCTTCTAATGGAATTATACTCTGCATTTCCCTTTCATCTTGGAGCAAAAAATATATTCCTTCCGTTTCAATTTATGTGAACGTTTTAGGAGTACGAGAGTCAAACTTTATAACTTCGACTGTAAATTTTGACATAGATTTTTCAAATTTGTAAAAGTCAAATCTATATTTAGAAACTACATAAAAAGTACTGCAAGTCACGAGAATTTATAATTCAAATAAATTAGAAAAAATGCAAGGAAAACGTGATCAAAGAACCACCTCGTAGACTCCCAAAAAATAATAAGTTCACATAAATTGAAACTGAGGGAGTGCTAAATACATTTCCGCAATGTATGCATGTCTTTTTCTTTTAAGTGGAGCTTGTGTTAATGTAGATAAGGCTAATTTTTAAAGATGAGATAGAATAAAAATAGACGAGATAGTATTAAAAAAATAACAAATTTTAGATGATGAAGTGAAAGTATTTTTATTGATTGAGGTAACTTATCAGTATAGTTTTAATTTAGAACAATTAATATTGGTATAGTAATTGTTGTAATCCTTATTAGTTATTGTAGTGAAGTAGTTCTGCAAGAAATATTTGCAAGTTGGCTAAGGATGAGAAGTTTTTAGACGAAAATCAAATGGATTAGAATGTATAAACTATTTTATTTTATTTCTTAAGAGTTGAGTGATAATTTTGACCCTTTCTTGTTTATTTTACTTTACTACTGTATAGAAGCATTTACCCATGCATCATTGTCGGTCACCTTAAAAAAAAAAAAATTATAAGGTGGACCCCATACTAAAAACATCAAGCAATATTAAAAAAAAGTGAACCCCACCATCTCCAAACTCATAAAAAAAAAGATGGACCCCATATTAAAAAAATCAAGCAATATCAAAAAAAAAAAGTGGATCCCATATTAAAAAAAAAAACGTGCACCCCATATTAAAAAATCATAACCCCATTAAGTCAATAATGGTGGATTCATTGCTACATGCGTATCAACCCATTAGTGCGAGCAAATGAAATTATTGTATAGCAAAAAACATGGACCCCATATTATTGCTTTTCTTCAAAAGTTAAGTAGCCAAACCATACAATTTCCTTTCTTTTCTTATATTAGCCTGAGATCTAATCTAGATATTTAATTGTTGTATTTGCTATTCCGCCATGTCATTTATTTGTTATGTTTACTCTAATCTAGATATTTAACTGTTGTATTTGCTATTCCGCCATGTCATTTATTTGTTATGTTTACTAAAATAAATATATTTTAAAAAAATGGACCCCACCATCTCCAAACTCATGTAAAAAAAAAAAAGGACCCCATATTCAAAAAATCAAGCAATATAAAAAAATAAAAAAAATAAAAGTGGATCCCATATTAAAAAAAAAACGTGCACTCCATATTAAAAATTCATACCCCCAATTAAGTCAATAATGGTGGATTCATTGCCACATGTGTATCAACCCATTAGTTGGAGCAAATGAAATTATTGTACAGCAAAAAACATGAACCCCCGTATTATTACTTTTCTTGAAAAGGTTAAATAGCCAAACCATACAATTTCCTTTCTTTTCTTATATTAGCCTGAGATCTAATCTAGATATACTTAAAATATTTATGTTTTAAAATAAGATAGAATTTAATTACTTTTTTATTTTTATTCTTACTCTAATAAATATGAAAAGAGATTAATGTCGTAAAAGAAAAATAATATTAAATGGAGATTAAATAATGAATAAGATAAATTAGTCAAATTATAATTCTAATTGACGTTTCCTTAAAAAACCGTGCAAAAGACAACATGACAAGTAAAATGAGCTAAACCAAGAATATTTATCAAAAATTAAAAAATAGTAGTTCTTCGTTTAAATAGGAAATCAAATTTCTACTTCGTTTCGTTTTAAACATGTAAAATTAATTTAATAATTTGAATTAGAATTATCCAAATCAAAATTTGATAAAAAAATAATAAGTATTGTTTAGCATACATTAACAATAGAATATTTTACACCTTTTAATTAATCGAATTAAAATTCAAAGTATCAATTGATGCTTAAATGTTACTATTGTTTTATCTCAAAGAGAGGAAAATAGTTTCCTTTTAAATAAGTCTTCTCTTTTAAAAAGTATTAATAAATTTTTGCCAACTTTGTATTCGTAGCAAACACTGATATAATAAAGTTTTGGATACGGAGCACAAACTACAATGTTATATTAATCGTGTTTTAAACATAGTGTGTGTGTGTGTATATATATATATATATATATATTATCACTACTCAAACACAACTACATACACATAGATGCACTATAATCCAAAGTGTTGGCTCATGCGCAGCATGGGGATACGCCGTCTAGTAACTATATAGAAGCATGTGTTTTACCCATACTTCGTCGTCAGTCACCATTAAAAAAAAAAAAGGGCCCCATACTAAAAACACCAAGCAATATTTTTTTAAAAAAAAAGTGGACCCACCATCTCTAAAAAAAAAAAGTGGACCCCATATTAAAAAAATAAGCAATATAAAAAAAAAAGTAGACCCCATATTAAAAAAATAAGCAATGTCAAAAAAAAGGTGCACCCCATGTTAAAAAATCAAACAATATTCATGTAATTCCCAAAGTATCCCCATTAAGTCAATAATGGTGAATTCATTGTCACATGCGTATCAACCCATTAGTGGGAGCAAATGAAATTATTGTACAGTAAAAAACATGGACTCCATATTATTGCTTTTCTTCAAAAGATTAAGTAGCCAAACCATACAATTTCCTTTCTTTTCTTATATTAACCTGAGATCTAATCTTAGATATTTAACTGTTGTATTTCCTATTCCGCCATGTCATTTATTCGTTATGCTTACTAAATAAATATACTTAAAATATTTATATTTTAAAATAAGATAGAATTTAATTACTTTTTCATTTTTATTCTTACTCTAATAAATGTGAAAAGAGATTAATGCATAAAAGAAAAAATAATATTAAATGGAGAACAAATAATTAATAAAGTAAATTAGTCAAATTATAATTCTAATTGACGTTTCCTTAAAAAATCATGCAAAAGATAACTTGACAAGTAAAATGAGCTAAACCAAGAATATTTACCAAAAATTAAAAAATAGTAGTTCTTCGTTTAAATAGAAAATTAAATTTTTACTTTGTTTCGTTTTAAACATGTAAAATTAATTTAATAATTAGAATTAGAATTATCCAAATGAAAATTTGATAAAAAAATAATAAGTATTGTTTAGGTCCAATCTACATACATTAAAAATAGAATATTTTACACCTTTAAATTAATCGAATTAAAATTCAAAGTATCAACTGATGCTTAAATATTGTTATTGTTTTATCTCAAAGAGAGAAAAATAGTTTCCTTTTAAACAAGTCTTCTCTTTTAAAAAATATTAATAAATTAAACACTAATATAATAAAGTTTTGGATACGGAGCACAAACTATAATGTTATATTAATTGTACTTTGAACATAGTATATATATATATGCATAAAAATAGTGCAAACATATGTATGTTTATCAGTAATATAAAAAAAATATAAATAAATAAATAAATATATATATATATATATATATATATATATTATCACTACCCAAACACAACTATATACACACAGATACACTATAATTCAAAGTGTTGGGCACGGGCATACCGTCTAGTTAAATTAGATCCAAAAGATTTGCCCTCTGTTTGGATGGTTGTTTCCCGGGGTTCATTAATGTACAGTATGGTATGGTACATTATGGTGTTGTATTGTATTGTACTGCATTAATGAACACAATGTTTGGATAGACTGTATCGTTTGGTGTGGTTTAATAACATTTGTATTCTTTATCAAAAAATAACATTTGTATTGTTCTGTTTGACTGTATGGTACTGTATAATAACTTATAAGTTTACTAAAATACACTTAATTCTTAATTAGAAATTAGTTTATATATATTAATAAAGCTCAGACAAAGAATAAAATAGGAACTTTAAAAAATAAGTAGGTAGTGGATAGTAGGGTGGGGGTGAGTGAATGGTAGGGTGGGAGTGAGTGGTTTTAGGGGGTGGAGTTGGGTGGTGGTGAGTAGGGGTGGGCGTTCGGTTGTTCGGTTCGGTTTTTTCAAAGTTCGGTTCGGTATTTCGGTTTCGGTTTTTTTAAAGTGAAAACCAAACACCGCACCGAATTAATTCGGTTCGGTTCGGTACGGTGTTTTGAAGTTTGGTTCGGTTCGGTTTCGGTTTTTTAATTCGGTTTTTTGGCATTGATTAAGTCCTCTTTGGTATGTTATCCTTGCACTTAGAAACATCAAAGAATAAATGTGGACCACACTCATACAGTCATACTACCACATTACTCTAAGCAAAAACTACAGAATCACGTTTCAGACAAACACAACACTTTCACTGGCCATAAGTCCATTCTTGATTCTTCTATGTTGCTGGAGGATCCTTGTAAATTTCTGCTTGTTTACTTTTACTCCATAGAATAATATACAAGCCAATAATAACCAAAATAGATCCTAATATGCTGTTTAAGGAAAAAAAAAATGGCAGTAGTTAAGAGTAATCAAAACTTATCCTCTGATTACAACATTGCTCTGATTGGAGTAATCAAAACTTATCCTCTGATTACAACACTTTCACCTGAATTTTATCATTATTCGTATAAAATATGAAAGTATGAAAGACAAGAAAATGAGATAATACAATGAAAATACTGAAATTATACAAGGAATCAAATATGCATAATAGGAAGTTATGGATTTTGTTGCAACTGAACACAAAGACATCCACTTTTTTTATGATCCAATTACACAAGTATTTTTAAAAGGTGCATCTTTCATAAAACAAGTACAGCAAGCCAAACAGCAGCAGCCAGCAGCCAGCAGCACCAGCCACTGCCAGCCAGCACCAGTCACTGCCAACAACCACCAGCAACATAGTTTACGTACAAAATCAGTACTTTAACACTTAACAGAGGAAACCAGTAACAACATGCAGCAAAACAGCGCACACAGTAAAAACGAGCAACACAAATGAAATAACATAAGTTTAAAACAAGTAGCATCCAAACAACACAAATTTCTTAAAATCTAGCTCCAAATACAAAACATTAGTTGTCACGAACTAAGTCTTAAATCCATCGTCTTAACACAATACTAGCAATCACAATTTGGTCCGAAATTCACCAAATTCAAAACATAAGCTTAAATTTGAAGGCGAATTTGCCTCTCTTGTTGACGCTCAAGACATTTCTCAATATGCTTCAACAAGGAAATTGTGCTAGACACTTTTGGATTATATTTAAGTATCATACCGCATGTCAAGCACCTTACTTTACGCCCTTCTTCATTGTCTTGAACTATCGCAAAGTATTCCCAAACATGTGAACGAGCTTTAGGAGGCATGGTCGAACTTGAACATGATAAGAAGTAAGATAAAACCAAAAGTTAGAATATAACTTTCAGGATAAAAGAACAAAACTACAAAATAAAATATTGAACTTACCACTAGTAGCAAAAAATAGCAAATTGCAATCAAACATCAACAATGCAAGGATCTCTTCCACTATTTGCCATCTCTAAAGATAATTTAATAAAATGTGTCATATATTATAAATAAGAATATGATTTTTGCACTAAAACACACAAAAATATATAAAACGTTACCAAGTTCAAGTTTCTCAAGATACTCCAAACTTTCTTCCACACTAACGGGTTTAGTCTCTTCTCTAAGCCAACCTGGAGAACAAATAAGAGATTGCACATATTTAGGAGTTAATGAACTTCTAAATGGATCAAGAATACGCCCACCGGTACTAAATGCACATTCCGATGCCACACTAGAAACTGGAATAGCCAATACATCACGAGCCAACTCTGAAAGAACGGGAAATCTAGGAGCATTTACTTTCCACCAATCTAAGATTGAAAACTCAACACGTTCATCTTCAAGTTCTTGATCTTCACTAATGTATCTATCCAACTCCGATTTAGCACCCGCACACCCAGAATCTTCTTTTTGTTTTTTCAAGTCAAGCTTAGTTCTCAAAGCTTTTTTTTTCAAAGAGGCGTCAGAATTAGAAGATACATCAGATGAGCATTGAGATGAAGAAGATGTAGATGGAGATGATTTATGATGAAACTCTCTTGAATAATTTTTTAGATACTCTCCAAACAAAGATTTCATATAATCATACACTCCTTCGCTTACTTTTTTTCCTACTTCCTCACCAAATAGCTCTTCAAGCCCAAAGTTAACATACACAAATTTCTTACGAGGATCCAACACGGAAGCAATAAAAATCATTTTGTTCATCTTTTCGGGATCCCCCCAATACTTTTTGAACTTTTGTCTCATTCGCTCAGCCATTATACATAAACTAACATCTTCACTTTCTAAACACACTTTCAAATGTACATCAAGCTCACATATATCCTCAAAATGAACATTAGAAGTAACGTAATGTGAACCTGAAACCTTTACGGTGAGCTCATGAAATCTTTCAAGAAACTTTACCACATTCCTTACATTCGCCCAATCATCACATGCGACAGGACCTGCAACACTTCCATCTTCACAAACATGAGTAGCAAGATAAGTTTTAAAATTCTCATCGAAAAAATCAAACCTATCAAAGGCCTTCTCAAAGTGTTGTGCTGTATCCAACATTAAGTAGGTGGAATTCCACCTAGTAGGCACATCTAGCTCTAATGATTTAGAACATTCCACCTTTTGAACTTCACAACATTTCTTAAAGTGAGCTCCTCTTGCCGAAGATGATCTAACATACCTTACCATTTGCCTAACACGTTTGACAGAAGCATCAATTTCCTTCAAACCTTCTTGCACAATTAGATTAAGTATGTGAGCCATACATCTCACATGAAGATGTTTACCATTCATTATATTAGTTTCCCAATTATTTAACTGTTTGGACAATTCTCTAACTGTAACATCGTTGGAAGAAGCATTATCAACAGTAACAGTAAAAATTTGATCCAAGTTCCAATAAAGCAAACAAGTGCCAATAGCCTCTGCCATATGCTCACCCTTATGACTAGTGATAGGGCAAAAATTCAATATTTTTTTATGCAAAACTCAATCTCTATCAATATAGTGAGCAGTCAAACACATATAATTAATTCTTTGCAACGATGTCCATGTGTCAGTGGTAAGGCAAAATTTTGCTTTTGCTTCTCTAAAAGACTTCTTCAAATCTAGTCTCAATTCATCGTAACGTCCATAACAATCCCTTGTTACTGTTCTACGGGAAGGAACTTGAAATAAAGGTTGGGCTACTTGCATAAACTTCTTGAAGCCTTCCTTTTCTACAAAGCTAAATGGTAGTTCATCTATAATTATCATCTCAACTAAAGCCCTCCTAATTAATTGTTGATCAAATTCCCAACGCGGCTCATGCTCATCCGTAGATGCAAAATTTATCTTTTTCTGAGTGCTAGTTTCACTCTTGGCTTTATATGGTATGCACCTCAAAGCTATATGTTGTCTCAATCCCGTTGTTCCATTTACAGATGTATTAGCTGCATAAAGATTTTTACAATGCCTACACTTTGCTTTAACAATACCATTTAAAACGACCTTATCAAAGTGCTCCCAAACATCTGATCTAGATTTCATATTCTTTCTTTTCTTTGTTACTTGGGGCTCGGTGTCAAGTGAGTTGTCATTGCTATCATCTGTATTAGTTACGGTATCAGTTGAACCAGCCAAACTTAATCTAGTTTCATCCGCCATCTATAAAAAATTAAAAAGAGAAACTATAAGATAAAGCTCTATAATAGTAGAGCAGCAAATATGCAAGAAATTATCCTAAGTCCTAACCCACTGATAATTTAAGAAAATTTAACAAATCTGAAAAAATACCACAGCAAAATACCACAACAAATCTGAAAAAATAACATAGCATTTTTACAAACTTATATATTGACATACCCATTTCTCTACGATATATTGAGGGAATTTATTGAGATTACAAACTTGGGGAAATTGTCACTACCATCTTGTAAAAGTTAAAACTTGGGGGAATTGAAATTCGTCTGAATAAGAAATTAAGAATGTAAAGATACTAGTTTGTGGGAGCCTAAAAATGAGAAATTATAAGAAGGAAATAAAACTACCTTATGGGTCTTGTGGAAGAGCTGAAGCAGTTGTGGTCTTGTTGAAGAAGAGGAAATGGCGTGAAGCAATCAGCAGTGAAGAAGATTGAGGAAATGGCGTGAAGAAGAGGAAATGGCGTGAAGACTGAAGAGCAGTGAAGCACTGAAGGTCTGAACTCTGAAGCAGTGGACTCACTGGACTAGGGTTGAATATTGTTTACTTGATAATGAATTTGGGCTTGGACAATGAATTTGGGCTTGGATAGTTGGATATCTGTTATGAACTTCTCATTCATGGAAGTAATTATGATGTTGATATATATTATATATTGGTTAAAAAAATGTTATAATAAATTTTCGGTTAAACCGAAAAACCGAAAAATCGGAAATCCGAAACCGAACACCGAATTTGCTATTTTAAAAAACCGGAACCGAACCGAAAAACCGAATTCATTCGGTTCGGTTCGGTTTTTCGGTTTTCGGTATTTATGCCCACCCCTAGTGGTGAGGGGTAGTGGGTGGGAGGGTGGGGGTGAGTGGTTATGGGTGGGGTTGGGCGGTGGTGGTTGGGGTGGGTGGCAGAGGAGTAGGGTAGTTGGGCGTGGGGTGGGTCGTGGGGGTGGGGTGAGCCGTAGGGTTGAGGTGGGGTGAATGGTGGAGGGTGAGATATAATGGAGAAATGAAATACCTAACCACGGAAAAACTATAAAATTCGTGATTACAATAATTAAAACTTTTCATAGTTATATAATTTTGGGACGAACCACGAATTTACAATATCATACCATATAATTTTAATAAGGTTGGAGGTTGGAGCAGTTGGGTGGCTAAACGCGAGTTACTTGAGGTCCTAACTCCACGTCAAAAGAAAGAAGGGAAGAAATCTGAGAATTGGAAGTCGGGAGATGGCTATGGTTCTTCTTGTACCCAGTTCGCCCCTCTTGGCAAAAGCTGCTGTTATTCGTGTTTCGTGCTTCTCTACTGCTAGTAAAGTACATCACAATCTGTGTGAAACGCTCTTCCCCCCTTCTTCTTCTTCTTCTTCTTCTTCTTCTTGTTTCTCTTTTTTGATTTCTGCTCATCTCCCCCCAACAGATTGAAGCAAGAAAAAACAAGTCTCCTTCGCCCAGGCTGTTTGATAAGCTGTTCCTTAGTCTATTCCGGAACAAAATGGTACAGGTAGGTAATACAAGCCCCTTCCCTTTTTCACCCTCCACTTCATATCTGTAATTAATAATAGTCCTCCAAACAATTGATAGGAGACTGGCTGGGACTCTGAAAAGCCTGGCTACGACGGTCTAATTGAAGTGGCCCATCGTCTCGCCCTTGCTCAAAACAATTCCCAAACTAGAGACGCCTCGGTAACATCATTCCAACTCTCTTCTTTTCTTTTTCCCTACTTATTTGACAGTCATAGAATAGTGGCCAAGTAGGTTGTAGATTTCCATAGTGATAACTGCAAGTGTGATGACAGGTTCGGATATTGAGATCATTATTTCCTCCTTTGTTGTTGGAGCTCTACCGGATGCTTGTTGCACCTATAGATAGTGGTAAATTTGCAGCCTTGATGGTCGGTGAGTTACATTTTCTTGACTTCCCTTTAAACTTAACTAGCTACTTCTCCACTCAATATTTGAATGTTATAATTCTGAAAGCAAGGGTCACTGCATTATCCTGTCAATGGCTTATGGGTCCATGCGCTGTTAATTCCGTGGATCTTCCTAATGGTTCCTCTTTGATGAGCGGGGTTAGTATTTCTGTTCCCTTACTTGATGTTACACTTTTACCATTAAAATTTTGATCTCTGGAAATTATTGTTCGAATAGGTTTTCGTGGAGAAATGCAAGTACTTGGAAGAGAGCAAATGTGTGGGTGTATGCATTAATACATGTAAACTCCCTACACAGGTCAGTTTTCTGGATTGATAATTATAGTTGGATCCTTTTGATGCATTTGCATTGCTGACTTTTTGTCACTCTTTATCTGGCAAAGTACTTTGGCGGTTGCTTTAATATCGCGTATAAAACATCCATATCTGGTAGATTGTATTTGCTTCATTCATGTTTTCCCTTCTTTATTTTTCCTTTTATGTGTGTGGATTATCTAGAGCAGGATGTTGAATTCTATTTTTGACTTTATAATATACGGTTTGATTATAAAAGCAGCATATGCTAGTACATATTAGGTTGCTCCTTGCCTACGCAGCCAATTCAGGAAATAGAGCACGGCTAAAGAATTTTATTGACAATTGAGAGACGTACAGCACAAAAAGGAGCTGATGTTTGGGCATGAAGCCCCAAATAACATCATCATGCTAGCTACCAAACACTGAAGAACATTAATAGGTGTAAAAACTAGAGAGAGAAAGCTAGAGAAAAGGTGGAGAGGGAAAAAACATTGTTCGAGTCTTTTAAATTGTTGTTATTTCATCAACATATAAAATATCAGATATAGTCACATTTTCAACACCATTGCTTCTAAAGTTCATGCCGTTAATCCATTCCAATCTTGCTGCCATCTTTACCATCATACTCACTGCGTCCATCAGCAAAGTAAATAAATAAGGAGGTAGTGGAACCTTGTGTCTCATTCCTCTTGGAGTCTTAAAGTAACCATGAGGGTTCCTATTTTTTAATACAGAAAATCTGACAGTGGATATACATAGCTGATCCAATCAATCTATTTGTCTCCAAAGTTCATCTGCTTCAGGATGTTTACGCACATGACCATATGCCTTATCAAGCTTACAGGCAACTTCCCTTTTCTTCAAGTACATCGGGTGTTCAACACTTCCATTAACCACCATAGTTGCATCTATTATTTGCCTACCCTTTATAAAATCATTCTGACTGTCTGACACTAACTTATCAATTACCAGCTTGAGCCTTTCTGCCAACAGCTTAGCAATAATTTTGTAAACACTCTCTAATAAGCTGATGGGCTGATCTTTCACCTCAATTGCTCCCTTCTTTTTATGTATTAATGCAATAAAGGTAGAGTTCAAGCTCAAGCATCTAGACTTCAGAACATGTAATGGAGTTCCAGATTGAGTTATGCAGTATCTTCCATGAGTTGTCAAATTCATATCCATTACTTTGGTTCGAAGTTATTGGAATGAAATTTCATGCTATTTATAGCGTTTTCCTCATACATTCTTTTTCAAAAGATGCTAATAGCATGTGTATAGGTTAACTTGGGGGCCTTTTAGAGAGCACTCGAATCTTAATGCGAGTAAATATATTAGAGGCAGATTATCTAAATTTTGTGGTGCACTAGGATGATCTATGTTGCGGTGGCATACTATGATGTTTCTATCTGAGTTATTTTAGCTTCTTGAACTTTACAAATGTGAAAAGTAATGGTTACTTCTGCAAATGTATTACAATTCTGTTTCAAGGTTTCCCATATCTGAGCTTCTTATGTGAGCTCCATCACATTTCTGTTTTTCTCTATTTTAGACTTTCTTCAAGGATCACATGGGAGTTCCACTGGTGATGGAGCCAAACTTCACTGATTATAGCTGTCAGGTAACTGTTTTCATTGGCCAAGTGATTGCGCTGTTGCAACTTTTTGCATCTTTAGCATATAATTGGTAACATGACACTCCATAATGGAACTCAAGATTGAGGCTAAAATGCTAAGTAATGTCCCCTGAAAAGCCCCAGCCAACAAAGAGATCAGAGGGAAGAGAGAGTAAAACATGTTGATATAATCCACTGCTAGTTGACATAACCATGAAAGCTGACGCGTTTGCAACACGTGGATGGGATTCTTGTGATTTAATTTTGTGTCTCCAAGAAGCACCATGGAAACATGCATAACGCGTCCAAATCTAATTGGCAGTTTAAATTCGGGATTCTTCCTCCTCAGCAAGAAGTTGACAACGCTCTTAAAGAACCATGCTTGGAGATATGCCCCAATGCTGTTCGTCGAAAAGAAATGAACTACAACATGGATGCACCCAAGTGTCCAAAAGCATGAAATCTGCTCATTTTCCTGTTAATCTCTTAATTATCCTGTTATTATACTATTTTGAGTACTATTGCTAGGTCTAGTTAATGTGACGACAAAATGATATTTCATCCATGTTATGAATAATTTTATTCCTAAACAACACGAAGAACTTCTTGATCCTCTCTAACAATTGGTTTGCAATCCTTTGCTCATTTGCCACCATTGAAGCCTCGTCCTCATTGGTATTATGTGTTTGAACTATGAAGATTAACTTTTTTGCAACATCGTGGGGATGAGCTTTTGGCTCTACATAAACAGTTTCATGCTGCTTATTGTTCAGATTTTGCTACTTATTGTTTTGGACTTGCTCGTCCATCTCCACATGGCCAACAATGTCATCACAAGAACATATAATGTATACATGCTCCAAATCTTTCTTGAGTTGTTAAATATTTTCATCCATTTACAAATTTTTTTCCTTACAAGGAGGCCTCAATATTGGGAAGAAAAATACCTGAAAAAGTTATAAAGTCACTGCAATACAATTATTTGGTTTAATTACTTTTCGGAGTGTGAAGATCACTTCTTTCTTGTAGTTCATTTTAAAATTAAAGGAGAATAAAGTAGAGAATGGTGCAGGAGGAGAATGATACTATTTACAGAGAAAGCGAAGAATAAATGGAGCAGGGTAGAATGACTTACGGAAGTTAAATAATTTGACTTGAGAAATCTAATGCCTTTCCGTTTCAATGTTTTAACTTGACACGAAATTTAAGAAAGTAAAAAGAGATTTTTGAATTTTGTGATGTTAAATTAAAGATATGTAAAATATATCAAACAACTACTCCCTCCATCCCATGATAAGTATCACTTTAGTCAAAAACACGCATATTAAGAAATCAATAATGCAATGTGAAGTTTATCAAATTACCCATATATAATAAAATAAATTACTTTTTCCGCTTGAGTAGAGTATGCACAAGTAGTAAATTTTTTGATATTAAAAATCTAACAATACCAAGTTATTATGTAGCTTTTTCAATCATTATTTAGATGTATTTTAACTTGTTAGTTTTTATCTAAAGGTAGAATTGAAAAAAACAAGCTAATTTATGTCTTGGTTTCCTAAAAAGACACTTAATATGGAGGGAGTACTTAATCTTGTGGTCTTAAACTGTCACGAGGAAAGTTGGAATTAAAATATTGCCAAAAAAAAAAAAACTTTTTTAAGCGGATTAAAAAGAAAAATAAGATAAACAAATTAAAATTGAGGGAAGAAGAAACAAGAGGCATCGGATATTTCTATCTGCTGATCAATTTGTATTCTTAGTTAAAGAGTAACATAAGATGTGCAAAAAAAATACTATAATTGATAATTCTTCTCATGTTAATATGCTAAAAATTAATTTTCAAATATTATAAAGTTGCAATAATTTAAATCTTGAGAAAGTGAAAAAAATGATAAATAATGTAGGAAAGATAAGTACTTACCAGTCTTTCCTTTTCAGAAATGTAGGATATAGACTGTCGAAGGGAGAAAAACCTCTGTTAAAATGTGGATACTTAGAAGATACGCGTTTTGTACATTCACACGAGCAGCGGCGCAGCAGATTCCTGTATTGAGTAGAGTGAGCAGGGAAAAGTATAAGGAGAAGAGAAGAATGAAGTACGTATTGGTGACAGGAGGTGTGGTGAGTGGTTTGGGCAAGGGCGTCACAGCAAGTAGTATCGGTGTTGTTCTTAAAGCCTGCGGCCTTCGCGTTACCTCCATCAAAATTGGTCCTTATTTCCTCACTACTTGTCTTTTTCCTATTTGTAGAGCCTCAATTTGAGCTTCATGCTTGCAGATCCGTATTTGAACACTGATGCTGGTACCATGTCTCCTTTTGAGCATGGCGAGGTTTTTGTGCTCGATGATGGTGGAGAGGTAGTGTTCCATCTTCCTTATCTTTCTTTATTTGCAACAATTCCCATGATTCTCTATTCCACTTACCTGAAGCATTCAGTATTGAACAAGTGCTACTATTTGGCAAAGAGTGCTTCTGTTTAAATGACTTAAATGTCAACTCATAGGAACGTTTTTTTTACAGGAATTTGAATTCCAGATTGATTCAAAAACAAAGATTTAATCATTTTATTTTTATACAAAATTAATTATTTTACGATAATCTAAAATATGATCATAAGCAATAATATAAATTAATCACAATGAAATGACTAATGTACTCTAATTTTTGGGTTGAGATAATTAGTTTGATTTCATGGCTAAAAGTTTCAAAAGGACCAGATGAGGCTAAAAAAGAACATGGCCATAAGTCCACGAAAACACAAGTGTGTTATTAGTTGATAGCATTGCTTCAATAATGAAGAGTTGTAGCCTTACAATGGATATTGCAGAATATTGTTGTTGACATTAAAGAAGTGGAGAAAAATTTAGGCTTGGGAAGTAGCCCTTCACCCTATTTCTCTCTTCTTGTTTTAATGTGGTTCGTTTCCTCTCCCAATCAGTTTCATTAATGCCTTTAGGTTTGCTAAACTCATTTGAGCCAGTTTAGAGTCTATAGCATTAAAATTAGTAGGCGTTTGGACATGAATTGAGTGCTAATTTTTAAAAGTAGTATTTGAAGTTGAAGAACGGTTTTGGAAGTTGAAGTTGTCTTTGGACATGCTTTTCACTTGGAAAGAAGTTGAAAGAGTGGGAAAAAATTCATTTGAAAAATGAGTTTCTCAAATTTGAAAAATCATCTTAAAAAACTAACCAAAAGATCATTCTAATGTGTAACCAAACAATATTTTGATTTTTTGAAATCATGTCCAAACGGACCCTTAGAGTCAGCTTCCACCCTGTTAGACTGAATCTGAATTTCCTATTTTTCGAGATGTTCTTATGTTTGCTTAGAGCTAGTGGCTTCGGTCCCAAGACCCCAAGTCATTATGCTGCAGGTATGGTCAAAATTAATGCTGTGATACTAATTTGTAATGAACTTAGCTAATCAAAATACGAAATGAGAAGTCACTATTAAACCAATCAAACAGTGAAATTACAGATAACAGAATAAGGAACTCAACAACACCCAAGTACTGTCTTGTTCAATAGTCCAACATACCTGATTCAACATGCAAATTAAAGCTCATCACCTTTCCAACAATTCGAAAGAGTTACAAAATAGAGAGGAGGAGAAATAGAGATAAGATCCGCAAGGGATAGAAAGAAGAAAGAGAAGAAGGGGTCATGAGAGAAAGTTCATTCCAAATTTTCACATCCATCCCACACCAGAATTGGAGTTATTTATACTCCAATCTGGATAGATTTCGGCCGTTGAATCAGATTAATCTTGACCGCCCATCGCTTAATGACGCCTTATTTAAAAACTTAAAATTCTGTTAACGGTAGTTAATTCCCCTTTCCAAACAACGTCGTCCCACTTAATATTTCCCTCTTTCCAATTTCATACCCAGGCTATTACATTTTAATTGTGTTCTTAACTTGCATCCATGCAGGTGCCAAAGCCACTATTTGATATTAAGAGTATCAATTAATTTAACGTACATATTCTTCTTACATTAACCAAACTGGGTTTGTATGGACCAACTTTGCTCCATAATAACTTATTTCTATTTCTCATGAAGAAGGATGTTACTGGATCTGTATATGCTTCCTATATAAAACTAAGCTTTGCGCGCAGAAACAGGGTAAAATTACCACTCTTAGACTGTAAAATAGAACTTTTGACCAAAATATGGTTCAAACTCATGGTTTAATAGATATCTGTTGTTACCTAAATTCTTTCAAATTGTTAACCCTTGTAATCAATACTGTCTTCCGGGAGAAGTTATCTAAGGAATATAATATTGCAAAGCTTGTTAGTCGTTCTCCAAAGCTTCAAAGAGGTCACTCATTCTTTGCAATATTGCTGTTTTTCAACAGGTTGATCTAGATTTAGGAAATTATGAACGATTTCTGGATGTGACATTGACTAAAGACAACAATATCACAACTGGCAAGATATATCAGGTGCTTATACATAGACATGAATACACGTCTGTATATCTGTGGATTCGTGGGTAGAGAGTGATCTTAATGTGCTTCCTCTAACAGTAAATAAGTTTGTTTATGCACCAGTCTGTACTAGAGAAGGAAAGGAAAGGTGATTATCTTGGAAAAACTGTTCAGGTGATTATACATTTCTGTGTTGATATGGTGTATGATGAAATCAGGGGAAAAGAAACCTGTTACTAAGAACTGTAGGATTTCTTCTTCTTCTTCTCTCTCTCTCTCCCCCTCCTTTCAGGTGGTTCCACACATCACTGATGCTATCAAGGATTGGATTGAATCAGTATCTCTTATACCTGTGGATGGGAAGGAGGGACCTGCAGATGTTTGTGTCATTGAATTGGGGGGTACTGTAGGTAAGTTCTTCTAGAGGCAGTGGTATCATACGTACTTGAAGCTCTAATCTTCCGCCTATCTCTTTTGTTCTGCTCCATTCTCTTACTCCGTATTCATGAGCATGTCATTTCTTCTGACATAGCCCTTACATGATCATTTTTAGGCGATATTGAATCAATGCCCTTCATTGAGGCTTTACGACAGTTATATTTTTCAGTCGGTAAGTTGGAATTTGCTTATATTGGGGATGATCATTTACACCATTATTATCTATTCTCTAGTTGAATGCCCTCTTTTGATTTGTATTAATATATTCAAAAGTTTAACTTTTCTTAATTGCAATTTCCTGGTGTAACTATCATATTTTTCTTTATCAGGGCAAGATAACTTTTGCCTCATTCACGTCAGTCTTATACCTGTATTGGGGGTCGTGGGTGAGCAAGTAATATTTTATACTAAATAAGTTTAAAGCATGTGATCATGTTGTTCTTGTTCTCTCTTTTTAGTTTCCCTATACTGCTCACTCTGGACTTCCATGCCTCTGCAGAAAACTAAGCCTACCCAACATAGTGTGCGGGAACTGAGAGCATTAGGTTTGATTCCTCATTTTTTAGCTTGCCGTTCTGCTCAGGTATATTGCCATCCTATGCTATAATCTGCATTTAGTATTCTATATGGTACCTATCGGATTAGTTTAGTTCAATCCGGGACATCTCAATCAGCTGGCCTGTGCTTAGAGATCCAATGATCTCTGTGATGTCCATTACCGTTCATGTTTTATTCTCCAAGTTTGTAAGATAAGTTAGCAGTGAACTTCCTCTCTAGATTCTTAGAAGCATTACAAACTATAGTTTATAACCTATAGGTTTGCTTTCTTTAAGCAAAAACTCCTCAATGTTAGTCAGAGCACGGCAATTGAAATGTGTTTATTTTGTATGTGTTGCAGCCATTAGTTGAGAATGCCAAACAGAAGCTTTCACAGTTCTGCCATGTTCCTGTAAGTTTCATTTGTGACGCTTTTTCTTACTGTGCATTTAAAATTTGAAGTCACTTCTAACTTTTCCATTTTATTGTTTTTCATGTAGGTTGCTAATATCCTAAATATCCATGATGTTCCTAACATTTGGCACGTTCCTCTCCTGCTTCGGGTGGGTCTACAGAATGCAGCATTTGTTGTTTGTCGTATTGTAATGTAAATATTGCTCATAACTTTCTCATTTTTTGTAACAGAACCAAAGTGCTCATGATGCTATTCTAAAGCAACTGGATTTACTAAGGTTATAAGTTTTTTCTTTCTTTTTTGTTTTCTTTTATCTAGAATTGGAGTTTACAAATTATTCCCTGCGCCACAGAAAGAATGTTATTCAGAGATGAGAGTCAATGCATCAAATCTCAGTGTGAATTCAGATATCAAATTTCTTAAATTTTATTAGATAAAATTTACTAATATTTAGCTAGGACATTTATCTTTTTATCTTATTTTATCTGTGATAGCTACTGCCCCTTTGCAATCATGGCTTAGTCGCTTTCGTTATTTTCATTTCCATATCTCTTTGAATTTCATGGCCCTATCTGACCTCTTTTTATGCTTTCTATTGAGTCGAGGGTCTTTCGTAAACAGCCGTCCTACCTTGGTAGGAGTAAGGTCTGCGTACACTCTACCCTCCCCAGACCCCACGTTGTGGGATTTCACTGGGTTGTTGTTGTTGTTAGCAAGTACATAAAACTATTATATACTTTATAAAGAAAAAGTACACAAAACTATTATTTATCACACATTTTTTAATTGAAAATGAAAAATCATATTTTCTAGTTTAAGTAGGCGTTCGGCTATAGATGAATTTTTGAAGTTGGAGTTGGAATTGAAGTTGTGTTTGGCCATAGTTTTTGCAAATAATATTTGGTTGTTGAAATGTACTTTTTCTGAAAAACATGAAATATGATTTATACCCTCACCACCCAAAGCAATTAATAAACATAACCAGTGCGTAAACACTGCCCCATCAATCCCACCTTGCACTTGTACTCCATACAAAACCCAACAAGAACTTAACCAAGTAGCTGTAAAAATACACACTTTGATAAAAATAAAATCTTTTAAGGTAAAAATTGAAAACAGAAAAACAAAAGTAACGGTCTAAAACAGAAATGGAAAAAGTGGAAAACAAGGTTTTGGTTGTTTTTCAAATTCCCAATACAACTTCAAGTTGTACTTGGAATTTTGATGGCCAAACATTAATTTTTGAAAAAAGTGAATAATTCTCATGGACAAACGGGTCCTAAAATGTTTGAAAATGTCTTCGATAAAATTTTACTACTCCCTCCGATTCAAAAAGAGTTTTCCACTTAGCCTTTTTTTATGGTTTAGAAAGAGTATCCACTTACCAAATCAAGAAAGAGTAAACCTTATTTTTCCATATGTGCCCTTATTAAGTGCTAAGTGACCAAATCCCAATACCTATTTAATTAGGGATAGTTTAGTCAAATTACCCCCTTTTTTCCCTAGGAGTTAGTATTTTCTTAAGGGGTGTGCAAATGGCTAAGTGGACACTCTTTTTGAACCGGAGGGAGTAATATTTAGCAAATACATAAAACAATTTACATACTTTATCAACAAAAAAAAAAAGTACACCCAACTATTATGTATACACATTTTTTTAATGAAAATGAAATATCATATTTTTCTAGTTTAAAATGTTTGAAAAGATAGTAGACAAAGAGAATTGTTTGGATCTACAAATAATGATGATAATAATAATAATATCATCCTTTTTTGAAAAAGAGGGAGTAATTCTGTATTTATCTCAGTATTCCTTATTGTCCAACTTAAATTGCAAATTTGTTTAATTGCTACAAGCGGTTTTTTTTTTTTTTTGGTTTAAAGTATGCCTGCATTAGCTGGAACTCTTGGAAAGTTGATAAATCCATCAGACAAGTTTGGAAAATGATCCCTACTTGTATATTTTGGTGTATATGGAAGGAGAGAAACAGTAGGTGCTTTGATGGAATATCAACTCCAATCCCCCAGCTTAAGAC
Source organism: Lycium barbarum (assembly GCF_019175385.1). Classification (NCBI taxonomy): domain Eukaryota; kingdom Viridiplantae; phylum Streptophyta; class Magnoliopsida; order Solanales; family Solanaceae; genus Lycium; species Lycium barbarum. The sequence goes on along the minus strand of NC_083337.1, from coordinate 171,736,229 downwards.
CTATTGTTTATTAACTTTATATAGTTGGGATAGGTTAGCCCCTTTAGACTCTAATGTCGATCTTTTGGACTTTGTAAGCTCTTTAGTCATTGCATAGGACAGTTGTACATGAGCTTACAATCTCACTACTTTTGTAACTATCTAACTTGCATCTTCTTGATGCCATTTATACCATTTCTTACTTTATCAAAAAAAAAAAAAAAAAAAAGAGCGGTTTTTTCTCTCTTATGAGTTTAACCTTGTATTGTTTTATTTTGCATGCTTGTTGCCACAAGTGTTTAACCTGGTATTGTTTTATTTTGTTTGCTTATTGCCACAAGTGTTTAACCTGGTATTGTTTTATTTTGTTTGCTTCTTGTCACAAGTTATCTATTAAGGATCTAAACAAGCCGCATCGATTTTGATCTTTCGTAAGTGCTTAATATGTTTGCTGACAATATTTATTTTCAGTGTGGCAAGACATGTTGATTTACAGGAGTGGACCAGAAGAGCTGAGACATCTGACAATATTACCAAATCCGTTAGTAGGATCAAATATTGTTATATTTCTACCTATATCTAATTTTGTAAGTGAGCAAACTTATTCTTTTTGCAGGTGAGGATTGCAATGGTTGGGAAGTATGTTGGGCTAACAGATTCATATTTGTCTGTAGTGAAGGTACGATTAGTGATACTGCAAAGAACATCTCTGCATTTATGTTTCCTTTAAGGCATAATAGACCAAACTGAAGTTTCAGGAACCACTCTGCATGTGTTGCTTTTGGATTTATTTCAAAGTAGTGTTTTCCTATTGGACATTTCTAATATTCTTCTTCCTGGTGCTGGAATAACCAGATAAGGTTTTTGCAGCTTAACACTGTTACTTGGTATTGACTACTCTCTCTCTCTATGTTTCATTTCATATTTTCAGGCTCTTATGCATGCATGTATTGCATGTTCATTGAAGCCATCAATCGACTGGATTGCAGCATCAGATCTTGAAGATGATAGTGCTAAATTGGTACCTAGTCTTTCCTCTTTTTAGGTTAGGTGCTGCCTTGGACTGCTGATTGTAACTACCTTTTTCCATAGACCCCAGAAGCTCATGCAGCTGCATGGAAGAATCTAAGGGTAAATATTGATCCTTGCCTAGTAGTAATAGACTAATAGCTATGTCATCTCATCACTTACCGGTTTCCAAAAAATTTCATCACCTTACTTCCATTTGTAGTATTAAATCTTTTATAGTTGTTGGTACCCGATTCTAGCTCTTGGTGATCATTGTTTTCTTGGGTCTACCTTAAGATGATTCATTACTGATAAGTGCTAACATTAGATGCATGTGAATTTGTCAATCCGGTCAAACCTTAAGCTTCTATTACAATAGCACAGGAAGTGTATCCTTATAACAGTTTATCCATGGATAGTGTTTTTGTCATCTAATATTACCAAGAATCTGAGGCTGAGTGTGTAGTCTTCTGCTGCTATAGACTATTTTCTCTTACGTTTTCACTAGCAAAGTTTTGCAGAGATCTTGCTCATTTTAGAGGCTATTTAATGAACACCTCCTGTACAGGGCGCAGCATGTGTATTGGTTCCTGGTGGATTTGGTGATCGGGGTGTCAAGGGAATGATATTGGCTGCAAGATATGCCAGGGAGAATAGTGTACCGTTTCTGGGGATCTGTTTAGGGATGCAGATCTCTGTAATTGAGTTTGCTAGATCTGTGAGTTTCTCTTGAACAGCAAATCAGAAAATTTGCTTTGTTTGATAAACTTTCTAATAGGTGTCACTATATCATTTTAATATTGAAGGTTTTACATTTGGATAAGGCCAATAGTGAAGAGTTTGATCCCCAAACACCTGACCGTGTTGTAATTTTCATGCCAGAGGTAGCTTGCTCACTATAAAGCATAAAGAGATGGATGATGAATTGTCTTTTCTTAACGACTTCCTTTTTCTCTACCTTTTTTTCTCATTTCGCTGCTTTTTTATTTTATTTTTAAATATGGATGAGTGAGATAGATTATCTACTTCAACTTCTTGGTAATGTAGGGATCAAAAACACATATGGGAAGCACAATGAGGCTTGGTTCTCGAAGAACGTTGTTCCAGACTCCTGATTGTATCGCTGCAAAGCTGTACAGATTCTATACACCATCATTTCACACTTAAATCATAAGTAGCCTAGAAGCTTCATTTATTCATCATTTGAGTGCCTCCGCCAGACGCTTGGATCAGTTGGCATCTTTCAGGGCTTCCTCGGCTTTGAACTAGGCTAGAATGTATTTATGCTGTGTACCACTGACAGGAGCATAAGACTAGATCTTGAATTTGTCAAGCCTGATTCGTGATGAGGACTATGATATACGTTTTGGCATCTGTGTTTCTTGAGAGGCTACTTTAGTTTTTGCACCTATGCAGGATTTGTTTGATATTTGCATTGCTTATCAGAGTATGCTCACATACTCTCTGTTGGCAGGTATAACAATTCAGAATATGTGGACGAACGACATCGCCACAGATATGAGGTTAAACCATAAGAGTTGACATTGTTGCAAGGAAATGATCGTTTCATGTATGTTGTCATCCCCGCAGCATAGAGTTTTATGTGTTTGGTGTATGTTGCAGGTCAACCCTGACATTGTTGGCTCTTTGGAAGAAGCCGGCTTGAAATTTGTAGGAAGGGATGAAAGTGGGAAACGGATGGAGGTTTGTTTTTTGAGTATAGGCTATAAGATACTATTAAGGAAAAGAGCCTTGTTTTTTTGTAATCCTTTGGTTTTAGACTATGTTGTAGCTCTATGTCAATGATCATTTGGTCACAGTGTTGTGTCTTGACTACTTTCTTCTTTCTGTTATTGCTATTGTTGACTTGTTCTTCCTTCCTCCCAACCAAAAAAAAAAAAAAACACTTTTTTATGCAGATTTTGGAGCTTCAAGATCATCCATTTTACATTGGGGTGCAATTTCATCCTGAATTTAAGTCAAGGCCTGGGAGACCCTCTGCTCCATTTTTAGGTAGGAGTTAGTTGGATTACTTTATTTATGGTGAGTATAATAACTATGCAATGTGCACTCGAGGGTCAATGAAGTGGGTTGAGAACCATGAGGTCAAGGTTCAATTCCCCACGAAGGCAAAAACCACTAGGTGATCTCTTCCCATCTGAGTTTTCAAAAATTTCTTCCCATTTGTCCAAGTCTTGGTGGATAGAGTTACCAGTACTTGTGCTGGTGGGAGGTACCAGTCGGTAACCCGTGAAATTAGTCGAGCACGCGCAAGCTGGCCCGAACACCACGGTTATGAAAAAAGGAATAACTATGGAATGTATATTGTATAAGAGGCAATGGCGTTGTTGGTTCTGCAATTATTGACATTGAATGATGCCTTTTATCTAAGAGGCAGTTTCATAATTAATACAGCTTCTGCGCTTGTTGTGATATTTTCTTGCTCTAGGCAGTGACATTTAATGTCCTTTATTTTTTTACAAGGAATATTAAATCTATGGCTGTTTGTATGTTTCTGAATATATGTACACATGTATGTATATATATTTTTTTTAACAATGGCGGAGCTATGCGGGACAATTAGCTGGGAGAATAACTAGCCTAATTCTTCTTTGCCACTATGAGGAGCCATTGCCAATTTAGCTAATCCTTTTGTTTCTGCATTTCTCTCTCCGAGCATGTTTTAGATTCATCATCCCTTCCTTTAGTGACTATTTGGGTATTTATCGGACCCTGTTAATATAGGAAGTGGATCATTTTTCCCTTTGCTTTTTTTTTTTTTTTTTGCCCTTTGCTTTTTCGGGGCTGGTGTTGGAAGAGAGGACTTGATAAGCTGAGTAGAGAAGCGCTATACATAATGTTAATTATTATGCAATGATACTGTGCTATGCATTAGTTTGCAACTTGTTAAATTGAGATAATGTGATGATCCCTCTACCTAAGATCTGTCTATCATATTTGTCTTGGTGCGACAGGTCTTGTCTTGGCAGCAACAGGGCAGTTAGAAGCTTTTGTCAAGAGGCAGCAGAATGGAAATGTGTAAGCAATACATCAGCAGTAGTGATCATATTGGTTTTGTAAAAGAGGTGCATGTCTTACGGAAAATTATTGTTTAGTTGTGCGAGCACAATGGTATGCATGCAAACTAAGGGAAAAATAGGACATGATGGAATAAAAAGATCTGCATAAGCGATACCAACTAGTTGGGCATATATTTTAGTCATGTTAGCACGCCTACTTTAAGTTCTATGCTTTTTAGGAGTCTTTAACCCTGTAAGAGATTTTTATGCCATTAGAAAATATAGAGAACTTCTGGTGCTTTTTATTTTTATTTTGTATAATGTTGGCCTGAGATGAATTTAATGGAAAAACATGGTCCGTGAGGATTCATATAATCGACATCGGTTTGCTTGGAATTGATGAATACTTGTAGTCACGTGAGCAAACTTTCTGTCTTGGATATGGATAAACGTAAGAACTTCTGCCCTTTTATTGAAAAATGGAGGAAGTGCAAACAAGCAACATAATGACCTGCTGGCATAGTTGGTCCTTGACTGTCAAAAAATGCATATGGGATCTTCATAGCCGCTTTCAAGTTAGATTGTTTCGTCTTTGGCGAATAAAAGGGGATGAAAGCTGTCTTGAGCTTGGACAAAAAGATAAACAATACTTTTCCGGCATGTCATTTGGAGTGCTGCTGTTGTTTTGATACTTGTGTGCACGCAATGTTTTCCTGCACGATTTCTCTCATATTCTTGTTCATTTGAAACTCTTTACCTCTCTACTGTTTGGTCTAGTTTGACACGGGATACAGCTTTGTTATTCAGTTGTGTAGACAGAGAACATCTCAAATAACCTTTGCAGTGATATTTCCCATGTCAATTGACTGCCAAGTTATAATAGCCACAAGTTAGCTGGCAATATTTGTCCGAGGGGTCTAGCTTAGAACTTCTCTTTTTTGGTGATAACTATGGGTCTCAGCTTATATTGCATCAGAGCTGTCCAAATTTTCTTTCAAAATTGCCATTCTGTTGATTATCATTCGAAGAATGCACGGAAATTATGTTGCTTAGAAGAGTAGGGACAATTTCAACATATAATGTGGTGACTAAGTTGTATGCGGCTGCTGCTTGTTGAAGTTCTCTCTCTAGTTTGAAGCTGCTTTGAATAGTTGTCCTTAAGCTGGAAATGATCAGGTCTCATCGCCAACTTTTAATTTTCTGTTGGACAACAGATACTTTTCGGGTGCTGTAGCTCTCCGATTGTATTCCTTTTCTTTGTAACTTTGCTCTGAGTTGTTTTCAGAATGGTGATACATTTGTCGATAGATTGGGGTCAATTGGTTTTGTAAACGTGCAAGTGTTTCCAGTCAACAGAAGGAACAGTTGTAAGTCTCCTCCCAGTTTATAAACAACAACCACCTAGAGTGTATTCAGGCCTTACTCCTACCTTGAGAAGGTAGAGAGGCTATTTCTGGAAGACCCTTAGCTCAAAGAAAGGTGAAAAAGGAAGGCAATAAGTAGTAGCAACAAGCATAAACATCAAGGTAATAGTCTAGAAAACTAAGAGTAAAACAAATGAGGCTAAAGAACCAACAAGTAGTAATAGGAATCTAAGAATGTGAAAATACAAGAATAATACACCGGGGAAGAACGCCTGACTACCTGCTATCTTTATGCTAATTCTAGAGCTACACACTCTCCTATCAAGGGTCATGTCCTCGATGAGCTTAAGATGGGTCATGTCCTCGGTGAGCTTAAGATGTATCATCTCCTCCCAGTTTATAAAATCTGGAATTGACTACAGTAAAAATGTTGCCGAAGTGTGGATCTAACTTATGAAAAGAGAGCAAGCTTTATTTAGGGAATTTCTTTTTTGAGACCAAAGAAGAGAAAAGGAAGGGGGATGCATGATTCGAGTTGTTATTTGGAAAACCAAATTTGCTTATTGAAGTCAGGAATGCCTTCATATCAATACGCAGGGCGATGCATCTTGATATATGTGTGCATATTCATGGGTATGGCACTGGCAGAGGCTTTTATTACTAATATATTTAGGAAGCAGACGGAGATCAAAGGTTCCATGCATGCTTTACCAGCTACTACTGATTAACAGGAAGTGGAAAACAAAGGCATATCTAGTTTTTAACTGAAGTGCCATCCTTTGAACCATATTTTTCCTGCTTGAAGGATTAAACGAGCATGCACCGATTAATAATCAAATGCTTGTGAGAACGTGATGAGTAAGGTGAATGATATTGGGGAGGGATATACCTCCAATTTTAGTTTGGACTCATGAGGTGGTTTAATTTTTCGTTTTTCCAACTCATTGACAACTTTGTCTAGATTGGTGCTAGATTATCTTTTCTAATACGTTAGAAAGAAATGAAGAATTAGAAACATGTAATCTTAAACATGCCATAACATTTGTACATGTGACTAAAACTTTTGAAACTTCTTGTATAAATCACATCATAACATTTGTGTGACTAAAAATTTATGATTAAGGGTAAGATGAGATGTTTAAGTCCAATTTATATGATCCTATTTTCCTTTTTTAGGTCCATTTAAAAAAGGGAAATGGACCTCTATATGGCTCTTGGTGGGACTGAATTTTTGCAGGATCTAAATTTGGCCAAATATCCGAGGTCTTAACTAAGGTCTATAGCTTATAAGTGATACTGGTATGAGTCTCTCATACAGTACGTGTCGTTTCAATTCACACTATCCATATATAAGTTAGATTTTAAGGAAAAAAAGACCACCCAAGGCCTTAAAAGAAGAGTAGCTATCCTAGCTTAGAAACAAAACCTTCAATTGTTGTGCGGTGGCGAGGAGAAAGCTCCGCTATAGTAGACAATGGAAGCCGTTGGTTGTCTCTCTGACTATTTTGCCCTAATTATGCGTATATTTAGTTAATTTGAATAAATGTATGATTTAAGAAATATTTATTGTGGTCATTTTAATGACAAATGTTGACTTCTGTACCTGCAAGCTTAAATTGTACCGTAAGTGTCCAAGAAAACAGCAAGGCTATAGAAATAGTAGCCTATATATAGCATAAGAACAGTTGTAGTTGTACCCAAAATCTTTTTCCATAACTCACCCTGCATTTTGCAGGGTAGGGCCAAGGCAAATATTTGAATTGAGCTTTAGCCTCATTTAAAGGGAAGAATGACAGAAGGTGTAATCACCATCAAGGACAACAGCAAAGCCCCCTTAAGAAATGACATTGGCGATCATGACATGATGAATAAGAAGAAGAAGAAGCCGCCAGGTGTTTTCGGCTTCTTCAAAGCTGCAATGTTCGTGTTGCGCCATCGTAATAAAGGGAAGCAGAAAGCTGCTCAGGTAGCTGTGTCCACCCAGCAGGGAGATTGGAAGAAGCTGGTGGGCTCTATGCGCCCTTTGCATCTCCAGGACAACAATATTAATACATCACCCGCATACTGTGCCACGTCAATATCTTCACCCTCAGCTTTGTCTTCGTCTAGCGGAACAATGAGCCAGTACGCTTCCGCGAACGATCTCAAAGCGCTGGATGACACCATGAGCCAGTACGCTTCAGCAAACGATCTCAAATCACTGGATGTGGATGTCCCTGCAGCCTCATCCGGCACCATGAGCCAGTATGCTTCCGCAAATAATCTCCAAGAACTCGATGAGGAGGAGGAAGAGGAGGATCCTGACCAGGTCTTCGATGCCATTGGCGCTGACGACATGATCGATGCCAAGGCAGAGCAGTTCATCCTTCAGTTTTACCAACAAATGAGGCGTCAAAACATTGATTCAATGAGCGGCCAATTCAATTAATCTCGTGCAAGGAAAGGGAAAAGCAAGGTCAACAATAAATATACGTAATAATAAAGCTAGCGTACGTGGAATATTTATGCATATTGCATTGCAAGCACCGTAAATTTGTCTGATCCACGTGCATCCAATTATACATGTGTTATATGAAATGATGATCTAATGAAGGACGGACTAGCTAACTATATGAAAAGTACGTACTCCAGATGAAGTGAAATGTAAACGAAACAAGCATGAGTATATATATTCTAGCCAGCCTTTTACTTTTATTTCATTCTGTCTTGCTTTACTGGAAAAAAATTGTTTTCTTAGGATGTAGTTTCAGTAATAAGGCATTATATATTTAATGACTAGTTGTAGACATTTCTGCCTTGTATTGATCGTGTCCTTCAGTTTTCTCCCTCATTAGCTCCGGACGCAAGGTGACTTCCTTCTCTCTCTTTTATCTGCCCATATATTAAATCGAATCTACAAGCTGTAGCCGGCTGGCCAGCTATTCCATGATCAGGGTCGGCTTAACCATAAGGCAACCAAGGTTTTGCCTTCGGCCCCCCAATCATGAAAGGCCTCACTTTTTATTGGATTGATTTTTTTTTTCTTAAAAAACAAGCATTTTAAATGAAGAATTATAATATTTTTAGAAGAATATTATGTTTTAATTATGATTCCAATGTTTGAGTATTATTTTATATTACATAAATAGTCTTCTGGGTAAAACAAAATAGTTTTTAGAGATGTTGTCTTGTGAAAATGCATTTCTGTTTTGTACTATTCTGACAAGTGACTTACATTTTTACTTTAGTCACCTTTCTGCTTTTTTACCATAATAAAAATTGTATCACATATTTTTCAGTCTTTCTATGCTATGCAAAAACAAGAAGAGAAAGCCGTGTGAATTTTTTACTCCTTATGTCAAAAACAAAAATAGAACGATCAAGAACAAAGTACATTGATTTTTTTTTTTTTTTGTACTTTCATATTTTCAAGTATTTTAGCAAGCATTTGAAGTCGAGAAATTATTTTGCTATCAAATTATCAACCTTCAAATCTTAAAAAATTAGGAAAATATGCGTCAAATAAAAATATATAAAATAGTAAAAAGATAAAGGTCTCCCATCAAAATTTTGCTTTAGGTCACAAATATTGTTGAGCAACCCAGTGGTGGGGCCACATGTGCTTAAGGGGTGTCGGTTGACACCCCTTCCTCAGAAAATTGCACTGTGTAGTGAGGTAAAAATATTTTTTATGTATACATATTACATATTGACACCTCTTGACTTATTCATGGATTTACTTTTTTATATTTTGACACTCCTTAATAAAATTCTGGCTCCGCCACTGAAGCCACCCCTGTCCGTGATCTCAACGTCGATTTCTGAATCTCTTGTAACAGAAGCAAGCCAGTCTTGATATAACTGCATGCCTTGTGATCATATACTTACGATGGTTAATTTAATTTGTCTCGCATTAAGGGATTTCGGACACCAATAATACTTGTGAATATTTCTATATATAATAAGTGACAAGGAGGGACGAACACAACAGCCCCTCCTTATATCCACCGCTTTTCAAATTATATCCGCAGTGAATATTTATACTAAAAGTTATATAACTTGTACATTTTATTCAACTATTTTTATATCCTACGTAGACATATGTCATAATACTTAATATTTATTTCCTTCTCATGTATAGACATATGCATTTCAAATTTAATCCTCTGTCATATTTATTTCCTTCGTGCACTTTTACTTGTTCACTTTTGACTTTTCATGTTCTAGCTGAATATTTATTCTCTTCTCATGTATAGACATATGAAGTTCAATTTTAATTCTCATACACAAATTTATTTCCTCCATGCACTTTTACTTGTTCACTTTTGGCTTTTTACATTCTTATAGAAAAAGTACCAAAAGCTATATAACTTGTACACTTTATTCAATTATTTTATATCCCATGTAGACATATGTCATAATACTTAATATTTATTCCCTTCTCATGTATAGACGTATGCACTTCAAATTTAATTCTCCGACATATTTATTTCCTCCTTGCACTTTTACTTGTTCACTTTTAACTTTTCATGTTCTAGCCGAATATTTATTCTCTTCTCATGTATAGACATATGCAGTTCAATTTTAATTCGCCTACACAAATTTATTTCCTCCATGCACTTTTACTTGTTCACTTTTAGCTTTTTACATTTTTCTATTATATATAAGCCCCTTAAAGGGACAAACACAACTTTAAACAGCAGTACCAAAAGCTTCACAGATTGTACCCGCAATGAATGCTTATACCATAAGCTATATAACTTGTACACTTTACCCAGCTATTTTCCTATCTCACGTGGACATTTCTAATATGTCATAATACTTAATATTTATTCATTTCTCAAGTATAAAAGTATGCACTTCAATTTAAATTCTCCGGCACATTTATTTCCTCCGTGTATTTTTACTTGTTCACTTTTGACTTTTCACGTTCTTGCCGAGTATTTATTCTCTTCTCATGTATAGGCATATGCAGTTCAATTTAATTCTCTTACACAAATTTATTTCCTCCGTGCACTTTTACTTGTTCACTTTTGACTTTTCACGTTCTTTAAGAATTAGTAAATCCCACGTGGATGTATGTCATAGTACTGAATATTTATTTTCTTCTCATGTATACACGCATGCACTTCAATTTTAATTCTCCGACACATATTTATTTCCTCCGTGCACTTTTACTTGTTCACTTTTGACTTTTCACGTTCTTGCTGAATATTTATTTTCTTCTCATGTATACATATATGCACTTCAATTTTAAAGGGATGAACACAGCTTTAAACAACTGTACCAAAAGCTTCATAGATTGTATCTGCAATGAATGCTTATACCATAAGCTATATAACTTGTACACTTTACCAAACTATTTTCCTATCTCACGTGGACATTTCTAATATGTCATAATACTTAATATTTATTCCATAAACGTATGCACTTCAATTTTACTTCTTTATCCCACGTGGACATATGTCATAGTACTGAATATGTATTCTCTTCTCATGTATACAAAAATTTGTTCCATAAGCATTACAAATTGTACACTTTAACACAAAAATGAATACTTGTACCAAAAGTTACATAAATTGTACACTTTAATCAATTACTTCTTTATCCCACGTGGACATATGTCATAGTACTGAATATGTATTCTCTTCTCATGTATACATGTATGTACTTCAATTTTAATTCTCCGACACATTTATTTCCTCCGTGCACTTTTACTTGTTCACTCTTGACTTTTCGCGTTCTTGAAAAATATAATATGTGTGTGTCCAAATTACTTGTTCATTTATAAAACCAAAATAAAATTAGCCCTTTCTAATAAATATTCTTGAAAATAGTCTATTCAAGAGAGACTATGACAAATGTCGAATAAGAAAGTAGTTGGTTAAAGTGTACACCTTATATAACTTTTGGTACAAATTTGCATTGCTATTGTTCGTCCTCTTTTCACGTTTAAAGTATTAAGATTGAAGGAAAACCCGTTTTCCTTCTTTGTGAATACTTTACTTATCTTACTCTCCTTTGCATTCTCTGATTATTGTTTCTTTACATTTATAAAGTGTATTATTTTATATTTTTATTTCGGAATTAAAATTTGGTGATTTACGATATAACATATTACATTTCTAATATGTCATATAATATTTATTACATAGACGTATGCACTTCAATTTTAATTATCCGGCACATTTATTTCCTCATATTTTTTAATTAATTTAATAAAAATATTTTATTAGTTTTGCTTTTAAAAAATCCAATATATACAACAATGGTTCTTATGTTTGAATCTGAACAGTTAATTGATTGAGATGGATATCAACTTATCGGTATACATATAAGATATTAAGCAATTTAAAAGAAAAAAATCTAAAATCTAAATATTAATTTTCCCCCACCTTCTTACTAATTTTCTTTTTCATATTGATGAACAACTTTTATTGCCATGACTATGACAAAATTTTAAAAATTATTTATAAAATACAAACCTTAAAGACAAGCTAATTAAAGTGAATAAACATGTTCGGCCTGTGCGATGACTTATATAGTATAAGTTCGGACACTACTTTCGCCATCGTGTCACCTTTATGAGGTGCTTCCGACAATATTTCATTTATAGGTAACTTATTCCCCCATTGTCACTGCTGCCAGTTATTTCTGCCCAAAATTGCAAGTGTAGATTTACCACCAAGGAAGATCAACGAAGAGAATTATAAATAGGATGCTACAAGTTTAGAACGTGCTGTCATTTGTGACAGGACTTAGTAGATATCCCAGAAGCAAGTTTTAATGCCACAACTACACAAGGAGAAAGCTGAAAACTGTTCATAATCTACTACGTACTATTATCCGCAGATATATACATGCCATGAGGACAATAAAGTACAGCGCTATGAGAATATCAGTTATCTTCTAGAGTTGCTGCTGAAGGACTCACTGAATGCATGCCGCCTTTGAGACATCCGGGCATGATCAAGAGAGTGGCACCACACAGTGCAAAAGCATTCACATCAGCAACTTCATAGCTTTACATAAACCTTTTTTGCATGAAGGAATCCAGCAACCAAACCCCAAAACAATATCTCAAGCATCACAAATACCAAGGTACCCCACTTCTTTGAATTAAATGCTGCTTGAAGGAATCTTTCTGTGACGTCAACCTACATTCCATTTTATTTGTAAGTTTAGATTTGACGAGAAGCATCTTTTTGATGCAGATACTATCTGTACATCTCCAATAGCACCTAAGAGTATGCATTAAACAAACTTGGAAACCTAAATGAAGCAACGGATGTGCTAGAAAACAATGCTATTTGATGCTTTCTCTTACACAAAAGACACAAAGACTATTGTTAACACGAAAAAATTAAACATAAAGCGACTAGAGGATAATATACAAAAATGAAAGTTATTAAGTGAATGACGCCATAAAATATCACCACGCTACCTGATGGCTGAAGAAAAGCCATAACAGATAGAGAGAGAGCAGAGGTGCAGATACTTGAAGGGTAGTCAGATTAGTTCAACTGGTAAACAGGTCCCAGTTTCAAATGAAACCTCCCCCCGCCCCCAGCCCACCCCCCACTCCCACCCAACCTCCTTCCGCCAGAATCCAAAACATTTTACTGAGAATCCTCCAAATACATACTACTAATTTATCCATCAGGATACAAAAACAGATATATCTTTAATGTCCTCTACACTCTAGTTGATATGAGCTACTTTGAGTATCTTGCCATGTCTCATAGGTATGCTTAACTCAACCAGCTCACTGTTTTCTGATGCCTGTCTTGCATGTAATATGTCGAATGGTAGGTTAAATTAAAGTCTCGATTATACAAGGCTAAATTCTAAATCCTGATCTCATTTACAGGGATATCGTCCATCCCGAGTCTCCCTTCTCTCTCTCTCTCACTCTTAATGTTTTTTTTTTTCTCTCTGTCACACCTCACTCTAATGATCTTCCACAAACACTGCCTGCCGAAAGAAGGTTTGTGGAACAGAGCCTTAAAATTATCTGAAATAGCTCCTCGGAAATGAGTAAGTTTGCTAGAGGAACGAACATTTGATGGAAAGAAGATGATTACCAAGTTGTTTTCAGGTGAATACCAATAGAAACCTTGCAGTGCCGCAGGAAAGAGGTCACAAGCAGCCAAAGCATAGAGGATGAGAGCATTCATTCCCATCCACTGAAATAGTATCATTGGCTTCTGAAAACATTTGACATCAACCTGCACCAGGCACATTAATTCCATGCCCTAGATCAGTAATACCATCCTTTTCCTCTAATGATATAAAAGATTAAGCGAATACCTTTCCTATTTGATAGTTTACAAGAAAGTGTTGTAACAGAACCAAAAAAATCGCAATACAAATACTGTATGAGAAGTAAAAAGTTTCTATTTCAAAATCAAGATGTTTCTCTTCAAAAGCCACAAGTCAGTGTCAGGAATGCAATCAGTAGGAGGGTGTTGAATTTTAAGTTGGTCAAACCTGCTTTTAAGCTCTTTTTAGCTTTTTTTAGTGTTTGGCAATGTTGAATAAGAGCTTAAAATAAGTTAAGAAGTGCTGAAAATAAGCTAAAAGTCATAAGTTGGAGTTACCCAACTTATTGCTTTTTAACTTAGAAGCTATTTAGCTTTGACCAAGTATATTAATTTTTTATCCCTTATATTTTCTTATAACTTCCAAAATATCTGCTGGTAGTCCAAAGCTCTTACTCCACCCTCCTTTCTTCTTTCTTCTTTTATTATGTCATTCTTATTCATTCATTGACCGTAACTTGTGCCATCTTCTCCATTGATAAAAACTGAAGCATTCTTCGTTTTATTTCTTCGTCATTGAAACTTTTTTCTTAGAGGGATATCTACTTGATTGCCTCATTTAACTGGAAAAAACAATGAACAAGTAGTTAACCTCTACCTTCGGTATTAGAAGTCCAAGGGGTCAATTTCACTGAAGCCATTTAACTTTTAATATATTACACCAAAATCACAAATAAATTCATTATAATTTGTTATTTCAGTTAATAATTTTTGTTTCGTTAAAAAATAACTACGTATAATCAATTTAGGATTTAAATTGAATTGAGATATAAATTAAAATTTTGCAATAATCAATTTAGTTTTTGTGTTAACAACTTTAAGGTCATTTCAGTCATTTTAACAGAAAAAGTGCTTATCAGCCCTTTTTTTACCAAAAACATCAATTGCTTATTTTCAGCTTCAACACTTCTATCCAAACATGTAACTGCTTATTCATAAAATCAGCACAAGCACCTTAAAAGTGCTTTTCAATACTTGGTGCTTAAAAGCTACTTTTTTTTTCAGCCAATCCAAACGGGCTCTATATGATTTGACAGATACATAAAGGTATCAGGAAAACAGTATTGTGCACAATCTGCATTTCATTATCTGGTACCCTGTCTTGGAATCTTCCAGACAGCCATCTAATTGAACTTGGAAGTGCAGATCATGCATTGCTTTATCGAATATATAAATGTAATCTGCTATCAGTTGGACACTAGACCTGAATGCATCATGACAAAATATACAAATAATGATTGCACATTTTGAGTCTACCGTATTTTTATCAAATACTTACCAACAAATAGTCAACAATGAAAATAATATTGACAACCTTGGTGTTTGCACGTATAGATTTTTTATAAAGATTATGTAACATTAAAGGGAATTAAAAGTGCCCTCATGTCGTGAACTTCAGTTTAATTCCATTCATTAACCTATCAGTCGCGTTTCATTAAGTGGAGTATCTGAAACAGTATGTTAATATTATCAACTCTCATTTCTGGTGGCTTCTCTTGGGCCTCTTGCTTCTTTTTCATTCTGCCAAATGTCAATACAAGAAAATTTCTCTTTCGGTACATATCATTTTTCGTAAAATTAATATCACGAAAGGATTAATCTCATAAAAAGAGAAGATAACCAGAAAATCTAGTCAGGCTCACAATGTAATAAAGAACTATTAAGAGCAAACCGGATACTCCAGCCGTGATGAACATATAGCTCAATGTATAAAGCGGTTTAGAAAGAGGAACACCTGGAACATCAAAAATGCGCTGTAAGCGTCAACTACGAAGCAAACATGTCGTGAAAACAAAATTCAACCCACCGTTATCCATAAAACAGCATACCTGCAAGCTCCAATACATATCCTGCAAGTGTTAGAAAGACGGAAAATACGGACCAAAAGATTACCCTCTGCATGTGATCCTACAGCAAAGATGTATAAATATGAGACAGAGGATACAACAAACACAAGAAGCAACTCTATAGTTAACAAATGTTTCAAAAGGGTATCATCTATTTCTTACTTTAACATGCACAAGAATGTGGCCGAAATGCAAGCCCACAAGGCACGTAATGGCTGCCATCAAAGAACTGAATAGTATCAACGAGGAAAAAAAAAAAGATATGAGCTGGATGCAATCAAAGTAAAACAAAGGAACATAATTAGCTATCTGACAAAGAGGCTTAGATATAATTTGATATACATGAAAAAGAAAAAGGAACTTCCAATCATAATCCATTGTATATTATTTGGTTGATTTAAGCACTAACCCTACGTAAAGCAAATGGTACAGCAAAAGGACATGTTACTTTATACATCGCTTAATGAAGTGAAAGAGACTGGTAAATCGGCCTTCATCAAGTAGTACCTCAAAAAAGCAAATCACGTCACAAGAAAAGTTGTTTCCAATTGTGTAACTAGCTCTAGCTAATAAAACTAAATCTATGCAATCTGCTGGGAAAGTGCATACAGGGCAAAGAGGATATTTACCTTAAGATTCCTTCGGGGTCAAACGGAGCAAGGCACCATCCAGGTGCATTTGATGGTAGAGGTCCATAGTCAGGGGAATTGACACTACATTCCTACCCACAAAAAATTATAAGAGCAAAACAATGAAACAGAGATGTAAAGTGCATATCCACAAAATCAGATTTTGCACATGACAATTAAGGTCATAAAGAACCTTGGTTCTTCTGTATACAGGACGTTGATAAAGGTGTTTTTCACCAAGAAGAAGCCTATCAATCAGACCAACCGCGTTGCAAGGAGGCTCGAGACTGCCCCTCACTCCACAGTTAACCTGTTAAAAATGGATATCACGACAAGTAAGATCATGAGTGGTTCAATCTGTCACCCTAAAATGTAGCTTCACTCTCTCTCTAAAACCGAGCACACTGACCACCCAAGAGGCCAAAATAGCCCCACCGTAACTTACTGAAGACTCAGATTTCTAGGAAACTTAAAGTAAAGGAATGTAAAGTGAAAATTTAACAGATGTCTGGTGCTGAAAAAGAATAGTATTTAATAGCCAACAGATAGATTAAACCAGAGAAAACTAAAATCTTGAAGCACTTCCGGAAGATTCTTACAGTTTGAGTACTCAAACCATATCCTGAAACTGGTGATTCCATGTTAAAACTCGATGTTTGAAAGAACCAGTCTGGGACATAAAGGCCATACAACAAAATCAGGTAAGACAAACCAATTAAGATTCCAGCCACCCTGCACATTGAGAAGTATATTAGCAGGAAAAAGAGAAAAACCTTCTCAAAATAAGTAGCATTATCATTTACAGCAACCCTTGGGGCAAGTTTATTCTTCTTCATAAATTTACAATTTTCAAATTGGCATAAAGGCGTAATTAATCAGATCTGGGATCTCATTATTCCTATGAAAATCTTACAATTGCATAGAGCCATATATCTGGACAAGCAAAAAGCTGAAAAGGCCATCATGCATCGGACCATGTCTCAGGAAAATGTGCAATAGGAAAACATATCCACTTAAAAACGAAATAATTTCTGCTTAACCTGCATTTATTTTCAATAAGCAGACAATAGCACAATGCTAAGGAAATAAAAAATAAAAAAAGAGGAAAGGAAAGGAGATTTTCATTTGACTGATCTGGTCAAAGGACTGCTATATCAGAAGTAGAAAGAACATAGGAAGAGTACTAGTTCATCCACAAGCTTAACAGATATGTTTGATATTCTCAACCAAGGAAGACACGGATTAAGGAAAACAAACACTTCAACCATGTGCATAACCAACAAAAAGATTAAAATAAACCATGAATGAACCCAGCTGCAGATGATCCAAAATCTCAAAAGGTATACTTACGCTTGAAAGAAGTATCTCTTGACGAATGCCTTAGCTGAATCAACAGGATAATCATTGGCAAACCAAATTTCCAGAATTGAAGCAAAGAGATAACCAATAGAAATCCTCTACAACAGAAAAGCACATAGAGTAATGCTAGGATGTATAGGAACTCGAAATACAGATAGAAATAAAGGTTTTGACCTACCTAAGGGCGTCGAAGACGGCCTGTGAATATACAAGTTCGGGAAATAATCAATTAAGGAACACAAGCCATTGTCACGCAAAGTACCTGTAACACTCCCATCCATCTAATTTTAACAATATCAACTCCATAACTCAGGTGGCCCCGGCCGTGGAAATACCCACCTAAGAATGAGAAATCATGGATTCAATGACTTGTAAATACGTGAGTTTACATGCAGTTGAGGGAAAAATTTACAAAAGGAAGCCTTTTACTTTTCCAGAATATCTAATTAGCTAAAATAACCAAAGCTCATGATGTCAAATTTTCAGTTCATGCAAGTGATAAGCAATTGAGTCCTTTTTCTCCAGGTGTTACCTTTCTGCACTGTCCTAGTTGATCTGATTCGACATTAGAAGTATATTAATTTTTTGCAATAACCGAATACTTTTGTGTGCAAATACTGCAAATTTGATTCCATCCATAAATGGATTTCCTTCCCTATGAGTTATAGTCTCAATAAGAATGCTAGTTCTTACTGTTCATATGTTATGATACGAATATACCACATCAATTCGTTATGCATGGATGATGAGATTCCAATTTCCTCATGTTTTGTCAAAGCAATAAATCAAAACTTTAATTTTGACGAAGTCAGCAAAAACT
This sequence comes from Lycium barbarum, assembly GCF_019175385.1. Classification (NCBI taxonomy): domain Eukaryota; kingdom Viridiplantae; phylum Streptophyta; class Magnoliopsida; order Solanales; family Solanaceae; genus Lycium; species Lycium barbarum. The sequence goes on along the minus strand of NC_083337.1, from coordinate 171,717,903 downwards.
TCCACATACAAACAACTCTCTGATAATCAGTACTATATGGCCTTGATAAAAATAATGTATGGATTTTTATGCCATCCAAATAGGGGCCCTAGTTTGAATAAGTCCACCATGGTTGATTTTTGTACAGTGTGCACCCACCAATACCACCCTTGTTCACGGTTCAGTTCATCTAGACTAAATTTTTCCACCATTTTCCAGCCACATCAGCATACTCATCAACGTTTATGCCAAAGCAACACCACAACGCAAGCTTGGTTTCAATCTTTCACAATAATGACTTCAACCTTCAAATCTCAAAACTCGTTCGATTATTCGATCCTCATGTTGATCTCAAATAAATGATTCTTTGCATTTCGTTAGCCTGTGTTGGTCGTCGAGTTGTACATTGAGGGTCTGATTAAGCAAACAACATAGACGGTAAACAAATTGTAATGAGCCAAATTCTAGGCTTTTGTTTATAGATACGGTATAATAGAGCCATGTTGAGCCTGAATTGCGAGCAAGCTTGACTCGGTTGCAAGTACAGTTGAGACAGTAAGACTTCTGTACTTTTTGAACACGGTAAGTAGGATGAGCTTAAAATGAACAGGGCACTTGTTTTATTACAGTGATGTGAGAGCAAGCTTGCGTGCACATGGACTATTCCACCGGGTACCTACAACCTCCCAGACTCCCACCGGCACAAACACCAAGTAGTTCTACACACCAAAGCTTTACCGGACAGGTCCATTCACGGTTCACCAAGGGTTGGACAAATGGGAAGAATCACCTAACAGGTTTTGGCTTTGCTGCGATCTAAACCCTAGTCTCCAAGGTTTTCACCCACCTAATTGAACTCTAGGCCACACTCAAGTGTGCTTTCTTATCTTTTATTTTTTGATAAGTAGAAAATGATGGCAAAGCATAGTTGAACAGAGTCATTTCTCTCCTATGTAGACAACAATGCATTTCACAAATAACACTTAAAGGTTAAGATCTTCTTTTTCCTCTCTCACTCTCTTCTCAGAAAATGGCATACCTTGAAGGAACACTCCCAAAATAAAGAGCTTAACTGTCCTCAGTAAGACTTTCTTTGTAGCTTGTGGTTTGCTGGAAACTTTCTGCATCAACAATGGATTATCTCATAACTGCTGCAATAGAGTTACCTAACAAAAAAGCATGATGAATGGTACCTTGAATACTAGACTTGCAGAAACACCAACAATAAAGAGGAAAAATGGCATGACAAAGTCAGCAAGGGTCACTCCAAACCAGGGAGAGTGGTTTATGGAGGGGAAAGCCTTTCCAGAATCATCAACCAAAATCATCAACTGTCAAACAAACCAAATAGAGAATACAGGAGACTAGAGTAAGTAAAATAACAAAAAGAATAAACCATCATTTATCAATCATCAAAGAGAGCTGAAAAAGGGAATTAGTAAATTGTAGAAAGCATACAGCGATGGTAAGGCCTCTAAAGACATCGAGAGATACTAAGCGTTGTTCTTGTTTGGGAGACGTAGCGGCGGCTTGGGTCTCACAAACTATTTCTCCATCTGTAGAAATGGAAAGAAGCGGAGCTCCTTCGCCCGAAGACATCTTCCTGCCAAACACTCAGCTCAACTTTGCATTGACTAACTATTCCAACTTCCTTCCCTCTATATATCTTTTTCTTTTCTTTTACCCTTTTTTCCCCTGCCCATTTTGGGTCCTGCCCATGTGTGTAGGCGTCGCAAAATCAAGCTCAACCCGCCCGACTTGCTCCATTCAGTCATGACCCTTTTGTTGAATTGACCAATGGGTCCAAACCCAAAAATTAAAGATTAACAATTTGAGGCTGAGCCAGTGCCTTTGAATGGCAATCGTGCAAATCACCCAATTCAAACCCATCAAAAAATCGGATCAAGATAACGTAACTCATCCGGTCAAAATGTAATTCAACCCAAACAAGCAAAGAATATTAGAAAATAAAAAGTATGACTCTCTTATTATTTTTTATCCACTTATTAATTGACTGCTAATTCACACTGTCACACGCTAAAATGCATTTTATTAGCTCTGTATTATAACCATCTTAATCACTACTATTACTATTTGACTGGCAAATAAATAGCTGAAAGAGAAAAGGTTTCTTTTTAAATTGGAAAATATTTCTTTAGTTCAAACTCCGCTTATATGCTTCTAGTTTGATTTTACTAATGTTAACAAACTGAATGAAGATGATCAACCAATAAGTAATTAGACTTTATTTAAGCTATAAAAAGCATCAAAATTTTCCAGTATTTAACAAAAATTCACTATATATGGATCGAAATGGGTAACTTAACTTTCTCAAGTGTTTTCAGGAAGTGGTTTTACCACTTTAATTATAAGATAAGAGGATTTTAGTAAGAGAAAACTGCATTGAAAGTTAAAACAATTAACATTCCTGATTTTATTGTATTTGTCAGATATTTTATGAAATGAGTTAGTTCTAAAGCTTATATTTAATATTCAATAATGAGTCAGTTTGTTTTGGTATTAAATCAATATTTGTCCAGAGTACAAGTGAGGGAATGTTTGGGTTAAACTTGAGTTGATTGGGTTATAATCTACTTTTTCACCCAACTTGATCAAACTCATTTTGATGCACGTATATCTGGGTTGGGTTGAGTTATGACCCATTCATTGATTTGTTTTTTTTTTTTATCCAACATAGTTTGACCCAACCCACTCATTTGCCACCTCTAAATGTGTGATTTGCAAAAGGGTTAATCACGGGGTCGTTTGGTATATGGGATAAGGTGGATATCTCAGTACTAAGATTGGAATTGATTTTGTACAATGTTTGGTAGAAAGTATAAATGTATCCCAGGATAAATCTATACCTTCTACCAAACAAGGTATAGAATGAAATCCAAATTTAATGATGGGATATCCTACCTTATCTCATTAACCTTAGAATTATTTTATCCCAACTCCTAAATGGGATAAATTAGTCTCATGATTATAATCCCAAAAATAATTTAATCTGCGTACCAAAACAATCCGATTGCCTATGTGTTCAGTGCGTCTTGGAGGTTATTCTGCTGATTCATCCCATGTATATAAGCAAACCAACACGTGTAATAGCTTCAAATAAAAATATTTTCCAATTCAGTTGATCTTCTCCGTCTCTCAGTTGCCTATCTGATTTGAACTATGTTTCATCCAGTTTTCACAATGGCTAACAGTAATATTACAACATAAAATTAGGTATAGCGTTTTAGTGCAAATTAGCTCCAATCAACAACTCATTCTTCGTCACATAAAAGGGAAACGAACTTTCCAAGAGACCTAAATAATTGCACGATTCTGGTTTAGACAATTAATTGGGGTTGGTCACAGGCAAAAGATTTGAGTTTTCTTCCACGTTCGATAGCATAAATATTCAACTTCCTTTTATCACTTCTTTTTTTCCGAGTTAGCTTTCTTCAATTGGTAAAAGCTACAAGTTGAGAAAATGAATGATTATCCTTCTTATTTATTTTCATGAACTTTATCTTTTAATACACATTGCAAAACCCCATTCGCTTCAATAGCAATAGGGGTAGGAGCATTCTCTTCATACAGCAAGAACAAACAGATCTTCTATTGCAGCTGTAATCTTTCCTGTTGCATGTTAATCAACTTGAAGCTTCCACTTCTAATCGACGTTGATTGGAAAGGCTAATGAAAGCAATTCGGTTTAAAATAGGTCCAGTCTCCCTGAACCATTGATAAGCTCGGTTAACTTCTGAGAAGCAGCAGCTAATGTTTCCTTACTTTTGCAGAACGCAAACCTGATATACCTCCTGTGGTAGCTAATAGCAGTCGGAGAAAGTTCCTTTTTTGAGGAATCGGTGTGGAAGAATACACGGCCTGGTACAGCCACCACCCCAGCTTGTTTAATCAATCCCTCCACAAAGTCAACCTGGAATTCCTTGATTTCATCAGTTCCACCATATTTTAAGCACGCTAACTAAAATGCTTTGTCAAGTTCTTACAGGCCATTCTGAGATGTAAAAACTTTATCCATAATACTGAACCTATATATTGCTGGCACAGCCGGCAGTTATCACACTCAATGTACATGTATCGTTAAAGTTCTATACTTCCAAATAAGTTTCTAAACCTTGATGATCAGGGAATGATCAACTAAACCCTAGAAATATGGAATTACTCATTTAAGTAATTGGTATAAATGAGTAAAAAAATAAAACTTTAAATATGGAATCTTCGTATAAATGAGGTAATTAAATGTGATAGGTTATATTTTTTCCTTCATTTAAGTAATTAGTTCCTAAAAATTCTCCCTTCCTACCTAGGAAACATTATCATCAAACCCTAGAAATACTCAACTAATAGACGTTAATTACAAATACTCTACAATTTGCTCATACGCTACATTATCTTCTTTTGTAGATTTTTTCACTTTCCCTTTGAATTTAGTCTTCAAACATAGACAGTGTTAATATAACATATATTAAACATAATGTAATATATACTATATATTTGCATATATATGCATCGATATGCTATATAAGTTAAGTTAAGCATAGAAGTCCATCGATATACTATACTATATTTTATGCAATGCATTAATATAAAAATACCTTTGATGAACATTTCGGAACATATATATATTTACTAACACTATATAGATGCATACATGTGCATCTATATAATACTTCCTCTATATAGATATTTTAAGAATGTAAAGTTGTATTTGTGGAATTAAAAAGTTAAAATTTTGAATAAGTTGTATTTAAGTATTAGAAAATAGTTATAATCTTTTTAATTATCATTTTTAAAAGTTATATTTGTGTGACTTTTCCTAATTTTTTTGCTTCAGGGCTGAGTTGGGCTTAATAGCATTAGATTTAAAATGGACTGAAAATTCTTAGCTAAGATTTACAAAATCTAGATCATTACTCTCTTTCCTTCGTTGAAAACTACGCGGGACCAAGCAAACATCAAGCAGTGGCTCTTCGGAGTAGCTCAGACCTATCGGCTTTCTACCAATGCAGCTTCCTTGCATACCAAGACACCCTCTACGTTCATTCCCTTAGACAATTTTATCACGACTGCGACGTTTATGGGACAGTCGACTTCATCTTTGGTAATGCAGCAGTAGTTTTGTAACTTGTACGCTCGTACACCGGACCCGATTCAGAAGAACATGTTCACGGCCCAAGGAAGAAAAGATCCGAACCAGAACACTGGGATTTCAATCCTGAAGTGCAAAGTGGAAGCTGCTGCTGATTTGATTCCTGTACAATCATCGTTCAAGAATTATCTAGGAAAGAATATTCTAGAACTGTCTTTCTTGGATCGTACATTGGCAGCTTAATAGAGCCCGCTGGGTGGTTGGAATGGAATGGTGATTTTGCATTGAACACACTTTATTACGGGGAGTACATGAACAGAGGACCAGGTTCAAATACTAGTGCTAGAGTGAATTGGCCTGGTTATAGAGTCATCAACAGTTCGGCTGAGGCAAGTGAATTCACAGTTGGGAATGAATGGTTACCAGCGGACTCGGCTCCCCTCCAGTGAGCATCGTGTCCAGTTCCTCCGGCCATTTTAAAAACGTGACACGTGTCCCCTTGACAAATCAATGGATAACCAGTCTATTTTAATCATAGTTAAAGGATAATCTTTACTATTTTTTCCAACAGTACAAGCCGTTTTACTAATCGGAATCCGAAACTTGCCGGAATTCCTTCAATAAGCTTCTTTTTGTTTCTTAATAATTGATCATACCCAAAAAAAAATAGTAAACATAAAATTGCACAGACAATCTGTAAAGAAAAAAAGAATTTCACATAGAAAATTAAAGTCCTAAACCTAAGTCAAACTAGAAGGAGCAAATCAAGATAGAATTTCAAGTTTCAAGTGGAATAAATGTTGAGTTTGCTTCCATGGAAAAGCTAATCGAGCGAGAAGGAATTGAAAATTGAGGATCCTCTTCATTATCAATAGCAATCCATGACAAAGTCATAGAACATCCATAAGCATAATTGCTTCCAACTCAGTAGATTGATAAGTTGCCCTGTTAGATTCCACACTTATAAGTGAAGTTACCGTTAGGAAGAACTCCTTCAAGAAGCTTTCGTGGTGAATAATAGGACAATTATTTTTTTGTGCGTTCGCAGATTTTTCGCAAAGGATTTGGGAAATCTGACAGTCAAACGGAGAGAGAGGAATGTGAAAGTTTTTAACCATGGTTTGGATGTTTCAGTTAGTAAAATAAATTAGATCCATTGATTTGTCAAGGGGAAATGTGTCACGTTTTAAAATGGCACTGGAGGAACTAGACATGATGCTCACTGGAGTAATTCGCGACTTAAGTAGCACACAAAAAAAAAAAGTTGAACCAAAGAACTACAGAAAAAAAAAAAAGTACATAAATAGGATTCACGCATGAATTTCATGCGTGAAAGGACCAAATTGCAAAATTTCAGCTTGACCCTTTCACGCACGAAATTCATGCGCGAAAGGAGCAACTTGCAATAATACGATATACTCCTTTCACGCACTAATTTCATGCGTGAAGCAGCACAGTTTTTTTTTTTTTTTTTTTTTTGTGTTACCTTTCAAATCAAATTTTTTTCCATACTTTGGGCAAAGATTAGTCATGTTTCAAAACCCCAAAATATCAATATTTTATATAAAACTTAATATCTTTTTTTGCGTACAATAATGTCGGCTCATTACATCAAGTCCACCTAAACGTTTGAATCGCCGTTTTAGGGGTTCTAAAGTGCCCCGAAGTAAGTTTTGAAACTTGTCTATTTATAGGGTTTTGATTTAAGTGTTTTATTATATTTGAATGTACAAATATAAATATTTGATTTAATAATAATTCATCCAATACGAGAGGTTTATACTAATTTAAAAATAATTCATTCCATCTAATTACAATACTAATTCAAAGTAATGCAATAATAAATTACAATAATAATACAATTTTCAAGTTCTAGAGACTCTATTACTTCGAGACGTGCTTGTACTACCACGGCCTTATTGCCCACAGGAACGCTTGTCATGACCATATTGCTTACAGGTAGAGCACTTGCGAGAATAAGTTCTTTCACTAACATCCATTTGATTGGGTCTACGACTTCGTGAGTTAATGCTCAATTTGCTGATGTAATCCTTGTTAGCAACCATCGAAAATGGCTCGTTTGGCCAATAAGCTTCATTACCAAGTGGGTGGAATTGGCCGGAATATGCTCTAAGGTAACTGTGGACCTTGTATTCTCCCACCACATAACTTGTTACCATTTTTCTCATTCTCTCGAAGCACTTGACAGCATGAGAACACGGCATGTGATACGTTTGCCACTTACCGCAAGTGCATGTTCTTGTTGCCTCATAAACGGTGTGCACGTTTCCACCCTTACCGTTGTGATAACCCGTCCTAACTTCATAGACATGTCGAATTGGGTCATACTCGGTCATTTGGTGGTGCTCACATTTTTTCTATAATGCTCCATAATTTAGAATGGCTTTGGCATCCATGTCCCGCCGTCGGCTAATATCGCTCTAGCTTGCCTTGTCCTAACAACAAATCGCTCCACAACCTGCTTGAAAGTCATTCTCACCATTGCGGTGACAGGTAGTCCTCGAGCCGATTTCAGCAAGCCATTGAAAGATTCTGAGTTGTTTATTGTGAGCATGCCCATCTTTTGCCTCCATCAGCATGAAGCGTCCATTTTTCAACTTCGAGTTTCATCAATCAAATATATGCGGGTTCACTCACTGCCCTGATCAGATCCATTTTTGCAGCCCATTTTCGTTGTTGATGCTCCATCGCAACCCCCCACATCAATTTGTTTAGAATGCCATTGTGAAACGTTGATTGCAAATTTGCCTTCAAGTGCCTTAAACAATAGCGATGGTAAACAAAGGGAGGCTGCCACCCTGGTAAATTAGCCATATTGTGCAATATGCCTTTATGACGATCAGACAACACGCATATGCCGGTACGATCCTTAATAACATGAGTTTTCAAATGGGTCAAAAAGATCCCCCATGTGTCGTTGCTCTCGTTAGCGGCAATTGCGAAAGCAAGAGGAAATATTGACCCATTGGCACCCATTCCTATTGCAATTAGGAGCTTGATGTCGTAGGCACCATATACATGCGTACCATCTATGGATATCACTGGTCGGCAGTGAGCAAAACCATCAATGCATGGTTTGAATGTCCAAAATACGAAGTTGAAGATTTTACCCTCTATAAGCCGCCACTCTACAACAGTACCATTATTAAAATGTTGTAGAGTTGCCATATACCTTGGCAGCGATTGAAAAGAAGTATGCCAATTTCCAAAGACCATCTCAAAAGCGCGTCTACGCCCGAGAAATCCCTTTCTGTTGCTTATAGTTTTACTATATATGGTTTGAACGTTTCGAACACAATCTTTGATGGGGATCCTGCACAAGTTTAAACAAACAACATTTAGTAATTGATCTTTTAATCGATATAAGACATATAATGTACTAGGTAGGATAAGTTACCTTGGCGTTTCGGCAACGTCCTTAAGTAATACTTGAGCAATCATGTTTGTATCTAAATTATAATGATCTGCTCGATTTTCTTCCATATCACAAGTGTGTCTTTCGTGGAATTTTGTGATAGCCCACATACCATCAGGCTTAACAATTCCCCGAAGCAACCACTCACAGCCTTGATACCGTCGTTTACAAACTAGTCTCCATATCTTTGAGGTTGAAAGATCAACCTTAAACTCCCTCATGTCCTTAAAACAATAAATTTTGACAGCCCGTTGCAACGCCTTTTTGGATGTGAACAACATTCCCTTTGCAAGGTAGCATCGATCTTTGTTGAGATCCTTTGGTTCAATCCAGGTTTTTTGGCGACTGTCATCATCTTCTCTTGTGAAGACAAATGCATCATCACGACCCTGCAGGCTGTCAAGATAAGGGATATTGTTAGAATGCCACTGAATTGGGCTTTCAGAAGTTGGGTTTTCAGCCATCGGTGGTGGTACGTGGTGGTGCATTGGTTCTTGTTGGTTTTGGCTTTGAGGAATATTGTTGGTCATACCAACTTGAACATCATCATCATCATCTTCATCATCGGTTACCTCTGCATTATTAGCTAGTTCATCGTCATCACTTGATGACGACTCATAATAATTAGGAAAATCTTCATTATCAAGTGCATTCATCCTTCTACACGAAAAGTAACATATTTTAAATACCAACATACAGATAATTTAATATCAAGGTGATGAACTTACTGTCGTTCATAAGCACTGTCATGGTGTGGAGATTGATCAACTCCACCGAACTAAGAGGATTGACCAACATCCATATTTGGTACCACTGGCGAGTTTTGAGAATAGTTCCTATAAAGATTTAAAAACTGGTTATTGACCAATTCATACAACAAACACGTGCTATAATATGAAAAATTCATATTTACTAATTTTCATTGTAAGCTTGATTAAATTGCTGGCTTAGATTTTCCAGCGGCACTTGACCACTCAAAATGTCTCCATAAGAACTAAGAACTTGATTAAATTGTTGGCTTAGATTAAATTGCTGGCTTAGATTTTCCAGCGGCACTGCTGCTGCATATATAGTCGCTATGCATCATCGATGCCCGCACGCTCGTCCCTTGCATGGTGGTCATGCTCCCAAACCGTAGTCGTGGGTATATTCTGTACATACCCAAACTGCCGTAACACGTGGTCGGGCGCGTGATACTCAACGATATCCATATGTATCAATGGACACCGCGACATCCACATGTGCTGACCAGCCCTACAAAACGCCGGCAGCTGATCCAAAATATGATCATACGGCGTCCATATAAAAGCCTGTAAAAATAATTGAACTAGTTAACAATAAAAGACTAAAATAGTAGCTATGTGGTCTAGCGTGTGGATCTAAAATATGAGCATACCGTCTGCGCCGTCATGCGGTCTAGCTGATCCCTAAACGGGAGAAGGCTGTGATGAGTCTCCGCACGTCGGCATACGCCTCGCGACCATCTCCGAGCGTATGGCATCGGCACAGTAAGGTAGTCAGCGGGAGGATGAGCTGGTATAGGCTGAAAAGGTCTCAACCTAGTCCACACCCATATCTGATATAGTCATTTAAAAAACATTTTATCAGTCGTCATTTTAAAAAAATATATTTTGTGTTTAATTACACATACTTAAATATATCACCTGAAGGAGCGAGCAAAATGCAGGGACCTCTACCCTCGTGCCCATAGAACATCGGCAGAATCCTCGATACATGTAGCCCAGCACAGCAGCGCCCCAACTATAGCATCCTAGCTCGGCAAGATCGTCGATATACCGAAGATACCTCAAGCTCAAATGCGAACCCGAAGTGTTCGGGAACAGGATGGCCCCGAATATGACGAGTAGGTATAGACGCGCTCGTCGGTCAACATCAGCCTGAGGCGTGTCCACTCCAATCGGATGCTGCATGTCTGTGAGGCGCAAGTGAGCGTAAAGGGCCGATAATAAAAGCCGACTCTGGCCAGAAATATGACCATCCAGAGCCGCGAAACCGGTGAGCCTAGTCAACTCATCCCGGTAAGGTGGTAGCACAGGGGGCTCCTCAATATACAATGGGCGTCCATCAACCTGTAGCCCATAAATGACCTCTACATCCTGAAGAGTAATGGTAGCCTCACCGGTGCGGAGATGAAATGTGTGCGTCTCCGGTCGCCACCTCTCAATCAATGCCGTCACTAGCGACCTATCGTGTTGTACCCGACCAACTTCGACGCACCGGTAGATACCACCCCGACGTAGTATATCCAGGACACGAGGATGTGGGGGGTGAGCAGCTAAGATCTCCCATGCTGAGTCCCCTAACCGGGTACGAACCTGAGACTCAGGCTGCAGGTCGGATGTCCATATATGTTGCGACCTATGCTCAGGCTGAAGATACAGTAACTCTCAGTCGAAGGGACCCGGATCAAGAGGGTGGTGATCCATCTGTTTTACGTATTTTAAATCAATCATTAAACAGGAAGTATTAGTTATGTAATCTTTTTTCAAAAATTTTATTAAGGATTGTGGTGACCCATCTGTTTTACGTATTTTAAATCAATCACTAACAAGTAATATTAGTTATGTAATCTTTTATGAAAAATATTATTAAGGATTGTGGTTACCCATCTGTTTTACGTATTTTAAATAAATCATTAACAAGTAATATTAGTTATGTAATCTTTTATTGAAAATTATATTAAGGGTTTTCAATTCTAAGCTACGGGTTATGAATCCTAAACTAAGGGTTTTCAATCCTAAAATATAAAGATTAAAAATTAATAAGTTAAATAATTAACAATTAGTTAGCATACAATTAGTATAAATAATTAATAAATAAACAATTAACTAACTAATCAAATAATTAACAAGTTATTATCATATATTTAATAAATAAACAATTAAGTAACTAATCAAAAAATTAATAAATTATTATCGTATATTTAACAAATAAACAATTAATTAACTAATGAAACAATTAAGAAATTATTAGCAAATAAACAATTGGCTTAACAAAAACTCAATAAATGATTAGCTAGTCTAACAATTAAAATAGCTAGTATAACAATTAATAAATACTTAAGTCGCTAATCGAACAATTAATAAATACTAAATAAACAATTACTAAATAATTAACTAATTAACAATACATAAACAAATTAAAAAAAAAAAAAAAAAGGTAGTCCCAACAGTGCGTGGGCACTGCCCAAAATCGCACAAAAAAATAGCGCAAAACGGCAAATCCACATCAACAATCCTTAGAGTAATAATATGTTTAGCAATGTAATAAAAAATTTGTAGTGAAATACCTAGATTGAAGGTTTTTTTGAGTTTTCAAAATGACCTCTGCGCCGCTCTATTCCAAAATCTAACCTTAGAAACTTAGTCATACACTTCAATATACCAAGAATATTGAGTTTTAGATTGAAAAACAACAAGAAAATAACGTTTTTGGGGTTGGGGACCACGGAAAATCGCCGTTAATGGCGGTGGGTGGGGGCAAAGTGTCGGGTTTTGTGGTGGGGAAGGAGGGGACCCTTTTTTTATGGTACCATTCACGCACGAATTTCATGCGTGAAAGGCAAAACGGGAATTTGCTCTTTCACGCATGAAATTAGTGCGTGAAAGGAGTATATCGTATTATTGCAAGTTGCTCCTTTCACGCATGAATTTCGTGCGTGAAAGGGTCAAGCTGCATTTTTGCAGTTTGGTCCTTTCACGCATGAAATTCATGCGTGAATACTATTTATGTGCTTTTCTTTTTCTGTACTACTTTGGTTCAACTTTTCTTTTTTTGTACTACTTAAGTCGCGGATTCTCACTGGAGGGGAGCCGAGTCCGTTACCAGCTACAGGCTTTCCTTTTTATCTTAATTAATTTGACTTCCTCCTAATAGATTTCTCTTAGAATTTATGGATGCTAGCTGCTAGATTGTTTTCTAGTGAATTCATTACCTGTATTCTTGGGAAGTTGATGTCATTTGTATTACTTATTCACAGGAATAATAATATAATGAGCTGAAATTCGAGATATTATTATTCAAATTTTATTTATTATTTCAACTTTGCTAGATTTGTAGGACATAAATGACTTTAACTTATTTTCCCCTGAAAAGTGACAATGACCGTTTAGATTATGTTCTGTTGTTTTGTTAATCAGAAAGTTTAATTTGTCATTGTAAATAAAGACAGTGAAATATAATGGATGATGTTTGGAGACATTTATAGTTACAAAGGATGAGACTTAATTCTGTACAATTATTCTATGCACTACTCCCTCCGTCTCATAATAAGTGTTACCTTACCAAAAAACACGCATATTAAGAAACCAATAATGCAATATGAAGTTTACTAAATTAGCCCTATATAATAAAAATAAATTACTTTTTTCTTTTGATTAGAGCATGCACAAGTGCTAAAATTTTGACTTTGGCAATCCAACAATACCAAGTTACTATGTGGCTTTTTCAATCATCATTTAGATGTTACTTTAACTTGTCAGTTTTTGTCTAAGGGTAGAGTTGGAAAAACTAGTCAATTTATGTCTTGGTTTCCTAAAATGACACTTATTCTGGGACAATTTTTTTTGACTAAGGTGACACTTATTATGGAATGGAGGGAGTAATATATTAGAGCAGGGTCAAATAACTCTTAACATAATTGAATACAGAGTGTATTCCGGATAAAATGTGATGAAATACTTACTTTTTTTATTAAAATTTTTACTTTAATTTACAATTGTGATTCAGGTGTAGTACTTTTACGGGGTCTGACTGTCTAGCAGACTCTGCCTTAAGCCCCAAAACTAAAAAGCCCGCAGAGCTAACAATATACACTACTGTTGAGCATTTGTCCTCCTTCCTCTTCTACGGCCATACAGATTTCTAAATACCTTTTCCAATTTCAAACGCTTTTATTTCAATGATATATATCCAACAACTACTTATGTGGAATAGTATCGAGCAATAGGCATTTAGGCAGCAATAAGCTGATGAAACTCAATTTCTCATCGAAAAAATCGGAAGAATGTGCATGAGCCATAGTATTTGATCTTCACAATTTAATACTATTACTTCTCAATTAAAGAGGGCCAATGTCTATTGTGTTGCACAGTCTCCTTGTGCAGATACATGGCGAAGAAAAAGTGTACGACCAATTTGCAACGTGATTTAAGAATTGCGTAAGTATTATAATTTTCTAGCACTGAGCTAAAATAATAACAAAGTTGCACATTCTATTATTGCTAACTTTTTATTTCTTAACTATTGATAGTTTCATAGTACACATTGTGGTTTTCATGATCAATTTTTGAAGGACTTATCTTGGGGACCCACTAGTGTCCATTCTATGGACAAATATGTGGTCAATGATTTAAAATTTAATACCCAAGAATGTTCTAAGCATATGAAAACTAACAACAACTGGGTATGAGTTAAAGGTGGTGATGGAAACCAGGCAGGTGTTGATTATTTTGGTGTAATTGAAGAGATACTAAAATTGGAGTATTCTGGTTAGCCTGAAAAAAATTATACTTTTTCGGTGCAAATGGTTTGATCCAACCCCAAAAAGAGGTACGAGGATACTAAAAGAGTATAATATCATTAAATTAAAGCACACGCAAAGGTATGCAGCTTATGATCCTTTCATTATTGCACAAAACGTTAAGCAGGTGTACTATGTCTCTTATCCGCTACGACCAAATAAGTTTGATTGGTGGGTGGTAATTAAAACCAAGGCTGTGGGTCATGTGGAAGTTGAGAATGACCTGTCTGCTGCGTTCCAGAATGACGACATATCAAATGTTAACCAAACAGTTGACCCTAAGTTAGAAAATGAACTAGAGCATCTAGAACACATAATCAACATAGAAGAAGTTAATGAAGAGGTAGAAGAAAATGATGAAAACAAAATAAGCAATGAGGAAGAAGGGTCAAACAAGGAAGACGGGGAAGAGGATGAATAGCAATTAGGTATGTGTTTAATTTCATTTTATTTCTATTAAATATATGTACTTTTATTTATTTGATTTATTGTAAGACTTATAAATATTTGAATACTTAACTTTCCTTTTCTATTAATTTATATTAAAATAGTTAGAGATACGTGTACTGTAATTTATTTGATTGTAAGACTCATGAATGTTTGAATACTTTAACTTGCTTTTGTATTAATTTATATTGCAATTGTAACACTCCGTAAATTTGGGTAAGGTGTGAATATGTTAAACGAGTGTTAACATGACTAGCCATATGAAGTCTCATCTAGATGAGTTTGGGGGATATAGTAGTTTTGGAATCAAGGTAGTGAGGTGCATAAGATTTGATAGAATCGACTAAGTTTTCGATAGGTCTGTCTTTCATCATTATTTAGTGAAAATCCATTGGGAATTTGAGAAAACTTAAAACACGTAAATTGTAGATCTTTGAGATATCTTTCCAACGATATATAGTGGAGCCCAAACGGATCTTTGTTCAAAAGGTTATGCCCGTTTTACTGAAGTGCACTCGGCAGGCCCCACAACTAGCTTGGAGCTCGCTGAGCGAGTGCCAAAGCGAGGCGTGAGCTCGCCCTGGAGCTCGCTTCGCAAGGTCCAGAGCGAGGGGTGAGCTCGCTCAGTGAGCCAAGGAGTACTTCGCCCCAGGCCTATAAAAGTGACCCTTAGACAATTTCATGTCATTTTTGACGTTCCAACTTCGTTCTAAATCCCTAAGCAGCCGTTTTTCTCCTCTCCTCATCCTCCAACATCAAGGTAAGATCGTTCTAACAATTCCTAAGCAATTCTAACATTAATTCATGATCAGTAACATGATTCTTCAACTAACACTTAAGATTAACAAGTAATCCTTCTCTAACGATTCAAAGCTAGGGTTTGAATGTTCTTCGTCAGATAAGCAAGATAATTCGTTGGATCGGAGCATTTATAGGTTTGCAGGGTTTCTATCTACGTGTGGAAACATTATTGTTTTTCTCCATGCCACGTTAATTCAGGAAACCCTATTTCTCATCAGAGTTAGAGGATCATGCTTCAGTTCACGAAATACCTCAGATACAAGTTAATTATATATATGTATTGTCATGCTCAATCATATTTCAGATAATTGTATCCATGTATATCATTAAGATTGTCATGAACCTGTCTGTAATCCATGTATGCTCATGTTTTCTTTTCCATGAGCTCTCAGATATCCGTTATGAACTCAGATTGTTCTATTCCATAAATTTTTACATGTTTTCATGTCTCGGAAATTATATACATATATTTATACAGATTTTCATGTAAAACTATTTACCAAACCATGTTTATGAATATTAGCTTTTAAGCTAACTATGTACATATTCAGTATTTTTAGGAGTAACATATGTTTACCAAGAAGATGCAGACCACCAGAAACTACGTATGCCAATGTAGGGTCAGGATCACTCCGCCCAGTTAGGACGATATCTTTATACTGTTTATTAGATCCTTTCATGTCATGTTCATGTCTCACACCCCGGCAAGGTATGGGATTGCTCTGCTGGTTGGGCCAGGTGTTGGACTCCACATGCTTACGTGGTGAATTCATGTTGTCGGTTATACTAAGGCTCTCCCACTTAAAAAGATTTACTCATGTTACAGCTTTATCATGCCAGATTAGGATCATGTCCATGTTTCAGTTTAAGCTTACAATTACAGTTTCAGCTACGGCTTGCAGTTACAGTTTCAGTTTCATATTACTTCATGTATTCATGTTAATGATTTGGGTTGCCCATTCTCCGAGCACCCACTTACTATCCTTTCATTCAGTTTCTTTACATACAAGTACAATTCTAGTGTACTTACGTTCCTTTTTCCCAGGGCCTACATTTCACGATACAGGCATTCATTTACAAGATGACGGATCGGCTCATTAGGAGTCTCTCGTATCAGCTTTTGGTGAGCCCCATTTCATTCGGGGTGTTATTGTTCTATCATATTCATGTCATGTTGGGTAGTAGAGGTATGTCGGGTGTCTTGTCTCGGTAAAACAGTGTTACACCTTGTAGTTTTATACATTAAGATTCGTCGTATGTAAGTTATCGTACTTTGGACACCGGGATGGCTTTTGAGGTTATATGAGGCTGGAAATGCTTAACTTATGTTTATAAGCGCTTAAGTTCATGATTGGTAAGTTATGGAAGGATTAGAGAACAAGTGAATCGAATGGAGAAGGTTCGTCAAAAGTTATTTATGGAAAATATAGGATGTGGGTCGTATAATTGAGATATGGACCGTATTTAAGGATTTTAAAAATTTACATAGAAGTAGAAAATTGAGGTGGCATTATACGCCCAACTATACGACTGTATAATGTTATACGGCCAGAAGGTTGGCCGTATAATGTTATATGAACCAAGATACGGCCAGTATAAT
Source organism: Lycium barbarum (assembly GCF_019175385.1). Taxonomy (NCBI): domain Eukaryota; kingdom Viridiplantae; phylum Streptophyta; class Magnoliopsida; order Solanales; family Solanaceae; genus Lycium; species Lycium barbarum. The sequence goes on along the minus strand of NC_083337.1, from coordinate 171,700,991 downwards.
GCAATGTCCGTGGAATTTTCATGAATTTATATGTGACGACTCCTTTTCATTTTAACTCATTTTAAACATAATCCCAAGTTCAAGAGCGCTCTAGAAACCTCTCCAAACATATTCCAACATTCCTCCAAGCCAAAATCAAAGATCAAAGTGATGATTAAAGTGCTTAGGGTTTCAAAGTGAGGTTTAAACTTGTCTTTTCTTCTTGTAAAAGCTTGGATGAGTATTTTAAGGTGGAGTAACCTTGGAATTGAAGTGTTCTTGAATTTTGAGGTAAGGTTTCATCTTAGTTTCATGTTTATGAGTTTATGTGGTAATTATGCTAAGACTTGAAGAAAAAAAATGGAGAAAAGGTCATAAGGTGTTGAGTTGAAGTTGTTGTTATAGATTAATTATGAAAAGAAATTTTGGGATTGAATTGAGTATAATTTGAATGTAATCTCTTGGCTATGGTATTGTTAATGCTGTTATTGTCGTTTGGAGAGTTATTTTGGAGTTGGTGGAAGTAGGTGACATAAGGGAAACGCTGTCCGATTTTCATTAGCATACCAATTAATTTAGTTTGACCTTATGAGCATTTCAACGACTTAACCTTGAATGTAGATTTGCAAGCTCGGGAGGATAGACGTTGAGTGGTTAAGTAAGCGACGAGGTATGTAATGACTATCCTTTCTTTTCTTAGCATGCTTCGTATATAATAGGTGTTTACTAAATCTTAAAGGAAAAGAACCATTGTTTAGAGCTGTCATAGAGGTGTAATGTTTCTAGATGTGGTATTGTATCTTCCGAGGGATTCCTATCCGCTCCTTAGTCCATTGTTGGTAGAAGAGTTAGAGAGAGACATGTTGACATCATCATGTATTTCACTCTACACATGATATATATATATATATGCTTTAGCCTGGCCACTTGGTCAGTGAGATATTTTATTTAGACTAGCCTCTTGGTCAGTGAGACAGTATTGCCTGGCCGACGGGTCAGTGAGACAGATTTTCCTGGCCGATGGGTCAGTGAGATTTTATAGCTGCCTGGCCACTTGGTTAGTGAGATATATGATATTATTGTATTGCATTTCATATGAGACAGATCGGAGAGATACTCAGGGCATTCTTTGGCCTCCAGATTATATTGTTTTTAGTTTAGTTTCAATTATCTATTGTCTTATATACTCGATGCATTATTTCGTACTGACGTCCCTTTTGTCGGGGCGCTGCATTCATGCCTACAGGTACAGATAGACCGATTGATAGACCTCCCAGTAGGCAGAATCTGATATCAGCTGATTGGTGATCTCCCTTTTGTTCGGAGTTGCCGGAACGTTTGGAGTCTCTCCTTTTTTTACTACAGATTGGATGGGTAGGCATGGTACAGTTATATTTTCCTTAGAGACTTGTAGACTAATCTTGTATATAGTGTGTCTGTGTGATAGCCTTGTCTGCTTGTATATGTCTGTTTGGTACTGTTGGCTTTGTACGGTCATAGCGGCCTCGTCAGCTTGCTCAGTTGTGTATACATGTATTGGGTGTGTGTGCCCAGTTTAGACGAGATAACCTGTGTTTATATACACATATATCCATATTGCAGTCTTACCGACTTGTTGGTATTGTCTAAGTGCAGGTAGGCCCTATTAGCCTAAGTTGAAGGCTATTTCTCCAGAGTTACAGATTTAGAGTGGTTTGCCGGGCCTACTATGGCATCGGGTGCCGGTCACGCCTCTCCAGATTTGGGGTGTGACAAATAGTTTGGTATTCAGATTCATGTTCAAAGGTTTCATAAACTAGTAAGTATGGCATGTTCAGTATTCAGTGATGTTTAGCCTTGTGGGCTAGAAAACCATATTTCAGACTTCTTCCACACTTATGTTTTAAATAGTATTTTCAGTATTATTATGACGTCACATGTTTTAACTTATATTCCGCATATATCGCCAGAGGGTGTAGTTCCAGGTCCCCTACAAATTAGAGAGAGAGGCCCTTTGCCATATCTCCCATCACATGGCCCTCCATTGCCGCATTATTCTGGCCTATATGGAGCGGCTTATAGTCAGTTAACTTATTATGTCTCCGCCCTATATTTAACCTCAGGGCCAAACCGAGCCTGGGGACCTCTCAGTCCCCTACTATGATGTCCACACCTATCACGTTCTCACATTGCCTCCCACAATTTCCTTATGGATTACAACAAGCGGCTATGAGTGGTGCTCCTACAGCTACTCCCGGCCCTACTATATCACATCCCTCAACATCATCTACCTCACAGTTTGGGATGTCGGGGCATCAAATTGAAGAAAGTAGCTCTGATTCTGACCGTCCTGGTCCCCCACGAGGAGGTCTTCCACAGGTTGAGCCTTATGATGAGTAAGTTCGTCTCATCATCGAGGCAGTGGGATTCACGTAAGTTTTTTCAATTTGCATAAGTTATTTACCTTATTTTTTAACATCTAATTATTTCATTGTTTTGTTGCAGCTTATATCCGGTCAAAGCAAGAAAAAGGGTTTCGAAGATAGTCAAAGGACTCTATAGGGGAGACCCTCCAACTTGGGGCAAGGGGCCATCGGAGCTGAAGAGGAAGATGTTTATGGAATTTAGTGTAAATTTATACGTATTTATTATTTTTAATAAAATATTATAACTTCGAGTAAAGGATGGCGAAAATACTTAAGAATGCGTTTCGTAGAGCCAATAACTTATGCCTGAAGCATAAGTGGGTCCATAAGGATAACTGGAAGAATTTATTGCATTACTGGGCGACTGATCCACGATTTTTACAACTAAGTGGGATAGGGAAAAATGCCAGAGCCTCTGAGATGGGTGGATTGCTACACATTAGTGGGGCTACGAGCCAAGTTGATGTGAGGAGGAAGTTGGTATGTCTCCTTAAATCATATTTTAAATATACTCAATTTATTTACTTTATTTGATTAATTATTCTAATAATTTGTTTGAAGGAGCTCGAGAGGGGGCAGATATTACCTCAAGACGAGGCGTTCAAGATCACGCACACAAAAAAGAACAAAAACGATGATGGATCAGAGCAATGGGTTGAGCCACAGGCTGAGCGAACCTGGGTAATTCACTAATAACAATTATAACTACTTTTTTCTTCTAAATTTATCTACTAATATTGTATCTTAATTTTAAATTCAAAACAAATTTGAATAACACTTAGAGGAGTTTAGTGCCACGCAGCCAGCCGGCATGCCAGTAATCCCAGAGCTAATAGAGAAAAAATGGATAGAGAGTGTTGGTGGCCAGACAAGGTATGGGACTGCTAACGGCATGGCGAATCGAGCATTTCGTAGCTTCCTGGCGGCCCTTCAAGGCGTAGGTAGTTCTAGTGTTTTGATACGCTCAAATTACACCTTTTAACGGCATAACGCGGACGTTGTCAAATATAGTAACCCAACAAGGTTGAAGTCGAATCGCACAGACAACAATAGATAGACGTTTAAGCAGATTAAGAATTATGACCAACAACAGCTAGGCCGAACGCATCAATGGTGATTTTTAAATATGATTTTGATAAAATACGAAAATATAAAATCTAACCTAGAAAGTAAGTAAATTGATCAACGGCCACAAGAATGGAATAAATAAAACTACTTCTCAAGTAACAATCCAATATATTTCACGAATTACAGATAATGATAATATTATGTTAATCAGTCGCGGATAATGACTCTAAATTAAATTCTCCCGAAGATTAACTAGACTACCTAATTGAATATCCGTAAAGCAATTAGGAGCATTAAGAACGCCTGACTATGGCTACAAGTGGTATCGCCTATTCCTAGGTCAATTTTCATTAGATGAGGGTTAACGCCCCAAATTCATGTTAATTATTCTATCCCAACCCCGTTCTTCCTCTTCCGAGTTTCAAACAAAGTAAATGGGTGAGTTCTAGGGTTAGCTACTCTCTTGAGAAACATTGAAGAACAAGAATAATTAAAATAACAATAACTTACTTGATTAAAAATAATGTCGATCAATAAATAAGCACAACAAAAGTTTCAATCTCAATTGTCACCAAGAAATTCCCATAAACAAGTTTTGAATAAAAGAAATAAAATATACATAGGAACCCTATCCTCCAAATTTGTGTATTATGCCAAAGATCTCAGAATAATTGTGTCTTATGGACTATTTATAGGTGTAGAAAAAATCTCAAACGAAATATCTGAGTCCAAAATGAAATAGGAAGAAGTGGGATCCAGAAATTACACTGCGCATCGCATGCACACAATTTTCCAGCATCTCAATTCTCACTGCCGCCTTCCAGGTGCTCTTTCCTTTCTTCGATTTAATTCATCTTTTGCAAAAGTTACTTTCTCCCTTCATTAGCCCATAGTTATGTTTTCCACTTGTCTCCTATTTCTCTTTTCCTTTTCTTCTTTCCATTTCAACGTTACATATCTCTTATTTTTCCATTGGTTCTATTTTTCTTTTTCTTCCACTTTTTATTCAATTTTTGCTTCAAATTTCTTCATCTTCACACCACTTTATTCCTACATTATAGAAATATAATATTAAGAACAATTCAATATAATTAATACTCAAAAGACAATTAAAAGTACTAATATGTGAGGCAACAATGGATAAATATATGCAAATTTGGCCGAACATCACGGGGATTGCAGATCCTAATGAATACCTAGCCATGAAGTAGCAGGTTGCTCAACTAACAAACTCACTTAATGCCGAGGAGGCAAGGAGAGGAGGAGGGACGACGAGATGACGGGTATGAAGGCCTAATTAACCAGCTTACTTAATTCAGGGTGGTTCCGAATTCCCCCATGTCCCGAGGATGCTTGTAGGTCATAGCCCTGACCTTCTCTGGATAGACGACGTAAATCACTATTACATCTCGGAGATTTCAGATTGTTGCATTGTGAGTAGACTAATGCGAGCTTAAGGTGAATCTGAAGTCCTTACGGGATTAAGGAGAGTATTAGATAACTTATAGTGAGTACCATAAGATTTTGAAGTCATATGAATATGAGAAACTAAGTTCGTTGAAGGAAGTGAAATGTAAGTCATGTTTGGAGAGGTTTTCGCTATAATTGAGCTAATCTTTATTTAGTAATGTCTTGAGGAGGGGCTATGGGTCCTCTTGTATGGTTAATGAAGTGTTATGTAAGTGTTAATAAGGTTCCATATAGGATTGGAGGTTGAACGAATCGACGAGAGAAAGTTTAAAAAAACATTGGGTTGTACGACCACTTATACGACCCGTATAAATGGTCTGCATAAAAATTCCAGAGAGAGGTAAATCCATGGTGGGATTATACGGTCCATTTATATGGACCGTATAAGTTATACGAACAGTATAAGTGTCCGTATCATCGGTCGGGTCAGTTTTTTTTTCTCTTTTTATATATGGACGACCCTTGGTCTATTTTATCATTTCCCACTTCTCCCTAACCCTTAAAAGCTCTAGAACCTTATCCCAAGCATATTCCACTCAAACCCAAGAGAAATCAAAGATCAAATAGCAAGAACCAAGATATCCATGTGTTGATAACTCTCTAGGGTTAGTAGACTTCAAGAATTTCTTTGGTATTGAAGCTAGGGCTTTCATACAAGTTGGTAACTTGATCCAAAGCTTATTCCTATGAGATAAAAGGTTAGTTTCCATGTCTATTTCATGTTTTTAAGCATGCTTTGTTGTTGAATAACTTGGGTGAAGGAAGGAAGTAGAAGATGGAGTTTAAATGTGGATTTCATGATATTTTGAGTAGTAACTTAACTTGAGTTATCATTGTTAGAATGTTATGAGTATAATCTCGTTATGAAGGGTAATAATGATGACAAGGAAGTGTTGTATACAATTATGCAAAGGGTTGGTGTGAAGTTATTGATATAAGCGGAATGTGAGAATGAATTTTGAGACTTAATGGAATATGACTACTTGATTATGATATTGTGGATTTTATTGTATTAGTTTGGGAGTTGTTTTGCCATATGGTGGAAGTCGATGAAATAGGGGAAATGCTGCCCAATTTTCGTTAACTCATGAATTTTTCTAGCTTGAATTTAAGAGTATCTTTAAGACTTAATCTTGGTATGAATCCCTTTTAAATGTAGATCTCTCAAGCTTTGGAGAGGAACGTTAAGTAGTTAAGGAGACGAAAATGTATGTGAGGCTAACCCTTCTTTCTTAAGGCATGATCCCATTGATGTATACCTTCATGTGAAATCCATAGTATCTTCCATGATGATTTCATTCCTAGAATCACTAAAGCTTATGATTCTTGATATTCTCACGATACCATTGGTCTCATCCTTTGATAGTTGATCCTCTAAGGAAGGATATAATGAAAGTGATGATGATGATGATGTTGAGGATATGTATGGACTCTTATGTATATGTATATATATCAAAGTATGGCTATTAAGAACACCGAGTTTATATGGCCGGGTATAATATTTATCGCGCGCACCACTGCAGTTGGGTACGGATAACACTGCGCCTTGGTAGGGACAGGTATGTATAACACCGAATCTTGTCATGGTCGGGTAGGTAAGACACCGAACCTCTATGGTCGGGTATGATACTACTATATATAAGTGCATGTAATGGAAAGTTCCCATTAGAAAAAGGGTAAGTGAACATAATGAACGTCGCTAAAGGTATAAATGGCTATATCATCCCATGACTCTTCTTTCTAATGTTATCGTTCATGCTTCTATTATGTTATTGATTATGCCTTACATACTCAGTACATTATCCGTACTGACGTCCTTTTGTTGTGGACGCTGCGTCATGCCTGCAGGTGGACAGGGAGATAGACTTAATCCTTAGGCTGCTTGTTCAGAGACTACTTAGAAAAGCTCCACTTGATTCGGAGCTGCAACTGTTGGTACTATTCTTTTGTATATATATGGGCATGGCTGGGCCCTGTCCCGTCTATATGATGTTATACACTCGTTCTAGAGGCTCGTAGACAGTTATGTACAGTTAGATGTCCTTTGCTTTGTCGGCTCATAGTTTGTATGTCATTTTGTCAGCCTCGTCGGCTTGTATATATGTATATGGGCATGTTTGTTGATGTTGATATAAAAGTGCCTTAGCCCAATGGAAATGGTAGTATTGATGCGTAGAGATTGTTAGCAGGCCATATGGCTCACCTAGATATGATTGTGAAAGTATGATGAGAGGTACCCGGTGGGTTAGCTCCGGGTGCCCATCCTAGGGTGTGTCTACGAGTCGTGTCCAATAGAGTCTTGTTTATGGGTGTGCTGCGTGCCACACTTATAAACAGGAGGCTGACATAGATCATACTCTTGTTGATGAGTCCAGTGACGAGGATACGGATCACGTCTTTAACACACAACGACGACCTCCTCGATTCGTATAGTTTGTAAGATAACTTTTCTATCTTTTGTTGGATATGTAAATATTGTATAAGTTTATGATGTTTGATGATGTTTGAAGTTATAGACTATCTTAAGTGTTTTGTAAGTATTTGAACGTAGTTTTTGGTGGAATTTGAACTAGTTTGAAGTTGAATTTGATGTCTTGTTGGTTGTAGAATGTATAATGTAGTGTATGTTTGATTTTGTTGGATTGTTGGCAGCTATTTAAGCTGGTTGTTGAAAACTTTTGGTATTTTGTTTTGTTTGGCAGGTGGGCTGCTGTAGAAGCAGCCAAATTTTGATTTAAAAAAATCTAGATTTTCTACCTCATGAGGTCGAAAATCAGCCCAGAAGTTGCTATTTTTCGACCTCATGAGGTCGAAATTCCAGAAAAGAGAATTGGGTCGAAAAATAGCAATTTGATTTCGAGATTTGAATCTCATGAGGTCGAAATTAGGCCCAGAAAATTGATTTTCGACCTTATGGGGTCGAAAACTGGCAGCCACATTGCCAATTTTCGACCTCATGAGGCCGAAATAAGTATATTATCTTATATCAAAAATTAAGTTTCGATCTCATGAGGTCGAAAACTTAATTTTCTAATTTAGGTCATAAAAAAAATTGACCTCATGAGGTCGAAAATTTAATTTTTTAATTTGGGTTATAAAAATTTCGACCAAGCCCTTATCGACCTCGGCTTGAGGTCGAAATTTTGAGTTTTTCGACCTTATGAGGTCAAAAATTGGGGTGTCAAAATTCGTTGTTTTTTGGTTGTGGAATATTATCAAATACTATATTTTTTTGGTGTGAGCCTTTTATGTAGAACCTTTTTATTTTTTTTGGCACATAAACAGGATTTGAGGTCTTGGAAACAAAATTTTTAAGTCATTAAAATTCAAAAGTCCCTATTTATAGATGTTGCTCAATAGATCTCCATTTCAACAAAAATTAGTCGTCTCTTAACTAACTTCAGTTTTTTTTCCTTTTACTCAAGACTTGAGGCCTGAGCACTTTAGATATTCATGGAATGGAATGGAATTTTCCAACTATGAGCCTGTTTGGATGGGCTTAAAAAAAGCAGCTTACAAGCTGAAAACAGCTTATAAGCCAACTTTTTTTTTTTTGGCTTATAAGATGTTTTCAGCTAATAAACTGCTTTTTTTAAGCCCATCCAAACAGACCCAATTATTTTTTTGGGCTTATTTTAAGCACAAAATGGCTTATAAGCTGGCCAGCCAAACACTCAAAAAAACTGAAAACAGGTTTCAGCAACTTATAAGCTAAGCCAAACGGGCTCTATATTATCTTTTTGGAAGAAAGAACGTGAAAGTTTCCTTGCTTTAAACTTAGAGTAAATACATAAAATCATCCCTAAATTTGTCTCTAAAACTTACTTTAGCACTGTAAGTTTATTGGGGTTTAAATACCCCTTATTCTTATCGATAGTGTATTAAATATCCCCTTAAGCAGAGAAAATGCACTCGACCTCCTACAAGCGAGTAAAATTAAAAACCTGACAAAATCACACACATTTCGTATTTTTAGTGGTCAACATATAATCAATACTTTAATATTTTTTACTTGATGTTTTAATTTTTTTTTAGTTATACAGATTTGCTTGATCTGGGTTGATAAGGTAACCACGGTAGAAAGGGCGGTGGTAATGGCGGAAGTGAGGTCAACGTCAGGACAAAGAAACTTGTCAGCCATAAACCATTTCTTTGAGAAATGAAAGTGAGGCATGATTGTTTGCAAATGGGTCTTAAATTTATCTGCAAAATAACGTTTTTTGTAGAACAAATCGTAATATTTTAATCAAATTCTGTTAAATAGTAACTCTTCCTGCTAGCATTCTTGTGTAATTCTCGGATAAAGATGAAAAATTGAAAACACAATTTCAGAGAGAAACACGCAGATTGCACAGAGGAAAAACAGAGAACAATTTGTTTGCTCAATACAGATCCATTTCGTCTATTACACTAACTAAACTACAGTTAACCGCCATGTGAGCCACCGTAGATCCACCACCAATAAACTACCTCCTTCTCCATTAAATCATTTTCGAACAGATCACTTCTCCACCGCCACCAATCAGTCACCGTCCCACCGTACCTCACCACAAAAGCTCAGCTACAAAACCTTCCCAGAGCTATCGAAATTGAGTAACAGAGGTATTTGTTCGATGTTGCCGATTGAGTTCTTGTTCGTGGTCTAAGCGCAGAAGTGGGTTTGGAGAAGAAGAGTTGAAATGATTTATTTATTTTTTAAATCGAATTGTGGCAATTTAAAAAGAAAAAAGATGAATGAAACTATACAATGAACTGAAAAAAGAGTGAAATTTAAAATTTGACCTGGCGCTGACATGGCAAAGCTTCTTTTTCACAGCTCATTATAAGATTGGTTTTATCTTTTAAGCGGGTATTAAATTCACTTCGGCCAAGAATATGGGGGTAAAAAAAACCTCCCATAAAGTTCCAGTGTGAAATTGAGTTTTGCGGACAAGTTTATGGGTGATTTTATGTATTTAATGTTATTAGGGGGACAGTCTACACAACTTAGAACAAGAGTTAACTGAAACACTTGTACATATTAATCTAGTACACAGTACATCATATATTGTCTAAAATTATGTGAAAGTAGGTATGAGGGCTATGTGAAAGTAGGTATTAGGGCTGGAGAAGCAAGTCGGGGGATCATAACAATTACAAATTGACAATAAAAATATTTATTAAGCTACCAACTATTTAAAAATTTCTCTCTCTCTCTCTCTCTCTCTCTCTCTCTCTCTCTCTCTCTCTATATATATATATATATATATATATATATATATATATATAATTGCAGGACATGAGCCCGGTGATGTGGCGATTCGGGGAATCATAACAATTACAAATTGACAATAAAAATATTTGTTAAGCTACCAACTACATAAAAATTAATATGTATATATATATATATATATAATTGTAGGACATGAGCCCGGTGATGTGGCGCTCTCTAAGAACAGAAAACAAATTTACCTTTTTTCTCATTTTTTTGCCTTTTCTTCGTATTTTTCCGTCTATAATTGTTTTAATTAAAGAAGCCGATAAAACGTGTCTTTTCATGTCTATTACTCCCTCCAGATCAAAAATAGTTTTTACTTATCAAATCAAGAAAGAATTAATCTTGGTTTTTCAAATTTGCCCCTATTAAGTGTTATATTATCAAATCTCAATACTTTTTTAATTAAGGATAGTTTAGTCAAATTACCCATTTTTGTCTAAGAGTTAGTATTTTCTTACGGTATGTACAAATAGCTAAGTGGACTCTTTTTTTTTTCTTTTTTTTTTATCGGGAGGGAGTAATGAACAAAACTGTCTCTGTATATGGTAAAAACCGGATATAAGCAAGACCGGTGAGATCGGAGACCGGAGATAAGAAGAGACGGGCATGGTCACCAAGTCTTCCCTTAGAATTGGTGATATTGCACCGGCTGCGGTTGACCTGAGAAAAGTGAAGCGAATCTGTTTGGTCCAGTATCACTGGACCAAACTCCGCATCACAGCCAGTCCGATTTCAGCATGACCGAGTTGATTGTGGTCGTTGGTCCGATTTCCGCATGACCGAGTTGATCGTGTTCGTTGGTCCGGTTTCAGCATGACCGAGTTGATCGTGACCGTTAGTCCGGTTAATCAGTTATAAAATCGCTACGCGTCAATATCGTTATGTCACATTGTATCGACGACCGTACGGGTGTCAGACCGTACGGCCCAACCTTATCCTTTTAGGGTTTACTTTATTCTGAAAAAGGTTTTATGTTGTATGCAAGACCCATAAGGCAAAACTATAAATAGGAGGCATTTCCTTACTTTTAAGGGTTAGCTTTTTCAAGATCAAGAACATTGTAATAGAAATTATAGATTGAAGCTCTCTCTCCTTCCTTTGGTCCGGATCAATGGCATTTTATGCTTATTCTTCCAAGATAGTTGGCTTAATCATAAACATTTGTATCTTGATTCGAATCACTAACGCATATATTCACATACACATGCTATGACACGCAAAACTATAATTATTTCCTATAAACCCAAAATAGATTAAAGTTCATCCACATATCTTATACCTCACTTACAAATTCAATTGATTACCTAAATTCGGGTTAAACAGTTTGGCGCCCACCGTGGGGCTAGGATAATTGTGGTCTTTGATCATGGTTTCAATCTCTTACCCATTAAGATTGAAAAAACCTTTTGTTCGTCTCTGTGAAAACGGACCAAATGGCAAGCAGTGGACAATCTGGTCATGTCAACAACAACGAGATTGTGGCCGAAAATGAGAATAGTGGGCTACGGGGCTTATCAGCAGAACCCAATTACCCAAACTCCCTTGATTCGAGGGAGGGCCACAACTGACAGAACACCGTGAACCAGGAGAATGCCGCCCCTCCGGCCACCGATCCCTTAAATACTCACAATTCAATTACTTTGTCCCGGGCACCAGGCCGGAAAGTGCCGGATACCCCAGATGATATTAACTTACGTTTAATTTTTGAAATGTTACAGGAACATAGGGCAGCTATTGCCCAACAAGAAGTGGAAATAGCCCAGTTGTAAAGAAAAATTGATGAAACGGCCCCAGAGAGGACGAAACGTGTTGCCGAACCCAGAAGGGATGAAACACGGATGGTCGAGAGTAATGGGTCCGGAGATGCTTCATCCACCGAAGTTCTGAGAATGCTCGAAACATTGGCGAAGCGGGTAGACTCGACTGAGAAGAGGTGGAAACATATAACTCTCGGGTGGACCAGATCCCGAGGGCTCCGCTTATTCTGAAAGGACCAGATTCGAAGAGGGACATTCAGAGGCCTTTTCCTCCGAATGCGGCTCCGAAATTGATCCCGAAGAGGTTCAAAATGCCGGATATCCAGAAATATGATGGCACAACGGACCCTCAGGAACACGTGACTTCATACACCTATGCCATAAAAGGAAATGATGTTGAAGAGGATGAAATTGAATCCGTGTTGTTGAAAAAGTTTGGGGAAACTCTGTCTAAAGGAGAATTGACTTGGTACGACCAACTGCCCGAGCATTCAATCACTTCTTTCAAAATGCTCGTGGATGCGTTCATAAAAGCTCATGCCGGTGCCAAAAAGGTGCAGGCCCGTAAGGCGGATATTTTCTGTATATCCCAAAGGGATGATGAGTTATTGCATGAATTTGTCAACCGGTTCCAAAGGGAACGGATGGAGCTCCCTCCGGTTTCGAAGGAATGGGCTGCACAAGCTTTTACCATAGGGCTTAATCCTCGGAGCTCGACGGCCTCGTTCAAACTAAAGGAAACTTTGTTGGAATACGAGGCTGTGACCAGGGCGGATGTTAATAACATATACGAATCAAAGATTCGGGTAGAGGATGACCAACTCGAACTTCCCCCGGGGCCCGTAAATATGAACAAAAGCTCTGAGAGATCGAGAAAAAATTACGATCCGGAGTCAAGACCATCGAGGGAAAGATATCGTCCATACTCTCATTCGGAAAAGGCAAGCTTCAGGTCGAAAAAATCTAGGGTTGGCCCGAGCCAATCCTCCGGTCGGGGTGATAAACGGACCGAGCATCCGTCAAATAGTCGAGGTCTCTCATTTAGGAGTGATGTCGGAAGCTCGGCCAGCAAGAAAGACTTGCCAAGGATATCGGAGTACAACTTCCACGTCAACACTTCGGACCTCGTCTCGGCTATTGGCCGTATCAAAGAAGCAAGATGGCCGAGACCGCTAAGGTCAGACCCAGACCAACGGGACCCGAGCCTGACTTGTGAATATCATGGAACCCATGGGCACAGAACTGAGGACTGTCGCCAACTAAGAGAGAAGGTGGCTCGGTTACTGAAGAATGGCCACCTTCGAGAATTGCTAGGTGACCGAGCTAAAGGCCACTACAAGGAAAGAGAATCTCATAAACGGGCCGAACTAGTGAAACCTCAGCATATAACCAACATGATAATCGGGGGTACCGATACCCCTCGAGGGCCGGTGATGAAACAGACAAAGGTTTCCATTGTGCGTGAGAAGCGCAGCCAAGATTACGTACTCGTGGGTTCCATCTCTTTCAACAACGAGGATGCAGAAGACATCATTCAACCGCACAATGATGCATTGGTACTCTTTATTCTTATTTTTAAATCGCAAGTTAAACGTATTTTGATTGACCCAGGTAGCTCGGCCAACATCATCCGGTGGAGAGTGGTTGAACAGCTAAGGCTACTCGATCAGATCGTACCGGTAGCCCAAGTGCTAAGTGGATTCAATATGGTAAGTGAAACCACAAAGGGGGAGATTTCTTTGCCGGTCAACATTGACGACACCATTCAGCAAACGGTGTTCTATGTAATCGAAGGGGATATGAAGTATAATGCATTGTTGGGTAGACCGTGGATACATAGCATGAGGGTCGTGTCATCGACATTACATCAGCTGCTGAAATTCCCAACCCCGGAGGGGATAAAAACCATCCGGGGAGAAGAACCCGCTGCAAGAGAGATGTTCGCGGTCGAGGAAGCGTCATCCCTTCCCAAAAAACCGGATAAAAAAAATATGAATCATTCGGTGGCAAGGACCCTAATGTCACGAACCGGCTAGGGGCCGTGACGGGTACCCGGGGCTAACCACCGAGCACCACTCGTTGTACTACTTATCATGCTCATCAAACATTCTTTTATCAAAATCATCCTCAAATTATAAGAAAATCATCTTTCATTCGGAAAAATAAATACTTTTATATGCACAAGCCTTTTGGTAATTAAAATAAGATATATATATATATATATATATATATATATATATATATATATATATATATATATACACACACACACACAGTAGCAACCTCGTGAGACCATACAATCCACACTACGTATCTACGAGCCTCTACTGGAGTGCTAAACATATGGACTGGACAAGGCCTCGTCATGCCCAAAACATACATGTACATATATACCAAAAGAATAATCAATGGCACCTCCGGAAAATGGAGTGCTCTTCAAATACGCTAACAGCTACTACGAGTCTGGTTCAAGCTTACCTCCCTGTCTATCTGTGGCATGAATACAACGTCCAAAAAAAACGGACGTCAGTACGAACATTGTACTGAGTATAAGAGGCATAAACAATAATATTACGTCAATGAAATAAAGGAAGCATCAATAAGGAACATTTGTATCTGACTGTCAAATATAAAGGAAATGATGCATGCTGGCTTACTCAAAATCATCATCATATCATGTATGCATAAATGTATAAACTGCCCGTCCATATCGGATCGGTGTGATAATCATTAGCCTGCGTCCAGGCCTCCCGCGTCCGGGGTATCATCTCATGCCGCCCACTAGTGGTGTCTGCCCATGCCATCTGGCCATGGTGTATACGCTGCCCGCCTTAGCGGTGACTGCTCGGCCAAATAGGCGCGGTATTATATCATCATCCTAATATGCTCATCATAGTGCATGCATAAAGACTCCAGGACAACTATGCTTTATCGGGGTGACGTAAGGTCGTGATCCCCCGATTTCATTATGGAGCACTCATTAACATTCTGCCTCACCTTGAAGGGAAAACTATATGAGGTGAGTGTAAGCAATAAATGACATCATTATTGGGCTTATAACATACGTCTTACCTTGTGTAGCTATTCAAGAACATAGGCTCATAGTTTTCTGGAATTTAAGAGATTCATGAAGAGGGAGGAAAGTCATACTATAGGATTCATGCCATGAAAGAAAGGACTAGCCTCACATACCTTTGTCGTTTAAATATTCTATCGCTTGATCGTCCTCCTTCGATGCTCGCGTTTCTACCTTCAAGAGGATTCGCATTAACATTAGTTACTCGACTATAAGAACATTTTACTATTTCTAGGGAAAATTGGGCAGCATTTCCTTTGTTCCTACTAATTTCCCCACGTTCTATATCAACTCCCAAACGTTCATAACAATATTCACAATATCGAAACAACAATCATCAATCGTCTACATTTACTAAAATTCACCATTTCCCTTCAATTTCTCCACAATTATAGTAATAGCCCATTATCGCGTTTTCTCATACATAATACTTATTCCGTGGTCTAAGTGTCATTAATAACATATTCACAATCACAACATACTAACATTCATAATTCCTCCCAACTATTGTTTAATAATGACACTATTCACTCATTCATGACCCATTTTCTACCTCCTTCTACAATCCAAGTGTTTCAACTTTCAACACCTTAAATAACATGTAAATACCATAAAACTCACCTTGGATGATGGATGAACAACCTTTTAGTGGAAGTTCTCTTCTTGCACCAAAACACTAACTTTTTTCTCTTGAGTTTTCTTGGCTTAGATGAACTTTTAATGGGTTTCATACACTTGATTTCATGGTTTTGGTGTAGTTGATCACGGATTTCTTTTGATTTCTTGTGGATGAATGATGGAGAAGGTTCTAGAGGTTTCTTGATGTGTGGAGGAGTAAGATGAAAATGAAATAAAATGAAGGAGGGTTCCTTATATCAATTCATGAATTCAGTCCCGACCAAGATTTACAGTATACTCGACGGAGCATCGATCGAATCGACGGGGCGTCGATCTGATCGTCGAAGTCGTTATTTTCCAGTGAGCAATCTGTCGTTTCCTCTCATTCTACGGTAAGAAGGACGGTTCGTCGAACTGATCGACGGAGCGTCAATCTCTTCGTCGAATGGTCTTCGCTCTAGCTCGATCCTACGACACAATCGACGAATCGTCGGCCCGTCCGATGGTACAAAGAATGACCGTCGAACCCCCTTTTCACAGAACAGCAGTGAAGTTTCATTTAACGAACTTTCTCCCTTGCCTCTAACTTCTTTGGAATCTTAATTAAGATTATTAAGTATCCCTTCTTACTTGTAGGGACATCATGTACACCTTAACTTGCGTTAGTCCCCTCACTGCTCAACAACCCAAAGTTCCGGGGTGTAACACCTAAATAGCAACTAAAGTACACGGGTTTGACAATGGAGCAGAATGGGTCGGACCTGGGGCATGAAAAGGGTGATTTCGGTGTACCTAGATCGTTCGTCTTGCCGAATGACTCTGATGCAACCAAGTCAACAGTAGAGGAGTTGGAGCAAATCATTTTGTTCGAATATCTACCGGATAGAAAGGTATACCTGGGCACGGGTTTAACCTCGGAGCTCAGGAACAAGTTAATTAAATTTCTTCAAGATAATGTCGATTGTTTCGCATTATCCCATATAGATATGACAGGTGTACCACCGGGAGTGACGACTCACAAGCTCAGCCTTCACGGGAGGTTCCCCTCAGTGAAACAGCAGAGGAGGCCTATGGCAGAACCGAAGCACGCTTTCATAAAGGATGAGGTAACAAAGCTTTTGAAAATAGGCTCTATTCGGGAGGTAAAATACCCAGACTGGCTGGCTAATGTAGTGGTGGTACCGAAAAAAGGTAATAAATTTAGAATGTGCGTTGATTATAAGGATTTAAACAAAGCATGCCCGAAGGATTCATTTCCGATGCCTCACATCGATAGAATGATCGATGCGGCGACTGGGTATGAGATGGTGAGTTTTCTCGACGCTTACTCTTGGTATAACCAAATCCGGATACACCCGGAGGATCAAGAGAAAATGTCCTTTATTACCCGGTACGGGACTTACTGTTACAATGTCATGCCCTTCGGATTAAAAAATGCCGGTGCGACTGACCAACGCCTAGTTACTGGGATGTTCGAAGAGCAGATAGGGAAAACAATGGAAGTTTATATTGATGACATGGTTGTCAAGTCCCTGGAAGCAGAGGGCCATTTAAAATATTTGCAGGAAACTTTCGATGTACTCCGCAAATACAATATGAAGCTCAACCCGGAGAAATGCGCCTTCGGTGTCCGGTCGGGCAAGTTCTTGGGTTTCATGGTGTCTAACCGGGGAATTGAAATCAACCCGGACAAGATCAAAGCCATCGAGGACATTGAGGTGGTAAATAACGTCAAAGGAGTGCAGAGGCTCACCGGAAGGATAGCGGCGCTGAGTCGGTTCATATCGAGATCCTCGGACAAGAGTCATCGTTTCTTCTCCTTATTAAGGAAGAAGAAGGACTTCACCTGAACACCGGAATGCCAAAAGGCCTTACAGGAATTGAAAAGATACTTGTCCAGCCCGCCTCTGTTGCACACACCGAAGGCGGATGAGCAGTTTTTCCTCTACCTTGCGGTATCCGAAGTAGCGGTAAGTGGTGTTTTGGTTCGCAAAGAATCAGGTACGCAATTCCTCATATATTATGTGAGTAGAACTTTGGGGGATGCGGAGACCCGTTATTCCCATCATGAAAAATTAGCATTGGCATCGGTAAGTGCTTCTAGAAAGCTCAAACTTTACTTTCAATGCCATCTGAAATGTGTAGTGACTACTTACCCTCTAAAGAATATCATGCATAAACTGGAATTATCGGGTATATTAACTAAATAGGCCGTAGAGATTAGCGGATATGATATCGAATACAAACCTCAGACGGCCATCAAGTCCCAGATCTTGGCTGATTTTGTGGCAGACTTCACCCCGGCTATGGTCCCCGAGGTTGAGAAAGAACTTCTGCTAACCTCGGGAAAAACTTTGGGTATTTGGTCGTTACACACGAACGAGGCCTCGAACCTCAAAGGTTCCGAGTTAGGAATCGTCCTTAGAACTCCCGCCAAGGATGCCGTTCGACAATCCATCAGAACTGTTAAATTGACTAACAATGAAGCCGAGTATGAGGATATGATTGCAGGTTTGGAATTAGCTCGGAGTATGGGGGCCGAAATAATAGAAGAAAAATGCGACTCTCTCTTGGTCACTAACCAGGTAAATGGCGTCTTCGAGGTTAAGGACGAACGGATGCAAAGGTATCTAGAAAAAATCCAAGTGATACTACACCGGTTTAAAGAAAGGACCATGCAACATGTACCCAGGGAGCAGAACGGCGAAGCCGATGCATTGGCCAATTTGGGATCTTCAGTCGAAGGAGAAGAAATAGACCCCAGGACTATGGTGCACTTGATGAATTCAGATAGAAAACGGACATGCTGAAATAAACACAATGGGTTTAACTTGGGATTGGCGCAACAAATACATCGACTACTTGCAATATGGAAAGCTCCCGAGTGACCCAAATGAATCACGGTCACTAAGGACAAAAGCAGCGCGGTTCTGCTTAGTAGACGGTCAATTGTATCGACGGTCTTTCTTCGGACCCCTGGACAAGTCTTTGGGTCCCGGTGACACCAAATATGAGATGAAAGAAGTACACGAGGGGACCTGCGGCAATCACTCCGGTGCTGAAGCCTTAGTCTGAAAAATTATCAGAGTCGGTTACTACTGGAACCGGATGGAGGAATATTCGAAGAATTTTGTCCGTAAATGTGATGGGTCTCAAAGACATGTCCCGATGATTCATCAGCCCGGGGAGTTACTTCACTCGGTGATATCACCTTGGCCCTTCATGAAGTTGGGAATAGACATATGGGTACCAGGTAAGGCCCGTTTTATTTTGTTTATGATTGACTATTTTTGTCCAAATGGGTTGAAGCGCAGGCCTTCGAAAAGATTAGAGAAAAGGAAGTTATTGACTTCATATGGGACTACATTATTTGTCATTTTGGCATCCCGACCGAGATAACTTGTGATAACGGTCCTCGGTTTGTTGGTGGCAAAGTCAATGATTTCCTCGAAGGGTTGAAGATCAAGAAAATCGTATCAACTCCGTATCACCCGAGTGCGAACAGACAGGCGGAATCCACGAATAAAACAATAATTCAAAATCTGAGGAAAAGACTTGAAACATCAAAGCATCACTGGAGGGAAGTACTACCGGAGGTATTGTGGGCTTACAGAACCATATCGAAATCAAGCACGGGAGAAATACCTTTCTCGTTGGTCTACGTGGCCGAAGCCCTCATTCCCGTAGAAGTTGGTGAACCGAGTCTCCAATTTAGGTACACCATCGAGGATTCAAACGAGGAGGCCATAGCCGTAAAACTCGATCTCACGGATGAACTTCGCGAAAATGCGTTGGTCCGTATTGCAGCCCAGAAGCAGAGAATGGAAAGGTACTACAACCGTAGGGCCAATTTTTGACATTTCCGAGTTGGGGACTTGGTGCTTCGGAAAGTTACCTTGAACACCAAGAATCCCAACGATGGAAAACTGGGTCCGAACTGGGAAGGGCCGTACAAGATAACCGAGGTAACGAGCAAAGGATCGTATCAGCTGGAATCCATGGACGGGCAACGGTTGCGCAATAACTGGAATGTGGCTCATTTGAAGAGATACTACTGCTAAGGTATGGACACTTTGTGTTTATTTATTAACCTTTTCTTTTTTACAGGAAGTCGAGTACCGGATAAATTTAGGTGCTAGGTCTGAAAACACGTGTTGCACTCTTTTCCTTAGTACGGTTTTGTCCCAAAATGGGTTTTCCGATAAGGTTTTTAATGAGGCAACAAGTACAACGTGTTACTAGATAAAGACGAGGACAAATGCCCGGAAACTCGGGGCCACACCCTACGAGTGGGGACTTGATAGTGCTTACCCGATCTTGCAACTCGGATAAGCACTAGGGGACTACTATACCCATATCGAGGTTTACTCCGGTTAGTTGAAAACGAAGGAGCTCAACAAAGCAAGAGAACACTAATAGATGCTACCCCGGAAAAATCCTCGAGATTTTTGTATTTCCTATCTTCGCCTAAAGCCGGACCTTCTGTATTAGGTTTCGATGTAAGGACCAAACAATCAGAACAAATCGTGTCCACTTAGTTGCTACGGCAAAAACAGAAGGAAACGGATGAAGTCTTCATATCATGTACATGCAAATACTTGCAATATTAAGATCATTAAAAATTCATTGCGGATGTGTCTTCTTGTTAAAACGGCCTACCCTGGTGATTACCACCGAAATTCGGCATCATTTTAACTAAATACCCTATACCGGTGATTATAGTCAAAATTCGTCAAAGGCAACAAGGTTACATTAAACCGAGCCAAATTCTTGTAAACACCCCAAATGGGGACTGCTGTATTAAAAATTGGTAAGGCCAAAAACATATCGGCCCTAAAAATGCCTAATGTGATTCGGAGACGTCTGAATTCACAAAGCATAAATAAGTCCCACGGGCAAATCACTCGATCAAATTTCCGGACAAAACATACCGGACGAAGAGAAAAGCCAATATTCAGGCACAGTCCGAAAAAATGACTCCGAGTCTCTGCTTGTCCTTCAAATGGACCGACAATTCGGGCAAAAGTCATAACAAGCATTCAACCAAAAGAATAAAGAGAATCGGAACGAAAAATGCACATTTCATATATGGAGGTCTTTTACACCCGAAATTCCTACGAAGTAAAAAAAAAGCCAAAAAGGCAAAGGCAAAATAAAGGCTAAGCACAGGCTCTAATCTATCTGGTACAGCTGGAACCTGAGCGCTCGGATACTATCTACTCGGAATCCTCGGAATCGGTATCAAGAGCTCTCTTGGCTTCCTCCTCAGTTTTTCTGGCTTCGAGTATCAGGGTCGGGAGATCCGCAAAACCATGTTCGGCTTGCTCAAGGGTGGCCCTCCGAGACTTCCACCGTTCATACTCTACCGCAATCGTGGTATAAGCTTCGGCAGCCTCCACACTACTAAGGGCTTCTGCCAAATCAGCCTCAGCCTGGGCCAGCTTGGACCCTAATTCATCTCTCTCTTCATCGAGGACTCCTTGGATTTGAGTGGCCGATTCGAGCTCGGCTCTGAGAAGGTCATTAGCCTCGGCTGTCTCCTCGAGTTCAGTTTTCAGCTCGTCGCATATCCAGGCCCTATCCTCGGCTTTTTGCCCAAATACCCTCATCCCCTCCTTATACTTAGCACTCTCGGATTCAAGCAACCGATGCCTCTCGGCCATGTTCACGAGATCAGTCTTGACCAAGTCAAGCTCCCCCAGGAGTTGAGAGATAATGGTTTCGAGTTCACCAAGCCTCAAGGAAAAACGAGCATTATCTTGGCTAAGGTCGACCTTGTCCGCTTCCAGAAACCGGTTCTTCTCGACCATTCAGGCTAATTCATCCTTTAACCGAAGGTTTTCGGCCTTCGCTGCTTCGAGCTCGGGTTGAAGGTTGGAAAGGGCAACAGCTTGGTTCAATTCATCCTCCTTCACTTGCAAAAGGTGCTGAAACTTCTCCGTTTCACGACCCTGGGCATCCAGCTGGCCCTTAAGGTCGTCAACTTCTTCCTGAGCACGGATGAAGGCTTCATTGACGAGCACCACACTCTGTAAAAGAAACGAGAAGTTAAACTTGGATAAACGAGAAGCTAAAATTCACATTGAATTATGCAAGGATAGGTTGATAAGCTAACTCGATTGCCCGCGTGCATGCCCTCGTTAATGAGGCTCTGCCAGGGGACTCCGGTCATCTTCCCATTATCCGAGTCCAAAACGAGGGGCCTCAGATAGCTTGCTACTCCCACCGGACGAGACAAAAAGCTGCAATCCTCAGGGACGGTGACCATGTGTCACGACCCAGCCCCGTGGGCCATGACTAGTGCCCGAGCTGGACACCCATATGTACCTGTCAAACATAATCGGACTGATACTATAGGTCCTCAATCAATCATATCGTAATAACATACGCAAGCCGACGAGGCTGCCACTGTATAAATATCATTATACTACGCAAGCCGACAAAGCTGCCACTACATATCAGTATATTACGCAAGCCGACAAGGCTGCCACTACATATCAGTATATATGCAAGCCGGCAAGGCTGCTACCACGACAGAACATCCACAATAACCATATAGACACAGCTGATCAAACCTGTACACAACCCACATACATGTCTACAGACCTCTAAGAGTTTCAGCAGTGAAATATGACGGGACAGGGCCCCGTCATACCCCTAGACAAACATACATATATGTACATCAGAAGGTCTGTACCAAAATCTAGGCTCCGGAACAACGGAGCTCTCCAAGACAGCAGAAAGAGAATCCTAAGCTGTCGAATCACCGAATCGAGCGTCTGTACCTGCGGGCATGAAACGCAGCCCCCCCCCCCCCCCCCCCGAAGAAAGGGGGGTCATTATGAGATATGTACTGAGTATGTAAAGCATGAAATACAGTAAAGAGGATCATAACTGAAATAGGGGGTGCAGGAGACAAATATAACATTCAAAATACCAAAACACTTGCCTTTTTGAAACATAAATCATGCATGTCAATATCATATATCATACCCGGCCCATTATGGGACTCGGTGAATAAAGTCATCATATGCCCTCCTGGCCGCCATAACATCTCATCATATCATATATATATATACCGTACCCGTTCCTCTAGTGAGGGACTCGGTGAACAATGCAGTGAAACTGTGCACGATAACATACCCGGCCCGGGACTCGGTGAAAGACATATTGAGGCATGCACGAGCAGAGTAGTGAGCAACCATATGCAATTTAAATCATTATCAAGACCCAAACAGAATAAGAAGAAGAGATTAACACCTGAGTATCAGTAGCGACAATCATATCAAGTATCCCTCGAATGTCATTATAGATTATATCAAAAGAGCCTTAGGAATCGTAGACATGAATACCAAATAGCTTATAAAAGTCAAGGACATTAATTGCCGTAGAGTCTCTAAGAACAGGACTAATAAATCACACTCGAAACTTAGGAATAGAATTACCCCAAAGCTCATATCATTCATCACCTAAATCTAAGACATGCCAAAAGAAAGAAGGGACAGTTTTACATACCTGTTAACGACTACTCGCAATTCCGTTCGCTTTGTCACTCTTTTAGCCTATTTAATATAAGAATAATGTTATCGTTAGTAACTATACTTTCTAGTTCATAAATCTGTAGCCTATTTCTTATAGAACTTATCCCTTTAGCTTATACATTCTCGTTTAGGGTTTTCCATTAGTTAAAGACTTAACAAAAATCGGGCAGCATTTTCCCTATATATTCGCCTAATCCGAATTTTCAATTATCCTCCTGTTAACACAGAAATACCAACAACAACATATGGACATAATCATATCTTCAATCTTTTCAATTTAACAAGGATAACAATATGTTCACAACAACAAAACTTTTACTTTTATTATCAAACTCCTTCACTTTCGTCACACGATCCATAACAACCACAACGACAACAACACCAAAATTAACTCACCATTTTAAGTTAGAACAGCCCCTACATCACGGCCAAAACAACAATCTAGCATCATCACATACAATTTATATTCAACACACATCTATCACGTTTTTCAAGTTTAACAACCTCCACAACATATAGAACAAGGTTGAATTTTACCTTAACGATCTTGATTTCTTAACGTTGTCTCCTCCAACGATCCAATTCATGTTGCAACTCCTTGAACACCTACAACTCCTTAGAATCCAAGCTTCCACACTCACCTTCACCCAAGATCATTCTCGTCTAGTCATGGCTATGGCCGAGAGCTCTCTTTGCTCACCATTTCAATTTCTCTCAACTTATCCCTTTGTTGAAATGTTAAAATGATGATACATGAATCATCTTGATGGCTTATATATGTGCCCCCCTAGGCCCTACACGTGCCCCCTAATGTGTCACTTGTTTTTTTTTAATAATTCGGGTGGGGCCCACCAAGGTAATTAATCTTAATTAATTTAATTAATTACTAATTCCTACTTAATAATCTAATCACAAATAATTAATCCCTAATCTCCAATAATATTTTTTACACTAATTAAAATTTATAAACAATTTATGTTTTAGTTAAAATTGAAAATTAAAGATTTCTATTTCGTGTCCGAAAATGATCTCGTCTTTAACTTGAGTCGATTCTCTTGCGAATAACTCGACGTATAAAAATACGGGATATAACACCATGACCGATCTGGTCCTTCTAGGTTTCACACTCGGGGCCGGGAAGATACGCACCAGGCTATCTCTCGAACCAGTCTCGGTGGCCCGGCTGGCCGCCCTCGTGACTCGAGGGATAGGGAGATGTCCGAAACCGGCCGCTTCTCCGGTTGCAGGAGGGGTATCCAAGAACATATCATCGAGGTTGTCCGACCTCAGAGCAGGAGTAGGAGAAGTCGGAACAGCTCCAGCAGCCTCGGTAGGAACGGGTGCCTCGGGTGTTGTAGTTGGGTCCCCAGCAGGTGTTGAACCGGTATCCAATGGAACCTCAGTCTCGGGGACCGACTCAGCCCTTTGTTCGGCCTTGGCAGTTGGTGCATGCCCGGATCTTCTGGTCCTTTGCAGGGGGGTCTCCTCGGATGAAGCATCACCTGAAATGTCAACATATTCAATTGACCTTACAGGAGTTGGGTAAAGAACTTCTTCCCCACCTGTGTGCAATGCCGGAGCTGACGGTTCTTCCCCGGCTGAAGGAAACGGCGGAATGGTTGTATCCTCCTCCGGTATAGAGTCAACAGAGGGAGTCACACCGACCCTCCGAACAAGGAAATCGGGCTCTGTTTCGTCTCTTAGAGTCCGAACGATGCTTTTTGCCCTCTTTTTCGGTTTCTGCCCTTTGTCCGAGGGGTTTCTCCTTCTTTTGTTGGCAGCACCAATAATACGGGATATACCCGCTGAATCAAATTCGGGTGCCGGCGCAGCGGGTTCGGCTGCTGGCTCCGGTCTTGGATTCACCGAGCCCTTGGGTAAACCTGAATACCCAAGATGTTATAAAAGGGAAAAGAAAAAGATGAGGATATAATGTGTTCCAAATCAAGCAGAATATTACCGTGGTTTTGAGCGATCCATTGGCCACGTGATAGGATTCCCCATGTCAGTTCTCCGTGGGTGTGCTGATCGAGGAGAGCTCCAACCCGTTCATTCATGTTCCGGACAGCCGGAGGTATCCATGCCACGGCTGATATAAAGAAGGGGAGACACTGTTTTAATACGAGGGGGCAAGTGTTTAACAAAGCGTTCAAGGGTAATTATTGAAGAAGGAACTGAGGAACTTACGATTATCATTCCACCTCTCCGGAAAGGGCATATAGCCGGCTGAAATAATGTCCGCGGTCCTCACCCGGACGTAGCGCTCTAGCCAACCTCGGTCCCTGTCTTCATCCATCTTCGAAAATATCGAATTTCGGCTTCGCTTGGTGAGCTTGATCACACCCCCTCGGAACAATCTCGGAGAATATAAACGGATGAAGTGAGCCATCGTAAACTCCCTTTTTACGTCGTTGGCCAACAACCAGAGGCAGGCCACAGTCCTCCAGACTATCGGGCCAATTTGGGCCGGGGTCACATTATATATCCGGCACATATCCAATATACCGGGTCGATTGGGGGGTCGAACTTGAGTGTAAAGGGATAGGTATAAACGTACAGGAAGCCCTCTCTGTAATCGGTGATCGATTCGTCGGGCCCGGGTGCAAACACTTGCACCGGACGGTTATCCCATCCACAGTCAGCCCTGACTTGGTCGAGTTTATCCTCGGTAATGGACGATGGGATCGCCTTACATCGAACCCTCTATCCGCAACCGGAGAAGGTTTCTCAACTTCAAACTCTTTGTTATAATTGGGTTTGGACAGTACTATGTCCAAAGCAGTGGGCTCAACGACGGTCTTGCCCCTGGGTTGTGAAGTTGGTTCGGCCCCTTGAGAGAAAACCGAGGGAACATCCTGGGAGGTGATTTCGGTGTTGGCAGACATTTGAATTAGATAATAAAAAAAAGGAGGTTCAGTGAACTCGAATGAGGGAGAAGGAACAAGTTACAAAAAATAATAAGAGTGAAGAGGCAGTTGAGAGATTTTCAAAATAGCAAAGTGAGAGGAGAAACGCAACAACACTTTCGATCAAAGAACAACAATGGAGAAGTTGACAAAGTTGGTCTATTTTGGCAATAAAAAATAAGCAAGAAAATGGAAGAGGAAGACGATCAGAGGTGGAGAAGTAAGAAGTAGAAGTGAAAGTGGTAAAATGAGAGGGTTAAAAGCCTTATATAGGCATGGGGGACTGAAACGGTTACAGAAGCCAGCCAACCGGGGGTGACACGTGTCCCACAATTAATGAGACGTGCGTTACGGCAGTTGCCAAAGTCGACCACTCGGGGTGAGACACGTGGCTGATGGCTGAGGGACGTGACACAACTGTTCCCGCCAAAACTTTAAAGATAAGAACGGGCTTATGGCACCACCGGTTTGTTGATTCATCCACTTCCCGTTACTCCGATAAAACTACGGTCATGGAAGTGTGAGGACTATCTGTATACGGTAAAAACCGGATATAAGCAAGACCGGTGGGACCGGGGATCGGAGATAAGAAGAGACAGGCATGATCACCAAGACTTCCCTTATAACTGGTGATATTGCACCGGCTGCGGTTGACCTGAGAAAAGTGAAGCGAATCTGTTTTACCGGACCAAACTCCGCATCACAGCCAGTCCGGTTTCAGCATGACCGAGTTGATCGTGGCCGTTGGTCCGGTTTTAGCATGACCGAGTTAATCGTGGCCGTTGGTCCGGTTTTAGCATGACCGAGTTGATCATGGACGTTAGTCCGATTAATCAGTTATAAAAACGCCACGAGTCAACATCGTTCTGTCACATTGTATCGACGACCGTACGGCCCAACCTTATTCTTTTAGGGTTTACTTTATTCTGAAAAAGGCTTTATGTTATATGCAAGGCCCATAAGGCAAAACTATAAATAGGAGGCATTTCCCTACTTTTAAGGGTTAGCTTTTTCAAGGTCAAGAACATTGTAATAGAAATTATAGATTGAAGCTCTCTCTCCTTCCTTTGATCCGGATCAGTGGCATTTTATGCTTATTCTTCCAATATAGTTGGCTTAATCATAAACATTTGTATCTTGATTTGAATCACTAATGCATATGTTCACATACATATGCTATAACACGCAAATCTATAATTATTTCCTATAAACCCAAAATAGATTAAAGTTCATCCACATATCCTGTACCTCACTTACAAATTCAATTAATTACCTAAATTCGGGGTAATATTAAGTAAGGCCGTTTATATTCAAAGTGGCAGAAAACGCAACAACGAGCACTCCATGAGTACTCATAGTGGTTAAGGAGTCTTGTGTTAATTCTATCCCTTTTCATGGCTTGCGTCAAAAATTGTCAATCATTCTCATTGCCTAGCGTCTATTAATTTTGTACTTCCTCTGTATCAAAAATAAAAATAAAAATCAGAATAGTCAACTTTTACTATTCTCAAACCATAGAATTGCTAGTATTAAATAGCAGAAGATATTTGAAAAAAAAGAGTAGAGAACCTTGAAGTATAAAAGTTTCACAGAAGGGCTTCCTTTGATAGAAGCAAGGAAATCAATTCTCTTGAATCTCTAGTGGGCTTGAATTGAAACAAAGAATAGTTAGGAATCAGAATGAAATGGCTTTTGGGGTTCACACTTAATGACCGCATGAATAAAAGTAGTCGAGGAGTCTCTTTGAAAACACATGGATTAAGTTGTAACTTGTAACTGAAAGAATTTGTTCGGGTCTTTTAAAAAGATTAAAAAAAACAATACTAACAGGAAAATAAGTGAAAAATGCCCAAAAAATGATTAAAAAAAAGATAAATAACAATCCTGGTTTAGGAGAGCGCCACGTCACCGGCACCATGTCCCTAATTTATATATTTATATATAGATTTCATTTCTTTGATTGAAGCAAATGAGGATCTATGCCTTTATTCTATGATAATTTTGTTGTAGTTTTCTTGATTCTTCCACTAAACCTAATTTTATATTTGTAAAAAATAATAATTTAATATTCACTAGTTACCTATAACTACAAATAATTGATTTATTAAACGAAGTTATGTTATTGACATTGTACGCCATTCATTATTAATTACAAAAAAGATAATTACGAATGGTAGAGGTTGGAATAAATGATGAGTCCTACATGGAGCAGCACAAGCCCGTGCCTCTTTAGTAGTGGCACTGGCCGATTGAAAATCAGTATATCTTCGGGCAACTCGCAGTAATGTACTTATTTTGGGGTAGTCTTTAATTTTTGCTTATCAAAATAAAAGTATTTAATTTTTGTTCTTTGCCTAAAAGCTCAGAGTTCCGGGTTCCAATTCCTACTCAGGCGTAAATTAAAAAAAAAAATCACTAGGCAGAGGTTGCCTATAAACTCTGCCCCATCGGACATAGTTTGCCTGCAAAACTCTACCTTAAGGCAGAGTTTGCAAGCAAATTATCCCTGATCGGGCAGAGTTTGCCTGCAAACTATGCTTAAGGTAGAATTTTGAAGGCAGAATTCTGCCTTGTTAATTCAAACCTCTTCTTTACGAAACTTTTTTTTCTTTTTTTTAGTGAGCTGGAGTTTAAACCCACCTGCGAATATTAGGCGAAGGGCAAAAATTAAATACACCATTTGAGGGACAAATATAGACCACCCCAAAAGAAGGCCAATCCACGCAAAAAAATGTATTATCTTCCCTTCCCTCAGCTACCATTCTTGTTTCTTTAATCCTCTTCCCGAAATCGTAATGGCACCTTGCAGAAATTAAAATGAACAATGGGGCTCTGTCCACAACACTGTCGAAATTTAATTGTCTCATGACTCTTGAGGTGCGCATTCCTATCTCATCATAATTTTAGAACTCAGAAAAGTTTGCAGGAAATATGAAGCTCTTTTTTGGATAAAGTAGACTTTTAATATAGAATAGATACATGTGCTTCTTGCATGTGGAAAGAGGTCAGAGAGAACATGGCGATATGATAAACCTGATTCATAATTCAGGTCTGGACCATGGCTTCAGCCTTTTCTGCTAACTAGAATTTGGATTTTTCTGAACTTGTTTGTCCTAGTTGTAAAGTTGTGATACTAAAATATCACTTCTATCCAGGAAATAAGGATGAGGTTTTAGCATTTATTATTACTGGCACTTCTCAGTTCTCTTCCAATCCAGAGCCTTCTTTTCATTCTTAGTTGCTTTTTCCTGTCAGTAGGTCTTGACCGCTCTCCTCGTTGAATGTGCACGGACTCTTCAACACTTTTCCCACTTTAAAATATACACACACAAAACGTAGCGCTACCAAAACTAGACATCTTACGAGAAGTTAAAATTTGTTATTGAGTCAGTGGAGAATTCTTATGCAATACTATTATGTATGTTGACATATTCCACTTAATTTAACAAGCAATATAATGTAGGAAAAAGGATGCCTTTTCTTTAATGTCTCCAACGGTAAGGGAAGGGACATTGTTTTTTTTCTGGAGAATAGCCAACAGCAGGAAATGGGAGGGTACGTGAAGAAAATTCACTTGTTTCTTGCTTCTACCTCTATAATTTCTAGACATATGTAGTATCAAAATGACATTAGTCGAGAGAAAAAATGATGGGGAGCTATTGGTAGATTGTGCAATGGAGTCTGTCCCAGATCGATATGATACACAGCTTCTTGGTTCAAGTGCATCAGCATCTGAGGCATGCATGGGCCTTTTTTGACCCCTTTCTTGACTTCTTCACTGTACTCGAGACTCAAACACCACACCATCCTCATATTCCTCTGCTTTATTCCGACACAAAAGTTCCAAGTTATTCCGACTAAATGGGAATGGATAACTTCACTTCATCCCCATACCAATAGGTATTGGTAAAAATTTGCAACTTTCAAGTCTTCTGCATAAAATAGGCAGTAGAAGCCAATATCCAATTACCGGAATCCAAGTACTGGCTTTTTCCTCGTGTATAGAAGGGAGACAGGACAAAAATATGTTAAACTTACTCAAATGAAGTGACATTTGATTAACATAATACCAACTTCAACACGCCAGCCTCATTTGAATTAGAATACAACGATTACTGTTGAGCAGGTACAAGTACAGAAAATGATGTATGAACCCTTCTAGTTCATCAGTAAATCCAATCAGTGATTCGATAGAGCCTATAGGTAAGATTTCATCATATCTTTGCCAATTGAATGAAAAAGGGTACCATCATAAACTAGAAGCTGAAATTGGCATCGTTTACCACATATGCTTCAAAGTAACTGCAGCTTGCAGGGGCTAGCCCTACCTATTTTGGTAAAAAGTTGAATAGGCTTCCAGCTAAAAGTGGCTAAAATTGTCCATGGCATGTGACAAGTCATTCTCGGCACTACAGCTAACCTAACGTCTCATTGTAAATGAATACTCCTTGACAATGTGATCCCGTGAAATCAAACTGGCTAATTTTGCAGTACTCTAAAGGTTCACAGGCAATAAATGACTCGGCGTTACCAAGAGCCCGTTTGGATTGGCTTATAAGTTGGCTTATAAGCTGTTTTCAGCTTTTTTGAGTGTTTGGCTGGCCAGCTTAAAGTCATTTTATGCTTAAAATAAGCTCAAAAAAATAATTGAACCCATTTGACTTAGTTTATCTAAAGCAGCTTATAAGCTGAAAACAGCTTATAAGCCAAAAAAAATAAGTTGGACTACCCCAACTTATTTTTTTCAGCTTATAAGCTGCAAACAGCTTTAAGCTGTAAGCCAATCCAAACGGGCTCCAAGAAGCAAAGCTACACCTTAATCTGAATAAACAGGCATGTAAATGCAACTTCGGAGAGACCCTTCAACAAAAATTCACTTTGTATTATCATACAGGAGGATTTAAAAGTTTGTGATAAGAGCGATCTCGAGTCCCATTTAGTTTTCCTTTGTTTATACGTGGGTTGAAGCTTCTTGATTTTTAAAATTAAATTGGACACAATTTTATGATAATAAAAGGGTTAGAATAAAATTGATCTCGGAGAAAATGCTGTGCCAAAGCATGAGGAAATTATAATAGTACTGTTGTTATATAGCACAATTTTGGTTTGCTAAACTTAAATGTGCTGTCATACTATCCATAGCAATAATATACTTAGAAACTATTAATACTGGATGCTAGTACTTGATTTTGAATGGTTAGATTTCATTGCTCTATATATCAACCTTTACATATAAACTTTGAAATTAATATTAACACCTGATCATTAGTACTATCTAGTTTTAGAAATACCTTCAGAATTTAACTCTGAAAGAAGATGAAGACCAAGTTTATGTGAGCGGGAGATTAAAAATATAGCATTAGTTAAATGAAGCCAAAAGTAGTTAGTACTGCTGCTAAATGCTACTCCCTCCGTTCCAAAAAGATTATCCTCTTTTGACTTGAAACAAAGTTTAAGAAATAAAGGAAGACTTTTAAAATGTGTGGTCCAAAACAAGCCTTAGATATTTGTGTGGCTGTAAATCATCTCATAAAGTTAAATTGTTTTTAAATATAGAAAGGGAACAATCTTTTTGGAACAAACTAAAAAGAAAATGAGGACAAACTTTTTGGGACGGAAGGGAGTACTAATTGGAGTTGCATTGGGGCTAAATATGATTGCAAGAGGTAGCCAAGTTTTCTGTTTTGCCTTTATAAATACAGGGGATATTTGTTTGCTGTATGTGCAGCCTTGCCTGTTGGTTAGTTGGGCAGAGTGTAGTGCATACTCTCAGTGAGCATAGTCCAAATGGCTTTCTTTTATCTTTCTTCTACCAAACTAGCCCTAGCTGCTTTACTTGTTCTCCTATGTTTCACTACCTCTGTGCTTCTTTGCAGTGCCCAGCATGGCCGTCATCGTCACTTTTCCTCTCACAATTACAGAGATGCTCTCACCAAATCCATTCTTTTCTTTGAGGGTCAGAGGTCAGGCAAGCTTCCTCCTAACCAGAGACTGACTTGGCGTAGAGACTCTGCTCTTTCAGATGGCTCTGCCGTGCATGTATGTGTACTGAGTATTTCTTGCAACCCTCACTCCTATTTCAAACTTGACATGGTTTTCGGGTGAAATGCAGGTTGATTTGGTTGGGGGATATTATGACGCAGGGGACAATGTGAAGTTTGGGTTCCCAATGGCATTCACCACCACCATGCTATCATGGAGTGTGATTGAGTTTGGTGGACTGATGAAAGGAGAGCTGCAGAATGCAAGACAAGCCATTCGCTGGGCTACAGACTATCTACTCAAGACCACTGCCTATCCAGACACCATATATGTTCAGGTTTTTTTCCATTCATTTCATAAGTCAATAAATAAAGTTTTGGTCTCTTAACCTTTAAAACGTTGACTATAGGTGGGCGAAGCAGGAAGTGACCACGCTTGCTGGGAAAGACCTGAGGATATGGACACCCCAAGAAGTGTGTTCAAGATTGACAAAAATACTCCAGGGACTGAAGTTGTTGCAGAGACTGCTGCAGCTCTTGCTGCTGCTTCTTTAGTCTTCAGAAAAAGCAATCCCACTTACTCCAAACTCCTTGCGAGGAGGGCCATCAGGGTATTGATTGCTTAGCTCTGTGTTACAATTGAGCTAATAACTACTAAACAGAAACCCTCACCATTTATTCTGCAGCTAATAGTTTAAATCAAAAGCAAAGCTTTACTTTTTGTTCACTTATGTTGGTCTGCAGGTGTTCGAATTTGCAGATAAGTACAGAGGTTCCTATAGCGATGGATTGAAGAACATTGTGTGCCCCTTTTATTGCTCCTATTCTGGATACCAGGTTTCTCTCTTAAAGAAAAAAGACAAATTTTCCGCGATATATAACAGTTTAAGTTGATTTCTTCAAAGCATTATTGAGCTGTAAAATAAGTCTCTGTTTTTAATTAGAGGAGTAAGTAGTAGTAATATTTTTGGATGTTCTTCCTATTAATAAATGAAGGATGAGCTGTTATGGGGTGCTGCTTGGTTGCATCGAGCGACGAAGAACCCTTTTTACCTAAATTATATCCAAAGAAACGGGCAAATTCTTGAGGCCGACCAGGGTGATAAAACATTTTGTTGGGACAACAAGCATGTTGGAGCAAGGATTCTTCTTTCCAAGGTTCAAATTATAACTCTGTTGTTTCTCTTGAATAGCGACAACTGTTTACTTTCTGCGTCAGTCATCACTCATATTGGGAATTCTTTCTTCTTATCTTCAGGCATTTCTTGTTCAAAAGCTCCAATCTCTCCATGATTACAAAAGTCACGCAGACGACTACATTTGCTCCGTCATCCCGGGTACACCTATGTCTCAAGCACAATATACTCCAGGTTGTTCTCAAGTTCGTGTTTTCTTAATTATTCGCCTTTGGTTCTAGTTCAAAGAGGTATGCTGGTAGGTTTAATGTAATTAATTTTAGCTTTGATTTTTTTTAACAGGAGGGCTACTGTTCACGATGAGTGACAGCAATATGCAGTATGTGACGTCCACCTCTTTCCTACTGGTAACCTATGCCAAGTACTTGACATCCGCTCACATGGTTGTCAATTGTGGTGGCGTCCTTGTCACGCCAAAAATGCTACGAAATCTTGCCAAAAAGCAGGTAGGTGAATAAATTACTAGAGTATTAATCAATTCCGTATGTGGATTTGGGAGGACTATTATAGTAGACGACTACAATGAACTACACTTTTTGATGTGTACGTGTTTTTGTTGTTGCTGCACAACATGCAGGTCGACTATTTGTTAGGAGATAATCCATTAAAAATGTCGTATATGGTGGGGTATGGGGCTAGGTATCCAGAGAGGATCCACCATCGGGGATCGTCTTTGCCATCGATGCTGGTGCACCCTACAAAGATACAATGCTCGTCTGGGTTCAGCATGTACAATTCCCAGAATCCAAACCCAAATATTCTGATGGGAGCGGTGGTTGGTGGACCAGATCAGCATGACAACTTTCCAGACCAGCGGTCAGATTATGAGCAATCGGAGCCAGCCACTTACATTAACGCCCCACTGGTTGGATCGCTGGCTTACCTTGCACACTCATTCGGCCAACTCTAATCACAAGTGTATTGCACTTATTTAGCCACTGGCCGGGCTACTACCTGGCTAAAGGGATCACGTAAAAGAAGAGTAGACAGGAGCCATTTTGGCTTTCTGTATACTTACTAGTAAGACAGCAGCTATTAATATATGCGGGTTATTGGCAGAGAGAGACCTAAAACAGGCTCTATCCCTCAAAGAACCCCATCTCATGTTATTGTGCACTTGCTAATTAAGGTTTAAATCTTAAAACATCGCCTAATGCTGGCTGTATGTCCTTTTTATTTTGTGTTTAATTTTTGTTGATCCAGCGTTCCAGTTGTAAGATTTTGAATATTGGTTTCGTGTCTGAATGGCTCCTCTAACTAAAAGTTACCAATTGAGAGCAGACATTAAGCAGTACCAAATATGAGGCAGATAAGAGGCACAGCCGCATGGTGGAGTCTGTTTCTTATACTCCTATTAATTTTGAAATCATGTTGAGATAATATATCAGATCACTCAACTAAGGTAGTTTACTCGGAAAGACTCTGTTTTCTAACCCCAAATTCACTCAACTATTGACATTTCAATTAAAAAGTCACCCAAACTATTTAAATAATTTTCTCATTAATTTTGTTGACAAGAAATGTTTATCTAAAGTCAAACTTTTAAGAAATAAAAATGTGCTCATTTTAATCATTTTATTGACTATATTGACCCTAAATTGAGAGAGAGGGAGAGAGTCAATTTATTTCTTTTACATATATAAATTGTTGAATCACTTAGGATTAGATTTTTTTTTTTTTTTTTTGAATTCTTAGCTCCGCCAATTAAGACGTGATAATCTATATAATATAAGCTAAGCATAGATAAGTTGACGTGACACCTCTCGTCACCATTCCTGTTTATCTTTTTTCTCCTTTTTTGGATTTTTTCATCATTTTTTCCTATTTTTCTCTTTCTTATTCATTTATTTTATGTGCTACATTAATTACACATTACTCTTCCTTAACCATTTATAAAGAAAACTGAAGACAATGAAGTTTATTGCTGGTTTATTAACTTAATAATTGCTTCTTCTTGACACAAAGATATAATATTGTTGCCGTTTACGAGGAATTTGAAGAGTCAAGAACTCCAAATGGCTAAAAGCACAGGGAAAGGCAAAGAATGGTAACCCTTTCCCCTACAATTAATGTACATTAATGCGTGTAAATATTTTAATTACCTGAAATCCAAGCAATAATAAGTTAGCAGTAAAATTTCATCCCCAAGAACTTACGTTTTCCACCATTTTCATATTCCCCAATTATCAGTTTTAACTTCCCCTTACCATCTAACTATAGATATATGTATTTGTGCATTTTTTGTGCTGTGAAAATTTGAATTGTTCTCTCTAAATGTCTTCCCAATTTAAGATTATTTTAGGAGATGCTTTCAGCTTGTGTTGGTGGATTAGAAAGTACTTTGGACCGGTAATTGTTGTAATTGAGAAATTGTACTACAGACTTGAAAAATGTTTGTGAGTTTTAAAGATTGGCAAGACAGTTTGTTTCCGAATTACATGAATATTTGATTACATATATTGTCTTCTTTTTGGACTTAAGTCTTTTAAGTTTCTTCAAATATCTCTTTCCTATGTGATTATTGTCTTTGTTCTGAATTTAACTTTCTTTTTATATATGTGTGAATATTTTCTTCAACTTCTTTTTTTTCAATTATTCTGGCCAGATATTTTATAACTACTCTTCACATCATTCGGAATTCTTTTTTGCAGGTATATATGTTTACAATTCTTTCAACCTTGAAAATTAAACCATTGTAGTTCAAACTCTTCAAGCGTTGCTAAACCAACAATAATTGCATAGGTGAGTGATTTTTTTTTTGGTGCAAACGATAATCTCTCTTATTTACCCTATTTCATTTAAATAGCTTCACGTAATTTTGAAATTCTCATTTATTTCGTTTGACGTTTGAATATAGCAACATATTGTATAATTATCTGACATTACACTAGATCAAACCAAAATTGATGAGCTAAAAAAGGATTATATATTGTATATTTATATGATATTTTGCTCATATTACAGTAGATCAAACCAAAGTTGATGAGTAAAAAAAAAGGATTATATATTGTATATTTATTTGAGATTTTGCTCGATCAAAACAAAGTTGCTGCAACACCGAGAAAAACGAGTAATTTATTAATGATAGATGTATAAAGTGAGAAACAGTAAACTAAATTATCTTTTTGAATTCAAGTTTTTTGCAATATTGTGAAATTTTGTTAGATGGTTATATATAAATATGATATTCTACCATTTGAAAAATTCCATTGTTTGTTTATTATGATTTTATAAATAATGTTAAGACTTTATTCATAATTTTGTTTCACTCCCTGTTTCGTTGTTTCATGCCGGGACGCTCAACTACAGAAGCCATCCATCTTGTGAGGAGACTGGTGGAGCAGTATAGGGAGAGGAAGAGGGACTTACACATGGTATTCATCGACCTAGAAAAAGGCTTACGACAAAGTTCCAAGAGAGATCCTATGGAGATGCTTGGAGGCTAAAGGTGTACTGTGGTGTACATGAGAGTAATCAAGGACATGTATGAGGGAGCCAAAACCAGGGTAAGAACAGTAGGAGGAGACTCAGAGCACTTTCCAATTGTGATGGGGTTGCATCAAGGATCAACTCTTAATCCGTTTTTATTTGCCTTGGTAATGGATGGATTGACGCGGCAAGTTCAAGATGAGGTGCCATGGTGTATGCTTTTCGCGGATGACATAGTCCTGATCGTTGAGACTCGTAGCGGAGTTAACGCTAAGCTGGAGGGTTGGAGACATACTCTGGAGTCTAAAGCGTTTAAGTTGAGTAGGACCAAGACAGAGTACTTAGAGTGCAAGTTTAGTGAAGCACCTAAAGAGGCTGGCT
Organism: Lycium barbarum; assembly: GCF_019175385.1. Taxonomy (NCBI): domain Eukaryota; kingdom Viridiplantae; phylum Streptophyta; class Magnoliopsida; order Solanales; family Solanaceae; genus Lycium; species Lycium barbarum. The sequence continues at coordinate 171,663,927 of NC_083337.1, read as the reverse complement.
TGGAAGTGAGGCTTGGTACCCAGACCATCCAGAAGAAAAGTAGTTTCAAGTATCTTGGGTCTATTATGCAAGGCAGCGGGGAGATTGACGATGATGTCACACATCGTATTGGGACAGGGTGGATGAAATGGAGGTTCGCTTCCGGAGTGCCATGTGACAAGAAGGTACCACCACAACTTAAGGGCAAGTTCTACAAAGTGGTGGTTAGACCGACTATGTTGTATGAGGTGGAGTATTGGCTAGTTAAGATCTCTCACATTCAAAAGTTGAAAGTTGCCGATATGAGAATGTTGAGATGGATGTGTGGCCACACCAGGAGTGACAGGATTAGAAATGAGGATATTCGGGACAAGGTGGGAGTGGCCTCGGTGGAAGACAAAATGCGGGAAGCGAGATTGAGATGGTTTGGGCATGTGAAGAGGAGAGACACATATGCCCCAGTACGGAGGTGTGAGAGGTTGGCCATGGATGGTTTTAGACGAGGTAGGGGTAAGCCGAAGAAGTATTGGGGAGAGGTAATTAGACACGACATGGCGCAGTTACAGCTTATCGAGGACATGACCTTAGATAAGAGGGTTTGGAGGACCCAGATTCGGGTAGAAGGCTAGTAGATAGTCTCGTTATCCTTCCTTATTAGTAGTCGCATTATTGCAGTATAATTTCTTGTGCTCTGATTTCTGCTATTATCTGTTATTTCCTGTGCTTTGATTATCCTATTTTATCTGTGTCGCTTTCGTTATTTGCATTTCCATATCGCTTTGAATCTCTTAGCCTTATCTGACCTCTTTTTATGCTTTTTATTGAGCCGATGGTCTTTCGGAAACAGCCGTCCTACCTTGGTAGGAGTAAGGTCTGCGTACACTCTACTCTCCAGACCCCACGTTGTGGGATTTCACTGGGTTGTTGTTGTTGTTGTACTATTTATATTTTCTGTGTATTTAGAGAATTTCTTTATCAACAAAGAATTTTACATAGCTAAAAACAACACAGCTTCCAAAAAGGACAGTAACAAAGAAAAAGAATATGAAAGTAGCTAGCTAAGTAAAAAAGGATAAGAATAGGAGGGGGAGGGGGGGGGGGGGGGGGGGTGGGGGGAATAAGAGCAACACAAAAACTCTTGACAAAAAGAATAAAACGAATAGAGAAATGCAACATTGATCGAAGACAAAATTTTTAGTTAGATTTTTTTTAAAATTTCTTAATGACCGCGCGAAGCGCAGACAAATTCCCTAGTTAAAATGTAAATTGGTGACTAATTCTTTCAAGTTTGGACCAGCAAACATTCGAATAAAACAGTATAAACCACATCTTAAATGCTTAAAGAAAGAACTTTCTCAACAATTGACTTTAGGGTAAGAAATTTAAATACTAATGCTTTGCTTATGGTTGTCATTAATGGACACAATTGCATGTATATTTTCCTTTCTTAAACAGATTTTTTTTAGATGTTTATTTTACTAAACTAAACTAAACATGCCATAAAATATAACAAAAACTGGTCCAAGGTTTCCTATAGCTTCTAATTCTTAAAACAAAAACCAAACCAGCCACGTAATTTTTCCTAATTGAAATAACGGAAAAGGATCAAAAATACCCCTGAACTATCAGAAATTGATCAATATACCCTTCGTTTGCACTTGGTATCAATAGGAGGGGGGGGGGGGGGGGGGGGGAATAAGAGCAACACAAAAACTCTTGACAAAAAGAATAAAACGAATAGAGAAATGCAACATTGATCGAAGACAAATTTTTTAGTTAGAATTTTTTAAAAATTTCTTAATAACCGCGCAAAGCGCGGACAAATTTCCTAGTTAAAATGTAAATTGGTGACTAATTCTTTCAAGTTTGGACCAGGAAACATTCGAATAAAACAGTATAAACCACATCTTAAATGCTTAAAGAAAGAACTTTCTCAACAATTGACTTTAGGGTAAGAAATTTAAATACTAATGCTCTGCTTATGGTTGTCATTAATGGACACAATTGCCTGTATATTTTCCTTTCTTAAACAGAATTTTTTTAGATGTTTATTTTACTAAACTAAACTAAACATGCCATAAAATATAACAAAAACTGATCCAAAGTTTCCTATAGCTTCTAATTCTTAAAACAAAAACCAAACCAGCCACGTAATTTTGCCTAATTGAAATAACGGAAAAGGATCAAAAATACCCCTGAACTATCAGAAATTGATCAATATACCCTTCGTTTGCATTTGGTATCAAATATACCCTCGTTGTTACCAAAGAAGGCCACAATTACCCCTCCACTTACCAGTTGGCCATCTAAGCTGATGTGGCAGTGCCATGTGGAAAAAATTATCCACGTGGACGGCCACGTCAGCCCCTTTCCCTCTGTCTCTTTAGTTCAGGGGTATTTTTGACCCCAATTTTTTTTTTGTAGTTTTTAATTTTTTTCTGAATTTTCTACACCGCCACATACCACCCCCCCTACCCCCCAAAAAAACTATTTTTTTTTTAAGTTTTTAATTTTTTTCTGAATTTTCTACACCACCGCATACCCGCCCCCATGATCCCCCCCCCCCTCCAAAACACCCCCATCACCCCTCCAAAAATTTTAATTTTTAATTATGCAAACTTTCAATTTTTATAAAAAAAAAAAATTATAAAGGTAAATTGAACATGAAGTAAAACTTTCGGGAGGGGGTAGGGGGTGCGTGTAGAGAATCAAAAAAGAAAATTTTTCAAAACTTTTTTTTTGGAGGTGTGGTGGGGTTGTGGGGGTGCTGGTGTGAAAATAAAAACTTTTTTGATTCTACTTTATATTTAATTTACCTTTTATAAAAAAAATTATAAAAACTGAAAGTTTGCGTGGTTAAAAATTAAAAAAATTGGAGGGGTTGGTGGGGTGTGGGAGGGGATTCAAAGGGGTGGGTGGTGTAAAAAAAAGTAACTTTAAAAACTTTTTCTAAGAATTGTTTTTTTGGTGGGAGGGGGGTGTGTGGAGAGGGGGGAGGGGGTATGTGGTGGTGTAGAATATTCAGAAAATAATTAAAAAATAAATTGGGGGTGTTTGGGGGGAGGGGGGGGGGGTATGTGGTGGTGTAGAAAATCCCAAAAAAAAAGAAGGCCAAAGTCATAGATGGACCCCTGAACTTGTCCTGATTTTTCATTTAGATCCCTTAACTGAAACGTTGGTCATCTGGACCCTTGAATAGATAAACTGTGCCATTTGAACACCTCGTGCCAGCTGGGCACACGCGTATAGTGCACTGCTTTAAACAGAGCGTGAGAGACCAATGTTTTTCTTTTGTAAAAATTTTAATCATTAAAAATTAATTTTAACAAAAACTCTATTTTAAAATCTATTTAAATAATTAAAAAAAGTTGAAAAACCCAACCCATCCTCTCCGATAGCCCACTTTTCCGCCGTCGCTGCCTCCGCCACTACTGCCGCCGCCTCCGCCACCGCTCCACTTCAAAATCTATTTAAACAAATCTCCGACGAAAAACGGCACCACTTTTTTAATTATTTAAATAGATTTTGATGCGGCGGTGGGGGCAGCGGAGGTAGCAGTGGCGGCGGTGAAGTGGGCTATCAGAGAGGATGGGTTGGGTTTTTCAGATTTTTTTAAAATTATTTAAATAGATTTTAAAAATAATTTTTCTTAAAATTAATTTTTTTTTGTTGACATGGCTTATTTTTATTGGTCTATTTTTCCATGTCACAGCAAGTGTACTACACGCATGTGCCAAGCTGGCACGAGGTATTCAAATGACACAGTTTATCTTATATTCGAAGGTTCATATGGTCAACGTTTCAGTTGAGGGGTCTAAATGAAAAATCAGGACAAGTTCAGGGGTCCATCTATGACTTTAGCAAAAACAAATATTAAAAACTACAAAAAAAAAGGGGTAAAAAATACCCCTGAACTAAAGAGGAAGAGGGAGAGGGGCTGACGTGGAAGTCCACGTGGATAATTTTTTCCACGTGGCACTGCCACGTCAGCTTAAACGGCCAACTTTTAAGTGGAGGGGTAATTGTGGCCTCCTTTGGTAACAACGAGGGTATATTTGATACAAAATGCAAACGGAGGGTATATGTGATCCATTTCTGATAGTTCAGGGGTATTTTGGACCCTTTTCCATTGAAATAACTATTCATGCACATACACTCAACTAAAGAAGGAAGAGTTCAAACGAGAGAGAGGGAGAGGGTCAATATATTTTTAGCGAGTTGGATCAAGTAGGATGGGTCAATAAAATGGTTAAAATAGGTAGCTTTATGTCACGCCCCGAACCATGGCCTGGACGTAACACGGCACTCGGTGCCTGACTGCATGTGACCGAGCGAACCACATGGCTTGCTGAATCATCATGATACATAATATATGCGGAATATGACATAAATGCATGATGAACCTTTATAAAACGTAGTAAGTCATAATAATTAATAAAATACTTATTTAAACATGAGTGCGAAAATAACATGAATGAGCCAAAAAGGCTATACGACTCCAAATGTCTGACATAACATAACTGACTTATCTAGTCTATGAAACCTCTATCATGAGTCTGACTGGAAAACATACTTACTGGGACAAGGCCCCCAGCATACCTTTAGATGCAAAACTAAATAAAGAAATACAATGTCTAAACCCTGAATGAGATGGGGCTCACCAATAAGCTGGTACGTGCAAATCCTAATGAGCAGAAGCGTCGTCCTGTAAATCCGTACCTGCATCGTGAAATGCAGGCCCCCGGGCAATAAAAGGGGACGTCAGCACATTGAATGTACTGGTATGTAAAGCAACCGAAAGAAACAACATGGAACATGGAATAACACGATGAGAACTGAAACTGAAAACTTGGACATGAACATGAGCATGAGTACATATATATATATATATATATATATATATATATATATAACATGAGTAAAACATGATAAGTAGGGAGAGCATTTCATAAACCGACACATGATATCACCACGTGGATACGTGGAGTCTGATACCTCGCCGGACTAGCAGAGGCCCTATACCTTGCCAGGGTATAAGGTGGTAACGTGCCTGATGGATCCCTTCAGTGTAAAATTAAGGTATGTTCCTAACTGGGCGGAGCGATCCTTGTCCTATGGTGGCTACATAGTTTCAGGCTATCTGAGCCTTCTCGGTAATTCGTGCAACTCCCAAAACATGAACATAATATAGTTGGCTAAGAAGCCCATGACTTTCGTGAATTAACTTGTACTTGTCTTGTAAGCATGATTTCACGAAATAACTTGTAAACATGGTTTCATGAAATAGCTTGTAAACATGTTCTTGATTTATGAGTAATACAATAGTTCATAATCATATATTTGTAATTGACTTGAAAACATGCTTGTAACTTGCAAAATAAAATCATACAGTTTCATATGAACATAATGAGAACACATGAGGAAGAATTCATGATTCATGGATTAAGTTAAGATTCCTAATATCCGTAATGAAAGATTAGGAATACAATAACGAACATAGATACAAAATTCATGTACATACATATATAATTACGGGCTACCAATATGTTGGGTTTAATGCCCTAGGATTTGAACTTCATAGATTTTACGAAACGGATCATGGGGAAGAACGTAGAGATTCCCACATGTGGATGGAAGTTCTACATACCTTAACTTCCTGCTTTTGAGCGTATCACAATGTCCTTCAATCCCTTCAACTTTAATCTATAACAATACAGGTCATAGGGATTCTATATTAGTAACAATATCCATGTTTTGTTCATCTAAGCATTTTATCAAACACTTGGTGGGCATGAAGCTCCACAACCCTCATTAATGGTGTTTTCTTCACCAATTCCCCATTCTATTACTTCTAGCTAATTCTACAATCTCAATTAGATATAATTAACATCATTCTCCATCACCCATATGAATACAACAATCCCAAGTCAACAACCCAACAACTCTAGCATAGTTCATATAATTCTCTTCATCAAACCCAATTATTATTCTCCCAAGAATTCATCAATTCATAACTATAAATGATTAGGGAGTAGAAACATTACCTTTTATGAGTAGTCACCACGAAATCAACATCCCCAAGTTCGATTTTTAGCTTAGAATGACGGCAACAACTTGTACTACACTTTATCCTTCACGAGCCTCGGGATTCGGGGCCTTCAACTTGGTTGATTCTCTACTTTCTCTCTATAATTCTACTCTCTCTCCCTTTCTCTCTCTAAAATCTGAAAATATGGAGGAAATGGGGCTGCTAGGGTTAACATTTCCCTTAAATACCAAGGGGAAATGGGTTTGACCCAACTTGAAATCGGGTTGGGACCTTTCTGTCTTAAAACGTTTATATCTCCCTATCCCGATGTCACTTGTGGGCCCACGACCTATGGTTGGAAAGGTATTTCAATTATCTACAACTTCCGTTCTTTGAGGTTTCCCAAATTCCCAATTTATGATAGGGTTATGGCCTCCCGAAGTAAGGTGACCCGAAACGTACTTACGGACCAAGATACGCCCCATGTTACGGTCCCGTAACACGAAGGACGGACCGTAACTTGGTGAAAATTTCCAGTGAGGTTCTGGAAATTTTTGGTGTGTTACGGTCCACTGTTACGGCCCGTAACAGTGACCGTAACTCAGGTGAAATTTCCAGCGAACAGGCTTCAGTAAAATGGGTATAACTCTTTGCACAGATGTCCGTTTGACCCCCATAATATACCGTTGGAAAGCTATTTCAAAGGGCTACAACTTTCATCAAGGAAGTTTTCTCAAATTCATAACGGATTTTCACAAAAGTTGGCTGGAAGGTAGACGTATCGAAAACTTAGCCGATTCTATAGGATTTCAAGTGCCTTACTATTAGCCATATTGAGACGATCATATCTCCTTGCTCCGATCTCTGATTGGCTTGGTCCTTATATCGTTAGAAAGATATTTCTGCATACTAAAACTTCATTGATAGTACCTTCCCAAATTCCAAACCGATCAAGGAGTTACCGCTGCCCGAAATAGGCCTATCAACCATTTTCGCAAAACGTTCAAACCTTCAATGTTTCCACTAGAACTCTAATGATATGAGCTTAAACTCAGTTCCAAGATGCGGGGTGTTACACTTTATTTCTTATAAAGTGATTTTAAATTAAAAAAAAAATCATGTCAACAAAATTTAATGAAAAATCACTTAAATAAGTTGGGTGACTTTCTAAGTAGGCGTTTGGACATGCAATTCCATCTCATGAGATGAAATCAGCGTTTGAATCCCACCTAGACAACAACCTTAGAGCTTATGTCTGGAAGAAGCTGGTCCTATGGTTTGCTTTGTGATTTGTCATGTTTGTTTAGGTAGCTGCAGTAGCATCCTGATGTGCTGGGGCAACTGTCCAGCTATCAATTTTTTTAAGATCTTTGTACTGCGACGTTCACTTTGGTAATAAAATTGTTTATTTCCCAAAAAAAAATACTAACCGAATTTCAATTATATGTGTCTCAGACATAGTAAAGTGAAGATTAGAGTACCTTTTGATTGATAAGGTAAGGTTTTAGGTGAGGGAATTAGATTTTATTGTGTATTTAATTAGGAGAGATATTTTAGGAATATGAAAGATGGTATATAATATAATTAAAAGTTAAAATATTAGAACTAATTGTATTAATGTAATTTTTTAAAGGGAAGAGGGTCAAATATACCCCTCTACTTTGTTTTATTAGCCAACTAGAGAATTGGATATTAATTTTATCAATTTAATGATATGGAAGTGATAAGATATTAATATTAGAAAAATAGAAAATATGTATAAGGAAAAATAAATATTAAAAAGTAAAAACAAAAAATAAATTAAATTGTTGCATCCAATAAACAATAGTAGATTTATGACGATAAAGTTTTGAAGAACGATCTTTTCAATTGAGATGAACAGGTAACACTCATTTTATTTGGAAAAGAATATGTAATCTAAGATCTCCAGCTTTCCATTACTTTTCAAAAAGAAATGTCATAAACAAATCTCATAATATTACATCAAATAAACTATTTTGTATATATATATTGACAAAGTTCAGAGGAACCATCTTCTCAAATGGGAATGCGCATGTAACACTTATTACTACTATTAAGAAGCATGGGTTTGCACCCAGCTTCGTCGTCCGTTTTCTATAAAAAAAAAAGGTGTGGGCCCAACTAAACATTAGCCAATATTTTAAAAAAAAAGTATGGTCCCCATATTAAACACTAACCAACCAATATTAAAAAAAAAAGTAAAAAAAGTGAAACCCACCATCTCCAAACTCACGACGAAAAAAAAAGTGGATCCCATATTAACTAAATCAAGCAATATAAAAAAAAAAGTGTGGTCCCCATATTAAACATCAATCAACCAATATTAAAAAAAAAAGTAAAAAAAGTGAAACCCACCATCTCCAAACTCACGGGAAAAAAAAAGTGGATCTCATATTAACTAAATCAAGCAATATAAAAAACAAGTAAATCCCATATTAAAAAAATAAACAATGTCAAAAAATAATGTGCAGACTTTGTATTCGTAGTAAACACTAATATATAATAAAGTTTTAGATACGGAGCACAAACTACAATGTTATATTAATCGTGTTTTGAACATAGTATCCCATATTGACAAAATCTAGCAATATAAAAAAAAAGTGAATCCCATATTAAAAAAACAAACAATGTCAAAAAAAAAAGTAGAGACTTTGTATTCGTAGCAAACACTAATATAATAAAGTTTTAGATACGGAGCACAAATTACAATGTTATATTAATCGTGTTTTGAATATAATATATATATATATATATATATATATTATATGCATAAAAATAGTGCAAACTAATAATGTCCAAAAGGGTGAGCCCATACTAAACAATACCAAGCACTATAAAAAAAAAAAGTGTGATCCCCATATTAAACACCAACCAACCAATATTAAAAAAAAAAGTAAAAGAAGTGGAACCCATCATCGCCAAACTCACGGGAAAAAAAAAGTGAACTCCATATTAACAAAATCACTATATAGAAGAGTGAGTTTTGGACAATGGATCGTCGTTTGTTAAGCATTAAAAAAAAAGTGTGGTCCCCATATTAAACACCAACCAACCAATATTAAAAAAAAAAAAGTAAAAAAAGTGGAACCCACCATCTCCAAACTCACGGGAAAAAAAAATAGACCCCATATTAACAAAATCAAGCAATATAAAAAAAAAGCGAATCCCATATTAAAAAAACAAATAATGTCAAAAAAAAAACGTGCACACTTTGTATTCATAGCAAACACTAATATAATAAAGTTTAGATACGGAGCACAAACTACAATATTATATTAATCGTGTTTTGAACATAATATCCCATATTGACAAAATCAAGCAATATATAAAAAAAAAGTGAATCCCATCAGGGGCGGAGCTACATTGGCTCCAGGGGGTTCAAGGGTTCAAATTCCCGCCTATGTCAGCTCGACCTGCTTGTTGGCTCTGATTAGGATCATCAGAACATCCTGAAAGATTCTCTTGAAAAGCTTGACTTGCAAGCGGAGAATGACGAGTCTCACCCATTTTTTGGGTCGGCTTCGTGATTTTATGTTTGGAAAATGCTCTTGTATTGCTGGGCCCCCTTTCTTTTATAAAAATCTAGCGTAACCAGAGAACAATCGAAAAGATTCTGGCAATATATGAGAACTCCGAACCCCCTCGGCGAAAAATTACAGTGTATTTTCAAAGTTAAAATTATTTTGTTATGTATATATAGTAGATGTTGAATCCCCTGACTTTTTCGTGTATTTACCTTTTAGAATTTTTGAACCCCCTAGATGAAAATCCTGACTCCGCCACTGAATCCCATATTAAAAAAACAAACAACGTCAAAAAAAAAAAAGTGGAGACTTTGTATTCGTAGCAAACACTAATATAATAAAGTTTTAGATACGGAGCACAAACTACAATGTTATATTAATCGTGTTTTGAACATAATACATATATATATATATTATATGCATAAAAATAGCACAAACTAATAATGTCCAAAAGGGTGGGCCCCATACTAAACAACACTAAGCAATATAGAAAAAAAGTATGGTCCCCATATTAAACACCAACCAACCAATATTAAAAAAAAGTAAAAAAAGTGGAACCCACCATCTCCAAACTCACGGGGAAAAAAAAGTGAACCCCATATTAACAAAATCAAGCAATATAAAAAAAAAAGTGAATCCCATATTAAAAAAACAAACAATGTCAAAAAAAAAAAACATGCAATGAATTAACAAAATCAAGCAATATCGAAAAAAAAAGTGAACCCCATATTAAAAAAAAATATAATGTTAAAAACAAAAGTGCAGACTTTGTATTCGTAGCAAACACTAATATAATAAAGTTTTAGATACGGAGCACAAACTACAATGTTATATTAATCGTGTTTTAAACATTGTATATGTATATATATATTATATGCATAAAAATAGTGCAAACTAATAATGTCAAAAAAAAAAGTGCACCCCATAAAGGGTGGACCTCATACTAAACAACATCAAGCAATATTAAAAAAAAAAGGTGGAACCCACCATCTCCAAACTCACGATTAAAAAAAGTGGACCCCATATTAACAAAATCAAGCAATATCAAAAAAAAAAGGGGAACCCCATATTAAAAAAAAATAATGTCAAAAAAAAATTGCAGACTTTGTATTCGTAGTAAACACTAATATAATAAAGTTTTAGATAAGAAGTACAAACTACAATGTTATATTAATCGTGTTTTCAATATATATATATATATATATATATATATATATATATATAAATAGTGCAAATTATTAGTGTCCCAAAAAAAAAAGTGCACCCCATATTAAAAAATCAAACAATATTTATGTAATTTCCAAAGTATCTCATTAAGTCAATAATGATGGATTCATTGCCACGTGCGTATCAATCCATTAGTGGGAGCAAATGAAATTGATTTTCTTCAAAAGGTTAAGTAGTCAAACCATACAATTGTTTTTTTTTTTTATATTAGCCTGAGATCTAATCTAGATATTAAACTGTTGTATTTGCTATTCCGCCATGTAATTTATTTTTTATGTTTACTAAAATAAATATACTTAAAATATTTATATTTTAAAATAAGATAGAATTTAATTACTTTTTTATTTTTATTCTTACTCTAATAAATGTGAAAAGAGATTAATGTCATAAAAAATATATATCAAATGGAGATCAAATAATGAATAAGGTAAATTAGTCAAATTATAATTTTAATCGACGTTTTCTTAAAAAACTATGCAAAAGACAACATGACAAGTAAAATGAGCTAAACCGAGAATATTTACCAAAAATTAAAAAATAGTATTTCTTCATTTAAATAGAAAATCAATTTCTACTTTGTTTCGTTTTAAACATGTAAAATTAATTTAATAATTTGAATTAGAATTATCCAAATCAAAATTTGATAAAAAATAATAAGTATTTTACACCTTTAAATTAATCGAATTAAAATTGAAAGTATTAACTGATGCTTAAATATTGCTATTGTTTTATCTCAAAGAGAGGAAAATATAAGTCTTCTCTTTAAAACATATTAATAAATTTGCTGATTTTGTATTCGTAGCAAGCATTAATATAATGAAGTTTTAGATACGGAGCACAAACTACAATGTTATATTAATCGTGTTTTGAACATAATATATATATATAATCACTATTTAAAGACAACTATATACACATAAATGCACTATAATCTAAAGTGTTGGGCCCGTGCGCAGTACGGGCATAGGCCGTCTAGTGTTACTGAGAAGTGAGAAAAAGAATATTTAATGTAAACCTCCAACTTCTCATTCATATTCTAATATTTTTAATAAATAATAATATTTATTAGTGATTTTAGTTAGAGGTAAATCTAATACATAATTAGAGAATTTACATAAGCCTTTATCTTCGTGTTGTTCATTCTTATTTAAGGGTTGTTCATAAAAAATACTTTAATTATGTAAATAATATAATATTTATTGCTAATAACTCATAAGCAAACGTTACACATAAAGATTTTTGGTCTTACATAAGCCTTCCCATCTTCTATTTCTATGTCATTGTTGTTCAAAAATAATAATTGTTATTGTAATAAATTATTAATACTTACTTTAGAAACTTTTAAGATATTTTTAATAAGGTAAACAAAAGATGAAAATTAAAAATAAAATTTGTACCATGTCACCTTATTGTCTATCACTTCGATTTTTTGTATCTCTAATGAATTTTCTAATTTTTACCAATAGTGAAAATTTAATTAATTTCTAAAACAAATCAAATTTCTATCGATTGTGAATATTTAATTATCTTCTAAAGTGTAATGGGCAGGGGAATTAAAATTAAACTCTTAAAAAAAAGTACTGGAATGAGTTCATAAAAGCAATTTTTTTTTTCTTTTGGTCCTTAAAATAGTGTTGGGAGCAGAACTTTTAAAGCTTTGAGATCAATCATTTTCGTACCTATGCTCCCTCTTTAATATTATAAGATAATTGCTACCTCAAATTTAGGTGAAACTACCAAAAGTTTAAGAGGTTTCTTTTAACTACATAATGCAATTCATATTCATACCAAAAGGAAGCTGAGAAATGAGATGATGAAAAGAAATATATTTTGTTCCTCTTGCATTACACAGAACATAATACACTATCTTCTTAAAAGATCCAAAAGAAACAAACAATATGAGTCTAATCGTAGAAGCTCCTACAACATCCATATCATTCATGACACAAGGCAATAAAAAAAAAAAAAACCCTTCAAAATATTAATGTAGCTTCTACCTTTGTTACAACATTTCTTAGGCCAATTAATTTGCTTATAGGAACATCATGTTTCGACATCCGTGAAAGTGAATGATTTGGCGGAGGAATTCCATTGTAACAATATGGTATGACCAATATCGTTTTACACAATATAAAGCTATAACAACCTGCAAAGTTAGGTGATCATTCAATTCACAAAAATGTGTCTATGAATGAAGGAAAACGAGAGAACAAAGTATATCAAAGAACATTAACTCTCATAATATGATTACGATTATCTTCGTCTGTGAAAACTCTTCATTGGCTTCAAAACTTTTTATTTAGTTCCCTTGTTACAACAATATATTCTAAGAAAATGGAAAATAACTTAAGAATGAGGAAAATAAAGTAAAAAAGAGATTGATAAGACTCTTGGCTCAAGAGAGGTGAGACATCACCTCCTCTAAAAAAATATATAACATACATATATACATAGATAAATTGTTTCGTGTTACTTAAATAAGATATATTAATGAGTATATGAAACTACAAAAAATTTAGAAAGAAGAACATTGATTTCTCATACATTTGGAAAAATAAGAAATCCTCAACATGAAAAAAAAAAATAAGAGAAAAGTTGAGAATTCTCACCATGAATGAGGTCAGATGATCCTAGGGACAACAGATTAAAATGTTAAACGTATAAATTTTGGACACTTTCGGGACATAAGAGAAGTTGATCTGCTCTTTAAATAAAAAAAAAAAAAAAAAAAAAAAAAAAGAACAAAGAAACTTAGGAGTCAGTATTAGTGGGGAAAGGAAAAGTTTTTTGGCCTTCACTAATAAATTTAATACTCCCTCCGTTTCAATTTATGTTAATTTTTTTGGAGTACGAGGGTCAAACTTTATAACTTTGATTGTAAATTTTGACATAGATTTTTTAAGTTTGTAAAGTTAAAATTTACATATTTAGAAACTACATAAAAAGTACTATAAGTCATGGTAATTTATAATTCAAATAGTTTAGAAAAATGTAACGAAAACATAGTCAAAGAACCACCTCGTAGACTCCTCAAATAGTATAGGTTCACATAAATTGAAATAGAGGGAGTGCAAATCTTTTTTTTTTTCGCGCGGATTGCCCTTCATTTGGGGTGGTCTTTAATTTTTGCCCTTCAAATTGGTGGTCTTTAAGTTTTGCCCTTCGTCTAATACTACGAAGTTGTGGGTTCGAACCCGAGCTTAGTAAAAAAAAAAATGGCTAGGCAGAATTTTGCAAATTTGGCCATACAAATTCTGCAAAATTTGGGCTTTAAGGTAGAATTTGCATGGATAGAATTAAGGCAGGAATTTGCAAATTCTGTCCACGTGCAAATTCTGCCTTAAGGGCAAAAGTTAAAGACCACCATTTTGAGGACCAAAAATTAAAGACCACCCCCAGTGAAGGACAATCTAGCAAATTGCCCAGTACAAATTAATGTGTACAATTATAGGCTTATTAATGGAGTGATTTTAAGTTTCAGCAAATATTTTGAGGGAAATATAAGAGAAAAAGGTTAAAAATTTGAGAAAAAAGATAAATCCTAATGGAGGCCATAGAGAGGTGTCACGTCAACTTATCTATGTCAAGCTTTATATTATATATTGATTGATTGATATTATGCTCCGTTAGTGATAATAAACAAAAATAAAGTTTACACCTATACCTGAGGATGGAAACCTCAAATCTCACAAAATTACCCGACCCGCGATTTTTCCAACCACCATCTCTTCTCCCTCACTGTCGGCGAGCTCGTGACCCACGAGCTCCGGCGATCTCCAACCAACAGTGAGGGACTTTAACAACTAATGTATTGCCTCACATAATCATCTGGAATTGTCTTCCACGTGCTTAAATTATTAGCCTCCACAACAAACCTCCAACTTGTGCACTCTAACTGAAGCTCATGAATAGTAATTTAGTGATGCCTTAAGGTGCTTACGTTGGATTCGACATAACTTTCTCCGAGCCTTATCTTGCGAAATTATTTTTTATTTTTATTTCGAAACGGGGATAAAAATTAAATGTCAGCAATTTGAGGGACAAAAATGAAAGACGGGCCCGAACGACGGCATTTCTGCAAATTGTCCACTTACGTATTTAGCCCTTAAATAAAAGAGGAAGAATCGAGCATTTTAGATGGGCCGGGCCGGTGCAGAAGGAAAAAAGAGAACCCTAACAAGCCATTTAATATATAAGAGCAGCAGGGAGAAGAGAGGTGGGCGGAAGGGCAGATGGTGTCGTTGAAGCTACAGAAGCGGCTTGCGGGCAGCGTGCTCAAGTGTGGCAGGGGAAAGGTTTGGCTTGACCCTAACGAAGCCAATGAAATCTCCATGGCCAACTCCAGTACGTACAATTACATCACTTTACCTGTACATGTAGTTTTTCATATATGGCTAGTCTATGGAAGAAGTTGCTGTCATTTGTGTAATTGTTCAATATGCTAGACCTTTTTATTCTCTCAGAAGATAACCTTATTTTTCTTATTAGTAACAATAGTAGCACATATTGTCAGTGTTGGAAATGTGGGTGGTTGGTATTTCATTATTTGCTTGTACGTTGAGGTACATACTGGAAATCTGAACATACTGCTTAAACCAAGCTGTTGTTACAGGCCCTCTGTGATCATCATTCCTATTTGTTACCATTCAAAAAGAGTCAGAACCATTGGCAATAGCAGTGCGATAATAATATATTTCTCAGACTCTAAACAGTTGTGGTTGCCTCTGTTTGCGTTGAGTGCAGGGCAAAATATCAGAAAGTTGGTGAAAGATGGTTTCATCATCAGGAAACCGACCAAAATACATTCAAGATCTCGTGCCCGCAGAATGAAAGAAGCAAAGAGGAAGGGCCGTCACTCTGGATATGGTAAGTCCTAATCTTTGATACTACTGCAACCATATTGTTTTTTATTTTGAGATTCTACTTCTCTTCATAAGGTAGTTCTTATGCTTGCCTTGTGTCTTTGACCAAATTAATTTGTTTTTGATACTGCTTGCTGAGAAATTGATAGATGAATGTGCCTACTCTCTGTTGTCTCACCTATTTTTGGTAGGTTCGGTTATGAGGAAATGTTAACCTTGCTTTAACAATGTCATTGCTCCTATGTTATCTTCTAATGAAAATTTGCTGCTGAAATTTGTTTTGGTGACTCCTGATATTGAGGAATCTTCTTTTCTTAGGTAAGCGTAAGGGTACCAGAGAGGCTAGGTTGCCCACAAAGGTGCTATGGATGAGGAGGATGAGAGTCCTTAGGCGCTTGCTTCGCAAGTACAGGGAGTCGAAGAAGATTGACAAGCACATGTACCATGACATGTACATGAAGGTGAAGGGTAATGTTTTCAAGAACAAGCGTGTGCTGATGGAAAACATTCACAAAACAAAGGCTGAAAAGGCTAGAGAGAAGACCTTATCTGACCAATTTGAGGCCAGGAGGGCAAAGAACAAAGCAAGCAGGGAAAGAAAGTTTGCAAGGAGGGAGGAGCGTTTGGCTCAGGTAATAAGTTGTAAAGTTCGTTGATATCTCCTTTCTCGCTCGAGGGGAGAGCTATTTGTTTTTGCATGATTTTGCTAGCTAGTAGTCAATAAATTTGTCTTCTGTAGAAATGACAGTGCATGGACTTTTGCTTGTATTTTCTCAAATTCTCAGGGACCAGGAGAGAGGCCAGTACAACCTGCAGCAGCGGCGGCGGCCACCCCTGCCCAGCCAGCCCAGTAAGTTCTCCATAAACATGCTATGTGTTTTCTCTTGGTGGTCCTTAGAACAAATTTGATAAAAACTTGTGCTCGCAGGGGTTCCAAGAAGTCAAAGAAGTGAGGATGATATTGTAAGGAGGCTTGGCTCTGTATTTATTTCTCGTTCTTGATAGCGTGGGAGTTTGAGTTATCCCTTCTTTATTTTACTTTTAGACAACATTAGCTACATGATTTTGAGAGCAGCTTTAAAGTTTTGATACGTTATTCTCATTGTATCTGAGCTATTTATTTTCAGTTATGCATTAACTTCAATTCTTGTTCTGTCGTTATTTTGTGATGCGAGATGCACCTATAATGGAATAGTTGCAACCAAATTATTCTTGCTTTTTTGGGTTCAGCTTCTGATATTGTATGAAGGTCTAGCGTGTGTCAATGTATTATTTCTGGGGGTTCCAATGCAAAAATTCAGGCTCGGCTTTGACACTGAATCGAGGCTGCTCTTAGTCAGAATTCAGGGTTGAGGTTGCTCGCATCGGCTCCAATGAGTGTAACTACTACAACATAAAATATTGCTTTGAGGGAGGGGTAAAAATTTCGAAGTGAACAGTGCTTGGGATTTTGTATCGATGTCATTTTACATCGATAAAATTCTTATCTAGAGTCTGAAAAATAGGTTGTGACGTATTCTGGCAAAAACTGAAAAAAAGTAGTGGAGTATAGTTTGTCTTCTTTTCGTAAATCTGCCAATCATTAGCCAACAATGCATCGTATTTTATTTTCTTGGTCCATTTGACAAAACACGCTGATTGTCGCGAGTTTCAAGTAATAAGCTAGATGATACACTACTAATTCTCGCTTTATGTGTCTTGTCTATTTTAGAAAAAGAAAATTACTCCGGAACAGTAGAAAAGGTAGAAGAAAAACCAATAGAATTCATGCAACACAATATCAGGATGTCCAGAAGAGTCGGAAGAAGTGGTAGTATAAGTAAGATAAAATGATGATGGTCATAAAGATAAGTCACTTTAGGATCATCTGTATTGGTTGGATGACCAGTTTAGCCGCAGGCCGCAGCCACCTTCAACTTCACACATACTGGCTACGTCTCGCGGAGGACCGGTGGTTTCCTTACCTCTATGAACTCTATTAAAGTCAGATAGATGCTACGCAAGTTGGCTTGCCTGATTGCTTATCGACTTTATCTGATATACACAGCTGATAGGACAAAATCTCCTATTTTTAAACAAAAAATGCTGAAAGGGTGGTAATTTGCAACGACAAAACATTCCTGGAATGCTTCTAAGTTTGGATTAGTAGGAAGATCATCATCAACAAAAGCTACATTACTGTAGTTCTATTTTTTCGCCAGAATACGTTACAAGCTGTTTGTTGATTTCTCCAACCATCTAGATGAATGCAGTCCCAAGAACTTTAATTCTCTAACCAACTAGATACAAGTGAAGCCTGACAGAATCTTTGCCAAGTATAATACTTTGCATGTGCTCTGTAATAACATATGAGCTCTGAATTCTTGTATAAGCTGCGCCCAAACCTGCAACGAACACGTTTTCTTCCCTGTTAGAAGATGACTATCGTCGTAGCTTTAGTCTTGGTTGGATCCTCTCTTCTTTCTTAACCAGGTCATTGCATCCAAATCGAAAATCACATTCCTTACCAAAGACTAAGAGGCACGTCCTACTTAGAAAATCTATTGGTGCCTGTCAATAGACCTTAGTTGTTATGGCTAGCTACATATGAGTACAACTGCAAACACATATATAGTTAACGGGAGGTCACTTTAACTTCACTACAACCATTCCAGCTGGTAAGTTTGAGAAACATAGTTTAAATAACCATATCTTTTACTTTAGAATACCTAAATTGTTCTAGTATCGGACAAGATTGCAAGGTGCATGAGGAGAACTGGTGCACATGACGTTCCCAACAAATGGATGGCATGGAAGGCTACTACACAACAATTACACGGGTGATCAAATATCCTAAGATCATCAGCCCAGTTGCAGCTGGGCGACATGCAAATGGCTGTGTTAAACCTCAACATTAAAGTGCTGAAACACATATATTGTTCATTTACTTCCTTGATTCTCCCGTGGAAAGTTTGATCATCGAAGACTTTGCAAGTGGCAACACCATGTGATGCATATCCATAAACCACAATGCAATTTCAGCTTTTGCTTCAAATCCTCCCAATTCCTTTGATGCCACAATATGGGCAGAAGAGAACTTGCATCATTAGTATAGACTGATGCAGAAGATTCTGGAGAATAATATGTCAGTCAGAGGAGCAGAAGCATCTGGTATTGCAGCTTTGGTTCCACCCATGATGGCAGCTGAACCAGTTGCATAAGGGAAGACGGGCTACTCTACAGGAAATTTCTTGTAAACATTTTCCATAATCAGAAGTACCAAAGTTTGACTACATATAACCAATGGGGATAAGAAGCAATGCCCATACCCATCAAAATAAAAGGCAAATTTAATCACACTTGAGAAACAAGACCACATGCAGCCATACGCTTACTAAACACGTTAAAAAGCTCATGAAAGATGGATAAAGTTGTACACGTTAAAACCATGTATCGATTGTTGCGTTCAGCTTCTATTATTGTATGGATGCCTAGAGTGTATCAACGTATTATTTGTGCGGTTGTTGCATCCAAATCGAAAATCAAGTTCCTTGATTCCAAATTTGATATCATCTTCTAACTGCAAATACCAAAAATTTGACAGATAATGTAAACTAGTGCCTTCATGAAACAGATTACTGTAATAAGGAAAAAGGAACCAAAAAAGACTTAATATATACAACATGTAAGGAAATTTGCTACCTCATTCCTTGCATGCAGTACCCAGTCTACTAAAAATCAAGAAAGGCAGAAAATTCTACCTGACATTATTTCAGTTGGTCCTTAATCATAGTGAGCAAAAATATTACTTAAAATAAGAAATGACTAAAAAACTCTTTGCCCAGAGTGAATGTGAGAAGATGATTATGCTTTTTGGTCAAACACATGACGATCCAAAACCAAACATCTAATGACCTAAACAGCAAGGAAAGGGATGGCAGGAGACTAGCGTTACCTCCCACTGTGGCTGAGATATTATGCATGTGCCAACATGCCAATGGAGTTCACATCATCAAAATAAGCAGATATAGATTCTGCAAGGGGCAATTAATATTCTCTAATAATAGAAAGTTCATCGATTCCTTTTCTCTCTTGACCTTCTTCGAGAAATGTTTTTGCGGTTCTAAGAGTACTTCAAGTTGCATCTTTTCCCAAAGGTCTTCAAAATGGTCATGAAATTGTTCCTGAAAACAATTCTCTAGGGTTATCATCCCACAATTTCCTTAGCTTGGCACAACTATCGATCCTTCTCTTCTTGATCCTCATCTTGTTTAAAAGATTGCCAACCCGCTTAAAGCCCGACGCCTCAGGCTTCAAGATGCTAGCTGGTGAGGCTGCCAAGCATTTCTGTACAGGTTTTAGGCAAGGCAGAACTTTGCCTTCAAGCAAGGAACTAGCGAATACTGCCACCTGGCTGATATCATCTTTGATTCGCAAACTATGCAGCGGGAGCTTCTCTATGCAGAGGGAGCTCCCATAGATGAGGACCAAAAGTTGGACTCACCCAACAGAGGACCTGGTCATTCAGTGGGTCATAATAAGGTTTTGGATCTCTGAGAGGCGCATAAAAACTGCATAGTGATGGGGCATACTTAATGAGCCAATTTTCTTTCACACTAGTCGCTCCTTGGATATATGGCCCTCTTGTATGCAGTAGTTCAGTGTAGACTAAATATTGTGGAGCAGATTTAGAAATAGATGACCTTCGATGGAGGAATATGATTTCTTTAACCAAGCAAGCCTGATATTGAACTTCATGAACTTTACTGTCAGATTCCGATAGAGGATGAAACATCCTTAACGCGTCTAGCAACCCTGTCAGCCCAGCCAGCACAAATAGCTTGGCCCAAAATCTCCTCCTCATTCAGTTGAAGAGGGCATTTGTTTGAAGGAATCCTCCAAGCACATTCTACATCTTCCAAAGTTCCATGAGGCCATGATAAATTTTGCTGTGAATCACATGATTTGGAGTTAAAAACGAGATGAATGAGTTGCTTCCTCAATTTGGACATTTCCTCCATTGTTTTAACATGTAACATGTTGTCTTTGCAGAATTCCAGTGGTTTATCAGAAAGTTCAAAACATTGTAGAGCATATGCCACGGTCAAAACATCACTGGTGGGGTTTGAAAATTTTGCACTAGACACTCTAGCAGTTTCTTTCAGCTTTTTTATCCTTGTTCTTTCCTCTTTCCCTAAGACTCTCACTTTCTACTGAGCCTGGTTTCTCATCCAGTTTCAAGCCATCTAGATCTTTATGCTTACCTTCAAACTCCATAAGGAAATGATTTGACAAGCTCGAAGCTGCAGCTGATGCAACTGCATAAGCCAAGACTGTGTTTGCGCGAGAATAATCTTTCACCTTTTGCATATTTTGGATTACTGTAAGGAGCATACGGGAGTGGCGAGGACTCATTGGATATTGTGCCATGGCCTTCCCTAGAGGTGTCAGCCTTCCATTGCTATCAAGTGCTTCAAGAACCTTTAAGCAACGCTCTGCTTCAACTAAGGCAATTGGCTCAGGAGGAGTGGGGAAAGGGAAGTTACCAACCTGAAATAGCAGTGGATACATATCAATGGTGGTAATCTACAAATACCAAGAGAAATAACATGCAGAATCACCAAGAAAGAAATCCTCAACCAGCTTGAGATAAGCAAGTAAAATGACCAATGAGTGATTTTATACTTTTTGATAGGGGTGGGGATGAGCATGTCGACCAGCCGATAGTTTTTCAATCTATGAATTTTTTTTTGTTTGGGTCAGGGGGTGGGGGGAAGGGGAAAGGGAAGGGGAGAGCCTGACAGTAGTTAGACAGCTTAGATAACTCCTCAAAGGGCTACTTCTCACTCTGTTTTGGGACCCACAAGACTGTTTCCAACCTATGGGACTCCAGGCGAAGATGTTAAAGTCAGTAAGACACATCTTCAATGCTGGTGACTATGGCAAATACTCAAAATAATAACACTTCAGCCAAGTGATGGAACATAGAAGAGAATAGTCTATTTCAAAAAAGATACTTGCCTTATCAATATGCATGGACTTCAGAATTAGGACAACACCATCAACTGGTACTTCCAATATTTCTGCATTTCAGAAGTCACAGAACAGGTCATTGAAGACTGCACAAGAATAAAGCCGATAACAGTGCCCAGGACCTGTTCTTCCTGCCCTTCCTGCACGCTGAGCAGCTGAAGCCTTACTTATAAATTGTATTTCATATGCTTCCATACCGTTAGAAGAGTTATACTTTTTGACCTTTTCTCTGCCTGTGTCAACCACATATTTTATACCAGGAATGGTCAATGAGGTTTCAGCCACATTAGTGGCAACAACAACTAGGCGTTCTCCTTCCTTGACCTCTTCAAACACACGAAGCTGTGCAGATGCCGGAAGCACAGCATAAAGAGGTCGAACACACATCGGACCAGCACATGTTCCATTAGCCCCAATCCTAACCTTGCTTAACAGAGGTTCAGATTCAATTGAGGCTGCCCCTTCTTCAGTGATAGGAACAAGCTCCTTTCTGCAGGAATCAGGTTCTGATGTCCTTTTACGGGCCAAAGCTTCAAAAGCAGCCTTCAGTGATGTAAGGCTTCCCTCCTCACCTAAGACATCTAACTTACCATCAGAGCTTGGAGACTTCTGGTTTAGCAGCCCTGCATTTCTCTATAAACATCGAAATCACTATCATCTGCTGAATCATAGGAACTTTCTGAGTCATCTTCATAAGATTCACCATGATCCTCATAATAAGAATTAAAGCATTCAGTTATCTCATTTACAGAACTCCTTTCAACATCAAATGCGTCAATAATCTCCTTGTCAACCTTCTCCCTGATGGTATTCGCTTCAGATACCAAAGATAGCTTATTATCCTCTTTGGAACTCTCTCAACTATCTCCTTGGAAGCTTTCCGCAGCTTCTGACACAAGTACTCAACTTCCCTTTGCCCTGTCACAAACACAAGTATACCACCAGGTGGCAATCTCTTGTGAATTGACAATATCTTTTTATACGATTGGACAACATAGTCCACCATCTCAGTTCTCTTAGAAAAATGAATAGTCACTGGGTATTGGCGAGTGGGGACTTCCATTACTGGAGGAGGATCATGGAAAAAATTTCTGCCAGATATAAAGTCCTCAACTCGAAGTGTAGCACTCATCAGCACAAGTTTCAGTGGATAAACTCTCTCTTCAGGGCTTATCGTTTGTCCTGAAAGAAGCTTCTTCTGTTGCTCCTCATATTCTTTCTACAAAATCCGCAGAGAATAGTAGTCAAATTAGTAAAAAGGGGGACAGAGAGAGAGAGAAATAAAAAGGAGGGGGGGGGGGGGGGGGGGGGAGGAGAGAGAGCAGGAGAGAAACAAGGAGAACAGGAGTCTTAGATTAACCACTAATATTTTTTAGGCCACCCAAGAATAATGAAATGGCAACCGACTGCATGGAGATAGCAAACTATTTTCTCACCTGACACTCTCTTATTATACGAGAAAGCATACCGATTAGTATATCGGTATTCAAGCTCCTCTCATGAGCCTCATCCAAGATTAAGATCGAGTAACGCCTTAAAAGAAAATCATTCTGCATAAAAAGTGGAGGGTCCGGGAGAAAATATCATTGTAAGAAGATTAAAACTTGCTTAACCAAATAAAAATTCAAGAAAACTAACAGCAGGATTCAAATTGCTCAAAGGATACAGTGAGACGACAGCAACAACAAAAATTTTGCAGTCGCATCAGTTTTCAGTTTTCCCTTGACGTATAATAAGGGATTAGGGGGAACCTGCCTTTCAAAGACAACCCTAACATGCCAGTTTCTAAGACAAGTAAGATGAGTGATACATTTTGGTACTGCTACAAATAGCAAATATTTATGTCATTCATTCCCTATCTCCCTCTAATAAACAAATAGAGATAACCTTACAAGTCCAATCCTTTGCGCATACCCTTTTTAAATTATTTTAAGTCCATATAACTTCAGAAGAATCGATCTTTATGAATCAAGTAACATCCAAATAAAGGGTGCATTGCCTCTTTGAGTGAAGAAGAGAGACCTTGCGTAGACACTCTTGAGCCGTGTTCGTGGCCCTAGGCTAATCGTTATTTCATTTCACCTATTGTTTGTCCTAACTCCATAGAGCTTATGCCAAAATTCATAAAATTATTTACCTGTCAAAAAGTAACTCAAACATATACCAGTTTAAGTATTAGAATTTTAACTTATATCTGAAAAGCAAAGTTGACAATGCGTGTGTTTAATATTTGATGCTCACAAAGCACAGATTGACAGAGAATAAAAAAAAGCCATCTACAATGGACAAAATTTTGCAACAACAACAACATACCCAGAGGAATCCCACAATGTGGGGTCTGGGGAGGGTAAAGTGTACGCAGACCTTACCCCCATCTTGGAAGGTAGGGAGGTTGTTTTCGAAAGACCCTCAGCTCAAGAGAAAACAAGACAAAAGAGTCAGATAGGGACAAACATATCAAAGCAATGCAAAAATGAAAAATAACAAGAGCGAGAAAGTCATGATAAAACAGCTTCGAAAGACAAGACCCAACAAATATAAGCAGAAATCAAAGGGCAATAAACGATAGAGCAAAACTACAACTACTAGTGCGAAAGAAAAGGTGAGACTACCCACTAGTCTTCTATCCTAATCTGAGTCCTCCACAACCTCCTATCTGAGGTCATGTCCTGTCTAATCACCTCTCCCTAATACTTTTTTGGCCTACCTCTACCTCTCCTGAAACAGTCCATAGCCAACCTCACACACCTCCGCACTGGGGCATCTGTGTCTCTCCTCTTCACAAGCCCAAACCATCTCAGCCTCGCTTCCCGCATCTTGTCCTCCACCGATGCCACTCTCACCTTGTCCCGGGTGTCTTCATTCCTAATCCTATCTCTCCTAGTGTGTCCACACAGCCACCGCAGCATTCTCATTTCCGCGACTTTCATCTTCTGCACGTGAGAGTTCTTGACTGGCCAATAGTCTGCCCCGTACAACAAAGCCGGTCTAACCACCACTTTGTAGAACTTGCCCTTAAGTTTTGGTGGCACTTTCTTGTCACACATCACTCCAGAAGCGAGCCTCCATTTCATCCACCCCGCACCAATACGATGTGTGACATCATCGTCGATATCCCCATTTCTTTGTATAATAGACCCAAGATACTTGAAAATTCCTTTCTTTTGGATGACCTGGTTACCAAGCCTCACTTCCACGTCAGCCTCACGAGGTACGTCACCTAACCTGCACTCCAAGTACCCTGTCTTAGTCCTACTCAACTTGAATCCTTTAGACTCCAACGTCTGTCTCCAACCCTCTAACTTAGCGTTAACTCTGCTACGAGTCACATCAAACAAGACTATGTCATCCGCGAACAACATACACCATGGCACCTCACCTTGAATTTGTCGCGTCAATCCATTCATCACCAAGGCAAATAAAAACGGGCTAAGAGCTGATCCCTGATGCAAACCCATCAGAACTGGGAAGTGATCCGAGTCTCCTCCTACTATCCTTACCCTAGTCTTGGCTCTATCATACATGTGTGATCACTCTAATGTACGCCACAAGTACACCTTTAGCCTCCAAGCATCTCTATATAACCTCTCCTGATACTTTGTCGTAAGCCTTTTCTAGGTCGATGAATACCATGTGCAAGTCCCTCTTCCGCTCCCTATACTGCTCCACCAATCTCCTAACAATATGAATGGCTTCAGTAGTAGAGCGTTCCGGCATGAATCCGAACTGGTTCTCTGAAATAGACACTCCTCTCCTCACCCTCATCTCTACCACCCTTTGCCACACTTTCATAGTGTGGCTTAGCAGCTTGATACCTCTATAGTTGTTGCAGCTTTGAATGACGCCCTTGTTCTTGTACAAAGGAATCATTGTACTCCACCTCCATTCTTCGGGCATCTTAGCCGTCTTGAAAATGACATTAAACAACCCAGTCAGCCACTCCAAGTCTGCCCTGCCTGCACTCTTCCAAAATTCCCCAGGGATCTCGTTAGGTCCAGTCGCTCTTCCCCTGCGCATCCTACGAACAACACCCTTAACCTCATCAACCCTTATACTCCTACAATATCCAAAATCGCGACGCCTCTTAGAGTGCTCCAAATCTCCCAACACAATGTCTCTGTCCCCTTCTTCGTTCAAGAGTTTATGGAATTTTGCATGAATTGAAAATCTTATGTAATGTGACATTGCCCCTACCAAACAAGTAGCTTCATTCAGGAGAGAGACCAAATACAATTGGAACCTTAATCCTTTCCTTCTAATGACACAGAAAGGATAATTTAATACATATACACACCTACTGTTTATAGGAAAGCATGACGGAGTAGTTAGATTTGGTTTTATGTCCTTCTGTGAATTGTTCAAATAAAATTCAAATAATTTCGAAGTGTACATGTTAGGTTTTTATTCAAGATTATTCGATTTAATGTGCAAACTGCAAAAATGTCTAGGTACCCTTAATCATTATTTCTCTTAAAGATAATTACATTAATAATCTTGTGATGAGACCTCACAACCTGCAACACAATACTCATCTCACTGCAGAAGGTTAAAAACAAGAACAGTGGGATTATAGTTGCATTCATTAGACATGCTTTGAACTGCATCCCCGTTTTATAATTAATCCCGCTTCTGAACTTCGTGTGGGATTATAGTTGCATTCATAGACATGCTTTGAACTGCATCCCGATTTTACAATTGATCCCGCTTCTGAACTTCGCTTGGCAATTAAACTGGTTATCACTGTCTCTCCATGTTATCTCAACTACCAGAGAAGCCACTCATCCAAAAATTAACTTCTAGACAGAAGCCCATAGTGCTAGGATTTTCCATTATTGGATTAAAAATGGATCTGAATTGAGAGGAATGGAGATAGTGGATTAATATAGCCAAATGGAGATGGTGGATTAATAGAGCAAACTCCAGCTAGTTAGAAATTGAGGCATAGTTGATTGATTGAAACGTCTCCGTGGCTTCTTTGAAAGTAAAATTTAAAAGGTTTCGATTCTTTCACTATTTACGGAATTGCCCTAATTTTCTCAACCTTGTCTTAAAAGATTTAGAACTGAAACGTTATAGAGCTGGGGACAATATCTGCAAAAGGATGATAGTTTTTTTTTATATTGGTAACAACTGGGATTGATAACACCAGGGCAGTGCAAAAGGATGATAGTGACGACACAATACACAGCACTTAAAAAGGTACGGACGAAGATTTCAACTCACCTAAATACTAATGCTGAAATCTTACCTGCAGTTCCCGAAGCAAAATTCCATCAGTCATGAACTTTCTGGAACAATTGTCTCCTATCCTCCTGTCATGTCTTACTTGGAAACCAACGTCTTTTCCAAGTCGAAGACCAAGCTCAAACGCCACTCGCTTGGCAGTTGCAAGTACCGCAACACAGCGTGGTTGAGTCACACCAATAATACCACCACGACCATTGGAGAGATTTGAACCATAGCCAGCTTCATAAAGGAACTGAAAGATCCCAAACAAAAAGCAAGAGATAAAACCACTAAAACAGACTGCAAATTAAGGAGTAAAAAAGTTTACTACTCTATATCACCAATTGAAGGAAAAGGAAGCATCTATAGAACAACAAAATATCTCACCTGTGGAACTTGGGTTGTCTAACCACAACCGGTCTCACCACAAACTATTACACAAGTGTTGTCATTTCTAGCTTCCATTATCTCCTGCTCCATCATGACTATTGGCAGATTGCTCCTATTATTTTCAACCTCCTTTGGTCTTGAGACATGCACCACAGTTGGAGTTATTAAAGCTCTTTGAGGAAGGCAGTTAGCTGAGTTGCTACTATTGCTCAGACTGGCATTCTGAACAGCCTTGGTACCATCCTGCTCAATATAAAGAACCCACACCGAACAAGGATGGAATGCATATGAGAGAGCCTTAACGAAAATTAGGTACTGCATATATGGTTATCACAAACTAAAAGGGTGTATAAAGAGAGACTTGAGCAATACCGTTGATTTCCTCCTCTCTTCATTATGACCATCATAAACGGAAAGGCGATTTTGCTGATAATCTGACTTTAAACATTCTGCAGTTCTATCCTCTTCTTGCTCTCACTTTGCACAGAAGCACCTCTACCGCATAGTAAAAGTCCACTCTGACAAGTCAACTCTTCAGGAGACCCTGGTGTGATGGGTGCATAAAAGTCCACTCTTCAGGAGACCCTGGTGTGATGGGTGCATAAAAGTCCACTCTGACAAGTCAACTCTTCAGGAGACCCTGGTGTGATGGGTGCATAACTTGGGACTTCACTTTCTCCTATGGAGGACTGCAAAAGATTGCTATTGACTATTGGACTTGACTGCATTTCTTCGGAATCATGCAATACATCACTAGATCGGTCGTCGGCAGTCCTCTTCTTGACTGGTCGATCCCTATGTGGCACATCTAACCCTGCCCTAGAAAACTGCACTTCTCTTCTACGCTTTTCTTGGCTTGTTTCACCCTACCACATTACAGGACATGCTTTTAGAGGTAATATCTATCAGTCGGATATAAAAGTAAAATTGAGATGGTATACACAAACCTGACCCAAGTTCCTTGAAGACCACATAAGTGAATAAAGATCATCTTGGATCTGGTGCTTCCTGAAATGTGAATTATTATCATTATCGGGAAAAATATTCTTAAATACTTAAAGTGAAAAGCTGTAGTTCTTACTTCAAGGTCTTAATGCTTTCTGCTAAAAGGATTGCCTTCTCTTTGTCTTCCTACATTTGTCAAGACTGAATTAGTCGAAGTCCAAAATATAGATGAAATAAGAGAACAATGAACTTTCCTGGACGGACTTACCTCGAGTTTCTTCAACTTTTTTTTCTGCAATTGGCTTAGCTTAATATTATTCTTCGGTCTAAGCTTTTTCAACACCTGATCAAATATATTAAAGCAAACAGTCATCTGCAAAGACTGATTACATGTACTTAGAAGATATTGATTTTCTATTTATACCTGTTCCTTTTCTTTCTTCTTCTTTTTCTTTTCCGGCAATATAATTGCATTGCTGTCTTGATCATTCAGGCTATTAAGAGAAGAAGAATCAACATATTTACAGTGAATAACCACAAAAGGCTTTTAAACCCACATTCTCAACTGAAAATAGAAACAACAATAGTTTCAGCAGCAAAATAAGCACGAAATCGATTACCTCCAGATGTCTGCATCTGCACTAGGCTCCATTGTCACGATCAAACAATAATATTCTTGCAGCCGGACAGTAATTTCAAGTGAAGCAAATTGTAGTAACAACTTAGCTGTGTTCTCAGGCTGTAAAAGGAAGAAAAGAAAAGGTAAATGGTGGTATCCAAATTCACTATAAAAGGTGTAGTTACAACTGCCAATGAGAAAATTTTCGGTTTGTTGCCAATTCATCTCCTTGGGCTATATATATCATTCGCTAAAGCCTTAAACCACAAAAAATAATTCATTACAGAAGAGGGAGTACGTATAATTAAAGACGGACAGCAAGGGCGGATGTACTGATACTAACTTGCATCCCGGTCTGTCACAAATGCGGAATGAGTTAGTGATACTCTGCTTTTTCCACTGACAGACACAAAACCATTTGAAGAAGACATACCACAAGTATTTGGCGGTTCCCCTTTTTCTTTCCTTTCTTTCTAATAAATACTTGTCCCGGCCTAATATATTCATTATTTCAAAGCCCAGAGAGAGAGAGGAAAAAAAAAATAGTTTCCCAATCGACCCCAAGCTTTTTTTTAGGGCCATAATCAAATGTTTGTATTGGGACCTCACAATGGCTAACATATTTTTTTTGTGCGAAAGATGTAACTTAATGTTCAGATCAAATAAATCGACCAAAACGATATTTACTCAGTTTTTTTATCAATTGATTTTGTCACGACCCAACCCCGTAGGCCGTGACTGGTGCCCGAACTGGGCACCCGTATACCAACCTGTTACATATAACATCAAACTGAAACTACGACAATACGAAAGCTTATAAAGGAACTCCAAAGTTCGTAACATCATCATCATATATATATATATATATATATATATATATATATATATATATATATATATATATATATACTTCCAAATCAACGGACAACTAATCAAATCATGAAATGATACGCAAGCCGACAAGGCTGCCACTACATATCAATATCATATGCAAGCCGACAAGGCTGCCACTACAGACGAACATTATGTCATTGCACATCGTACAGACACAGCTGAACAGAACTTATACACAACCCACACATATGTCCACAGACCTCTAAGAGTACTAGTAGCGAAATATAACGGGACAGGGCCCCGTCGTACCCCTAGGTAAACATATACATATACGTCATAAGATCTGAACCAAAGGTCTAGACTCCGGAACAACGGAGCTCTCCAAAACAGCTGAGTAGAAGTCCTATGCTGAAGGGTCGCCAAACCGACTATCTGTACCTGCGGGCATGAAACGCAGCCCCCCAAAGAAAGGGGGTCAGTACGGAATATGTACTGAGTATATAAAACATGAAATACAATAAGGAAGATCATAACTGAAGTAGAGATTCCAGAAGACAAGTATGATAATCAAGAAATCACTGTACCTGTGCCTTACGAAACAAAATCATGCATATCATTATCATATACCGTACCCGGCCCATTATGGGACTCGGTGAATAAAATCATATCATCATATACATATACCGTACCTGGCCCTCTAGTGAGGGACTCGGTGAATAAAGTCGTATACACGTATACCGTACCCGGCCCATCATGGGACTCGGTGCCATAATCATATCATCGTATCATCACATCATCATATCATCATATCATCATATCATCATATAACGTACCCGGCCCTCTAGTGAGGGACTCGGTGAACAATGCAGTGAAACTGTGCACGAATACAAACCCGACCCGGGACTCGGTGAATGATACAATAACAGTATGCACGAGTAGAATATCATGAGCAACCATATACCACTACATCATCATCTGAGACTCAATAGAATCAGTGGACTAACTAGCACTCAAATATCAAGACAATAGTCATGGTAAGTATGGATGTCAATAAGAACTATATCAAATAGAGCCTCGGGAATCATACGTCATGTGCCAAGATAATGCAAAACAGCTATTGGAAGTCAAGGACATTAATCATTATATAGTCTTTAAGAATAGGAACTTTTACACATCAACTACTATCCAACGTATAGAGGACTCGAGGGAAGCTCAATCATTTCAAGAGTTCTAACATCAAGAAGTGAATAGGAATCATGAATCACACTCGAAACTTATGAATGGAACTATCCCAAAGCTCATATCATTCGTCACTTATATCTAAGACATGCCAAAAGAAAGAAGGGACAACTTTACATACCTGTTAGCGACTATTCGTAAATCCGTTCGCCTCGTCGCTCTTTTAGCCTATTTAATATAAGAGTAACGTTATCGTTAGTAACTATACTTTCTAGTTCGTAAATCTATAGCCCATTTCTTATAGAACCTATATTTTAGCTTATACATTCTCATTTAGGGTTTTTGTTAGTTAGGGACTTAACGAAAATCGGGCAGCATTTCCCCTATATATTCGTCTATCCCGAATTTCCAATTATTGCCCTGTTAACACAGAAATACCAAAAATGGATATATACATACAAAATTCTCCCAACTCAGCTCATAACAATCCCAACAATCCAACAACTTCTCTAAATTCATTTCAGCCCACAATTTCATATAACGTCAATTTTATGCATTTTCTTTCTTCCAATTCCGTCCAATCCAATTTTAATAATTCCATTACAACACTAGTAATACAATTACATCATAAAATAAGAAAATCTTACCACAATTTTCTCAGAGGAATTTCTACGCTCAATTGCTCCGATTTCGCAATTTCTTCTTCTCCAACTTAAAATCCAATGTTGCTATCACCTCCTTGAATTTGTACTACACTTGAAATTTGCTCAAAACATTCAAAAATTTATTTTCTCCTCACTCACCATGGCTGGCCGAGAGCAGCCATGGGAGCTTTACCTTCTCTTTTTTTTTTTTGCTAAGTTAATTTGAAAAAATGAATGAATAACTAAGGTTTGTTCATCACCAATTAAGTATATATATGGTGGCCCTATTATTGACACGTGCCACCTCCATCTAGGAATCATCAAATGCCTTCTTGAGTTGTTATCTTTTTTTTTTTCGGGTGGGGCCCACAAGCATATTTAAATTAATTAATTTTAATTAATCACTAATCCCTACTTAATAATCTAATCATAATTAATTAGCTACTAATCTCCAATAATATTTCTATACTAAATAAAATTTATAAACAATTTATGTTTTAATTAAAATTGAAAATTAAAGATTTCTATCTCGAGTCCGAAAATAATTCCGCCCTTAGCTTGAGTCAATTTGTTTGCGGATAATTTTGACGTATAAATATACGGGGTATAACAGATTTGCATTCATTATTTTAATTTTTAATAATTTTATCAACAATTTTTCATTTTCATAAACAACTTTGTACAAAATTACCAAAATATAAATTCTTCTACGGTCATTCTTAGCATTAAAAGATAATATTTGGGATTTTTACAACTTACCCACCTAAAAATTAACCCACAAAAAAAACCTTGCAAGGTTCGTGCATGTTGTAGTTGAAAAATTCATATACAACATGATATGGACTATCATGGGTGTTTCCTCCTCCTTTAAATTAGACTTACCAGGTGACTCTCACAAAATTAGTATCCATCCGCATGATAATGAAAAGATATCATTCAAACCCATGAATACGAATTCGTTGTAGTGTCTACATCTACATTTCAAGCCACCATGAACCATTTTCAAGCCTTCCTCCGCTGCTTTCTCCTTGTTTTCTATCCAGACTTGGCAAGACCGTTTTCATCACTCACTATTTGTTTTTCGATCAGAACATTTTTTGTTGCTAAGTGTTCCAAAATGTCAATTTGGGTGCTTATATGTTCATATTATCTCTTTCAAGGAATTACAAGTTGTTCCTGAAAATTAAGGCTACTGAATCATGCCCCTCAACCTTTTTTGTGAAGGGATGTTAATGGTCTCCATAGAATCGTACCATTAACACTCTGAAGTATATTTGTGGCTTATTGGGCCGTACAGGCTACTATTGTCAATTTATTAAAAGTTTGCCCAGCTCGCTTCACTTCCAACCGATCTTTTAGATAATTAAGGACACTTTTCCCTGGTCTAATGTAGAGGTTGCCGCATTTCTCAAGTTAAAAAAACGCTTAGCTTTGGCCTCGTTCTATATGTCCATCAAACTTCAACATTTTTTTTTTATGGCAACTGATGTGTCGGCCTATCGGGTAGTGGCAATGGGATTGTTATTCTCAGGACGGCTATATAGTTGCCTCGTTCGGTAAAATGGCTCCTCGTATGCTAGTTGCCTTTACTTATTATAGGAAAATGTTTGCAATCACTCACGTTGTTTAGAAATGGAAACAGTACCTTAGAAATGGAAACAGTAAGTGTCTTAATCGTGAACCCATTATATCTGCAAACTTCCATTTGCAAACCAAATCTTTGTACACTTTATTAAATTAATTAAACAGTAGTTGCGACTACTTTTATTACGAACCTACTTGGCTTTTAAAACTTGTTGTATCATTTAGGTTGGATAAGGTTTACTAGTGCAGTACTCATATCATCTAATTTACTAGGGTTCATTACATTATCTAATACATATTCCTAATTATAAAGATTTACATATTCCTAATTATAAAGATCTCTGTTTACCCTTAAAACAGTAACAATTAAATTTATATGTGGTTTATAGGATATGCGGCTAGATTAGTAAGTTATGTACAATAATAGTATGCAATAATAAACGTTATATTGATGAAATAAGAGAAAGAAAAGCCCAAGAAATCGAAATGAAGACTATGAGAATTTGGTCCGATTTTGAGATAGCTTCTCTGACCCGAGCCAATCAATAAGAAAACTCCTTTCTCTCTTTTTCAGGTTACAAGTATATGAATATTCAGAAAAGGCTAGCCCTAAAATGAAGGGGGTACATCCCTATTTATAGTTAAAAATAGATGGGCCTTAGTACAATCTAAAAAAAACCTTTTTAAGAAAACCCTAAAATGGATAAGACGGCGCCCGTACGGATGTCAGAGATCCCGTACGGATGTCAGCGCAAATGATGGGGCGGTTAGGCGACGTGTAAACTGGCTTGTAATGGATACTCCGAACTTATGCTGAGTGTCTTTCCTCCAGGTTCGGGTTTCCGAGCCTATTAACATATCCTCGATTTTTGACACTTAGTTTGGAAAGTTTACGTCTCCTTGGCCCCCGTTCCCTTCGATCTTACTCGAGACTAAAGATCTCGTTCCTCTTCGACCTCGCATCAGACAGATTCGATATTTACTCCGATTTTCACCGTAAACAGATTGCTTTGGTTTTTACCGTATACAGATAGTCCTCACACTTCTCGGATCGAAGTTACACCGAAGTGACAGGAAGTGGATCGATAACCTCGGTGACTTCCTTAGAAAGCTTCCCTTTGAAAACATGCGGGAAACGGAACGTCTCTTCAGGTCACGTCTCTCTGACTTCGGACACATGTCTTCCTTTGGTTGGAAGACCCTTCAGTAACGGCCTCAAAGTTTTATCTATAAAAAGGCATCACAGTCATTTTCACTTTTCACTTTTTACCTTTCATCTCTTTGATCGTCTCTCTCCTCTTGCTCCTCTTCTTAAATTTTCTTTCGAATTTCTGAGCCTTCGATATTTTCCGAGAAAATTTTCTTTAATCCTTCATAACTTCATCTCCAAATCTTCATATCTTCATATTTTTAGTCTTTAAATCTTCATATCTTTATACTCAGGTCTTCGTATCTTCATTCTTTCCGTCTTCAAATCTTTCATACTCTGATCTTCAAAACTCACGAAATGGCAACGAACACCAATTCTACTCCCCAAAACGTTCCTTCGATTTCTTCTCCGAATGTCGAGGTTGTCGCCAGCCTCAGGGACAAAGCACAAGCTAGCTCCTTCGAACCCCAGGCCAAGGACATAATCCCTTGGAAATATAATTTCAATCACGAGTTCGTCGTTTAAACGACTATAAAAAAGTCTAATCGGGGCTACGACATCAGGTGTTACCCCTCATCGATCAAAGAGGGGCACCTTCCCTGAGTCCGAACTGACTGCGGTTGGGACAACCGTCCTATAGAGATCATTGCTCTCGGTGATGATGAAGCAATCACCTACTTTAGGGAGGGGTTCTTGTATATTTATACATACCCTTTTACTTTCAAGCTCGACCCTCCAATAGACCTGGTCATCCTTGAGATGTGCCGAAAATATAAAGTGTGCCTCGCTCAAATTGGTTCGAACGTTTGGAGGATCGTGACCTGCCTTCGCCTTCTGGCCAACAATGCTAATGTCGACTTCACCCTGCGCCATCTGATCTGGCTATACTGCCTGAGGATCTTTCATGGCGGAGTTATAAAGCTCGCCAAACGAGGGAGGAACCCTATTTTTTCTTGTGTTGATGAGAACAGGGATCGAGGCTGGTATGAGCGTTTCGTTCGGGTCAGGACCGCGAATATCATACCGGCGGAGTTCATGCCTTTTCCTGAAAGGTGGAACGATAAACGTAAGTTTTATAGAGCTTATTCCCCTTTTATGAGCCTTTGATCATTCCCCTAACTATGTCCGATGTTTCAGCTGTTGGCTTTGTTCCGGAGGCGACCCCCCGATTTCCTAGGTGGATCGACAGTATCATAAGCCAACATCCGCACCAAGAGTGGACATGGAAAGACATGTCCCAAGAAAGGTGGTCAGCACAAAACCACGGTATTTTTCTCTTTCCTTCGCTTCATGTTATTTTCTTCTGTTCAACTCTTTTCTGAACTAACCTTCTTTCGATATTCAGGTTTGGTAAGAGATTTTTCGACCCCTCGGCCCGTGCCAGCGGATGAACCTTCCACACCGGGTTTGAATTTTGATATTTCAGAATCAGCGCGGCTTATTACCGAGGCTGAAAAGAAGAAAAAGAAACCTGAGTCTTCTAGGGGTCATAAAAGAAAGAAAAGTTCGAAGGATGCAGCAGGTACATCCGAGGCTCGAGGTCTGAGGGATGACGCTGATGATGACATTTGGGTTGCGAGAATCCGTTCAGACCCTTTTATTGTTGCTGCTACCGAGATTGAGACAACTTCAGTGGAGGTCCCCGCACTATTTTATTTTTATTTTTTATTTTTATTTTCATATCTATTCTAACCACACCGAATCATGCCCCGCAATACTCACGATCACCCCCAACAGGCCTTTGGCCTCATTTTCCGCATCTTTCACTTATCACCCCCAACTTAGGCTTTTAGCCTTATTTTCCGCATCTTTCGCTTATCACCCCCAACTTATGCTTTTAACCTCTTTTGTCATTCTTTAGTGTCAAAGAGGGACTTAGTGCCAAATGGGTTTATTCACAGAAGGGGTGTAGGTTAGTTAACGACTAATCAAATAAAAAGTCTACAAGCTCAAAATGGGAGACTAGGGATCAGTTTCTGTACAGACTAGGCTCATTTAAGATAAATAGGCTCTGGAGTCAATACAAAGAAAGCCTAAGATCACTTCACAATCAAACTCTCCTTCAAATTTACCCATGACCAACCGGGCAAGTTCTAGATTACAAGCATCATACACAAATAGAAACTAAGAACTCACTACACAATGGCATAAGGATTGTTTTAATACCCTGACTTGACTTCCGTTTGAAGATTTCACACACATGGACACCCTTTATTTGCAATGTCATTAAAAGAACCATACATGTCAATATTAACAACCCATTCTTAATGTACATCACAAATTATTTTTCGGAGGGATATCATTGACTTGTAAAACACTTTTAGCTATGCCAGAAAACACGGACCACCACCACTTAAGTCATCCTTACTTTACTTTTAACTAAACATCCTAAATATGCCAGGTTCAACATAAAATAACACTCTTCGGGAAAAGAACACATGGCAAAGAACAGCCGAAGAGAGTCCTAAACACATACTTAATATCACAATTTAAGATAAAAACAATACCAACAAAAACAAAAACAATATCCGATACCAAAATAATACCAACAATACTAGCAATTACCCTACACCCCCCCAAAGGCATCTATATAATCCATCAATAGAATGTAGGGCCACCCTGGAGCGCACTAGGCGCTTGGATCTGCTGCAGCATCATGAGGCTGGATAACCTCGGAGGTAGGAGCAATAGTGGTATCGAGCTTGCCAACACTAGAAGTCCTAGTCTCAATGGGATGGGCTGAGCTAGAAGTCGCTCCAGTGGTGTCAGAACTCAGCCGGGACTCATGTCGGATCTTCTTCAATGTTCACCGCTCCTCTTCCTCATTCTGTAGGCCCATGACATCAAACGGATCAAGACTCTTGAGAATGGGATCAAGGTTTTCATCATCTAGCGTGACTCTCTTGCGCTTCCCTTTAGCCGAAGAGTAGGTATCCTCTTCCAACTCCTCCTCTTGCTCCCCATCGATCGTTTTCTCGATCTCATCATCCCCAAGTAGACTATGAACCGGCTGATACAAGCTCTGTACCAACTCTGTGTGTACTTTCGAAATCTGGTCCGTCACAACAGCCACTTCCTGTGCCTTCAATTTCTGCACATCATCCTTTAGTGTCTGCAACTCACTCCGAACAGTCCCCAATTCCACAACGGGTGTGTCTTAGTCAACTCCGTCATTCTGTACTCAATACCATCTATCCGAGAGTGGATCTGTAGGTGGTTATCAGGCATCTGTTCTTTTATCGGCCTTAAAGCTGCATCAATAGCCTTTTTTGTGTACAATTTCAGCTCGGTCATGATCTGTTTGACCTGCCTATCTGTTCTATCTGCTTGCAGGACCACTGCCCCAAATTCTCTCTGTCGAAAATCATCTTTCTCGCAAGTTCGGGTGGGAATCCCGGTATAGGCTGAGCCGGTGCTGGGCTCGCTCCAGTGGAAGAGGTGGGACCTCCCGAAGTAGGTGGAGCTGGAGCTGGAGCTGGAGCTGGCATGGTCTGTGGAGCATAGTCAGCTGGTGGAGCCTCAGAATCTGTGGGCTGACCCGCAACAGTTGCCTCAGCACCCATGATAGCTAAGGGTAGAACATCTGATCCCATTGGCCCCTCCGGCACATCAGAAGACGAGGCAAATGGCATTGTACCTTGGCCCAACATATCATCTCTGCCCTTTCTGATGTCATAGATACTCCTGGCGATCACACTGTGGTCGATAAAGGGGAGGGGTTCTGGTTCCTCTCGCAGGCATAAAAATGTGAGCAAACATAGATGAATCAGGGAAGTGGCTGGTTGTGTGGCTCTCTCCTGGAGATCTACGGCTACCCGTCTTCCGATGTTGATCTTATACCTCGACATAAGGGCAGCCACAAGAACAGCTCTGTCCGGGGTCAAATAATTATCTGCCTGGGTAGGACGGATGCGGAACAAAACAATCTGCCACCAAAACTTTGCCTTAGGTGTGAGGGTGTTTTTCCAAATCCTAGTAGTGGCTGTCAACTTTAGCACTATTGCCCATTCGGGATCTGCCGACCGTGCAATCACTGAGGCCACTCATTTTCTAAATGGGATTGTATCTTTCTCTGTAATTTTGTAGACAAACTCTCCTTCTTCCGCCACTGTAGGCACAATATAATCATCCCCGAATAGTACTTTATTGATGGCCATCAGAGAAATATCAATCTTCTTTTTGCGCACTACCACCTCATTCATGGTCGGCACTTGAGTTGCGCGCTGCCCTTTTTTTCTGTGCGTTGAATACAGCAGCCCCATAGGAATCGTAGAATTCCCGAACAAGAGCCGGGATGTAGGACCCCACGTGGTTTTTCAAAAACTCTAACTTGTGGAAGCGGAGAGTGTCACGGATGCCCGGATATCCATCGAGACCATCGAAGCTGACGTTCCGTTCCTCGAAAATACTTCTCTTCGGGTTCTGCCCCTCATGCTTTGCTAGCTCACACCCTTTGTTGTACAGTTCTTCAGACCCCTCCATAGAAAACCGGAAGTCCTGCTCATACACAACCCTCATCCGGATGTCAGTCTCTCTTCTTTCCTGCTCGCGCTCCTCCCGCAGTAGGCTGTCTAATGGGTGGTTGTGGCCGGTGTGGTGGTGTGACAGCCTCCCTTGGTCTACTATGGCTTAACGAACTAGAAGAACCCTCCTCATCAGACGAGGAGGAACTTTCGGATGGTGAGGCTGGCCTGCTATGTGCAGCGGGCTTCTTTATAGCCCTTGTGTCTTTGAGTTGATCTTCATCGCGCAACCGTGAGGTTACTTTGCTTGCACTGCGACCTTTTCCTCTGCCGGCAACCTTGGGTGCAACCTTATTTCCTTGCCTTGGGTTACCCATACCTGTTGAAGGCAAATTTAGCTATGATACACAAAAAGCTTTTCAATTATACAACTTATTGGTTGAAGTTCAGGACTTCAATTAGCTCATGCACCGTAACATGGTCGACGGACCGTCGATGGTGTTACGGGCCGTATCTTCAACCATAACTCATTTTGTTCATTTATAACACAGGGACCGTAACACGTTCGACGGATTGTCATACGTGTTATGGTCCGTAACAGCTTACCGTAACGTGACCTAAATTTCCAGAAAGTTTTTTGGAAATCATAGGTGTTACGGTATGATGTTACCGACCGTCAAACGTGTTACGGTCCGTAACACCTGACCGTAACCTGACCCAAATTTCCAAAAAGTTTTTATGGAAATCATGGGTGTTACGGTCCGTAACACATGTTACAGCCCGGAACACTGAGCGTCGGGCAGCAATTCAACAGATTCCTCATCGTAGCCAAATTGTTTCATTTAAGCACGAGGCCAAGATTTTCAACCTTACGATCCTTGGTGTATGGTATAAAACACCAGTTGGTCCCCTCACATACCTCGGGTTACTCAGACTTCACCCGACTTTTGCAAAGTTTTCTTTGAAACATTTTGTCGAATAGTTGGCGGGCAAACCAATTTACTAGATTCACAAGTGAAACTTTCAATCGGGATGCCCTCCGACTCAGTGGGAAACAATGTCCTTGAGCCCACGAGTCCTTCAAACAGCTATCATACCAAACCCAACCCCCCACCTTTGTCAATTCCCGCTCAATAATCCATGGGAATTCAAAAGCATTCAAAATCAGAAGTACATGGCACGATATACGACTTTAATCATGGAAGATCATACCAATCCTATCGATAGATAGAAGACTAGAGAGAGTCAACACATTGTCATACCTGATTGTGGACAAAAATTGGATGAAACACTTGCGACTAAACCGAAACAGCGATGGACTTCACAAGAACAAATCAACAACGATGGTAGGGTAATAGAGGAGAGATGGTTAGGGAGAGAAAGAGAGAGGATGAGGAGGGTTATGAAGGAGAGGGGGAGTTAAGGGACCGTTTTTCTTTGTGTAGTTTGAATTTGGAATGTAACCGTCGGGTGATGTATTTAAACGTTCCCGACCGTTACGCTTCGAGTTACGGACCGTAACCCAAGGTACGAGCCGTAACTCGTGTTACGGTCTACCCAAACGACCCCGTTTTCATGTTTCATTAATGACATGGCAATACTGCCGACGGACCGTAGCTCGTGTTACGGTCCGTATTACCTGGCGTAACGGGTGCAAATTTTCCAGTTGTTGCCCATATTTCTGTCAAGGTTACGCTCATGTGTTACGGTCCGTAACGCGAGTCGACGTAACACCTGCCCCTCCTCCTTCAGTGATTTCTGCCCCCTTTTTTTTGTTACGCTCCATTATACGAACCGTAACATGAGTTACGGGGCGTAACATGGAGCGTCCTTTCATTGCAAACTTCAGCACTTATTTTGTTTTTGCCTCTTCTGTCATCAGAATCCTAACACATCAACAAACACCAAAAACATAAAAGAAAACAAAGGAAATACGATATTTAAAGTACTCATAAAGCAGTAAATGTGGGTTGCCTCCCACACAGCGCTTGGTTTAACGTCACGGCTCGACGTGATACCTCAATTTCTAGTTCAGGAACCGTATTTCAAACGATACTCATCAACCACTTTACCATCATCAATGCACCAATGATAGTGCTTCACTCTTTGTGCATTCACTTTAAAAGTCCGAGTGTCATCCTCGGTTTTCACCTCAATGACACTTCCATTTGGGGTAACACTTACAATTTCAAACGGACCAGACCATCGAGACTTTAGCTTGCCCGGAAAGAACTTTAGGCGCGAATTGTACAACAAGACCAAGTCCTTCGGCTGAAAATCCCTTTTGAGGATCTTCGAGTCATGATAGTATTTCATCTTTTCCTTATACAGTGTTGCACTTTCATAGGCATTGTACCTAAATTCATCAATCTCGTTGATTTGAAACAACCTCAGCTTGGTTGCTTCATGCCAATCCATGTTCAGACATTTATACGAAGATTCCATATTTAAAGTTTTATTTTATTACTCATTTATAGGGTATATATTGTAAATTAAAAAATAATTGTAGATTATATAATTTAATACTTATTTATTAGTAATTGTGTAAGTTTCCCCAAAAATTAAGCAAAAGATTTAATTAATTTTAACACAAAAGGTACAAAAACAAAACAAGATCAATAAAAACTAAAAAGTGTTTTTTCACAAGTGAGTGTAACAAGGTTAGAGGTTCTTCTGCAACACGATTTTCTCCATTTTACAACTTTATACTCTTAGCTATATAGTCCTGGACTTTAATTTTAGGGCGCTTAGTTAATCAAACTCGCGCTTCTTATTTCGTAGCTTGAACATATAAAACTAACGCAACTTTGTGTATAAAGTGTGACTAGTAATATATAGTGACATTAAAATTGTATGCATTAATCAACATAATGATGAATATAAGAAATCTATCTTCTTTCTTTGCGCAAAATTATTATTGATCGTTTCAAGCTCCTTTGATGAATGTGTATCCACTAAAAATATTAAAGTTGATGCTCGTAGGCTAGCATTTTGAAGGTCCTTTAAAATGAAGGGATGGGCTAGGCTAGGGTGTGGAACCCCGCAACATGCTAAGGCTGGATGGGGTTGGGTTTTGAGCTCTACATGGAGGAAGCAATAAATTATTGTAAGAGATTTCAGGGGAACATGGTCACGAATTATGTGCCCACGATGCGTTTGCTTAAATCAACACGCAAATTTTTATTTTCGTGAGCACGAAAAGGAATCACACTCCTATTTGGGTTTCCCAGAAACAGAAAAGATTGGTGAGATTCTTGGTGTTCGAATTAGTGTTAGGATTAAGAGCGATTAACAAAAAAAAAAAAGGAAATCAAGACGTCTTCTAATGCAGATGAGAGGGCAGACCCATTTTTGACTTTAAATGATTGGACCTTAGTGGTGAAAACTATATTAGTGGACCTTACTAATGTACAGGTTGCACGTTGGGAACAAGTCTTAGCTTTATAAATAGATCCGAACACGGACTTTACAGTTCTTGATTCTTCCTCTAGGATTTAATGTTAAAAATCCACTAACCTATTGCCAGATGTGTCACTTGATGTCATGTATATTCTACCCAATTTTTCTTTGATAAAGAACAATAGGATATTCTTAATTGGTTGATGCTCGGCAAAGTGAACCTTTTCTATTG
Source organism: Lycium barbarum (assembly GCF_019175385.1). Lineage (NCBI taxonomy): Eukaryota > Viridiplantae > Streptophyta > Magnoliopsida > Solanales > Solanaceae > Lycium > Lycium barbarum. Next base: position 171,621,609 of record NC_083337.1, on the reverse strand, counting down.
CATTTCTTTTTGTAGTTTGCGTGTGTAATCTTCTTTAAGCATTGTAATAAGCTAAGAACCAAAATGCAACGAGTACCTTTGTGCGCTTCAAGTAGACTAGTCAAATTGTAATTTCTCTAATTGGTTTTAGTAGTCCCACTTGGTAGTTTTTACAAATATTAACTAGAAAAATCGAATTAAAGTTATAATATGCACGGCTTTTAAAGAATAAATTACACTAATGAGTTAAAGATTCTTTATGCACAAGATACAATCAAATACATGCAATTAAAAGGATAAGCCAAAAAAAACAAACTTACCAACGGTAGCAGATCGGAAAGTAGTCCATCCATAAACATGATTCCGTTTTCCCTTTATCTTTGTCTTTCCGATTCCATCTCCGACAAACATTATCATGGTTTTCGTCTTGCCTACCTCAACATATTCAAAGTAAGATCCCTCCTTAATGTATATCACGAATCTTGTGCTACTGGAGTTGGGTGCTGGGTGCTGCACTTAAGGCTTCGTTGATGGTCGTGAAATTACCGGTACCATCCTTTGCCACCATCAAATTGAAGGTTGTCTTGTTCACCGGAGCTTGCAGGAGTGCTCTCTCCCGCCTCTTCAGCCATTTCGGGAGCCCATTTTTCATAGCTCCGTACTCAGGAAACACTTCTTCAGAAGATGAGGGTCTCCTAATCTTCTTGAGTATGGCCAGGGAGTTGCTTACGTGGTGAGCGATGGTATGCAGATTGTCATCAACGTAACGGCTCAAGTTCTTTTTACTGTAGAAAAGTCCATCGAGGCAAGCGTCCTCGTTGGTCATTGCAGCACTGAGAAGTGTTTGGATTTCATTGTAGTGCTTGGAAGCAGATTTCTTTGGTGAGAGATCAGTGAGGGCGGTTCTGAGTTCAGAAATAGTGTCCCCCAAGAGTTGAATACAGTCTTCCAGTGCTCGTCTTTCAATAGGCTCCAGTTTCGGAATATGGTGGCGCAGGTCGCTGCAGTTGTGGGCAGAGTCTCTGACCTTGCCCACTGCGACTTTAACCGTAGAAGAAATGATCTCAGCAATGGATTTACGGTGGAGATCTGGGAATGAGGAGAGAGTGGAAACACAAAGTTCAGGGTGTAGTGTGCCCTCGCAATGGGATTGCGCTATTAATTGGATGTTTTTGTGAACGTGAATATGCGGAGTCGCTACTACTACTGTGGACGATGATGAATTTGGGTAGCTTAAGAGAAGGAAGAATGTGAGTAAGACAATGGCTGAGGAGGCCAAGAGAGTAAGTAGAAGTGAAGGTTTGTGTCTAAAGTTATACATTACTAGGAAATTTGAATGACCGATTTCATCAATAAAAGATCCTTTTTCAATATTTGAATATTATAAAAAATAACAAAATGATAGAGCTTGACAGTAAAAAATTATTTCAAGCAAGTACTTTCACACACAGAATTGTGGAAAAATAGAAAGAAAATAAAAGATCAGACCTTTCTTTTACACGATCCATAAACAAAAAAAACAAAAAAAAAAATTGTTTCTTACAATTTGAACTTGAAAATATCACTTCGCAAACACATAAGCTGAACTAAAACAAAAGCTCACAAAAAATTAGCCTACAATCTTGAGATTCTCTTCTTAGTGGAGAAGGAACAACAATTATAGCATTAGAAAATTCTCTTATCACTATAAATCGTCTATTCATTCTTTGATTCTGTCTCCCGTTTCTTCTAACAGCAAATTACCTCCCTTTCCATTTTTCTAAATGCTTCATCTAATGCTCTGAATCACAGCCACAGGGGTAAGACTTTCTTGGCTTCTGTTGACACTCAATTTTGTCCGGCCTCTCCTCCGAAATACCTATTTTACGCTTCTAATATTTTTGGAAAATTAAAAAATATATATATTTATATTTTTACTATAATTATTAGCCTCTTATCAATACCGGCATTTCATTATTCTATTACAGTTACTAGCCATCATTATTATTATTACTATTATTATTATTACTATTATTATTATTATTATTATTATTATTATTATTATTATTATTATTATGTTACCAATATTATTATAATTCACAATTTTTATCATTTCGGTATTTTACCAGCTTACGCACACGCATCGCATTTATCTTTGCATAATTAAATAATAGTGTTTATTTACTGTGGATTTTCGAAATATTATTGCACGGCTATTACAACACCATTTTTTATCTGAGCACTAATAATTGCATATTTTATGTTACGTAATATTTTAACGCAAGTTATTTAAGTAGGTCTTTATTTAAACGCAGTAGCCCAATCAACCCATACTATTTTCAGACCAATTCATAAATCAGTCCACATTTTAATTTACCAGCCCAATTTAATTCATCTTATTCCAAATAATTAACCAACACTTCGGACCAGCCCATTCTTTTAATGCCCGGTCAAAAATTGACCCAGTCCAAAAAAGAACCGGGTCCGGCCCATTCCGTTTCAAGATAAGGGAAACCCTTTCCCCTTCATTTTTCTCCTCTTCTCTTCAAGCCGCCACCCCCATCTCTCCCGCTCCCTTTCCCTTTTCCTCCTCCTTTCTCCCTCTTTCTCTCCCTCCACGCTCCTCTGTCATCCACTATTCCCTGTTCCCCGCCACCACCGCCGCCTACTCCACTCCCATTTCCCTCTGTTCCCCACTCGTCTTGTCCCCCCCGCTCCTCTCTCTCTCTTCGTCGAAGAAAACCCCAATTCGCCCTATATATAATCGTTGTCCAAGTTAAGTAAAGGGGGGGATTTTTTTGGGAGCTTGATCGGAAACCCCCAAAAGAGCGAAATCTTTGATTCAGAAAGTTCCTCAATAACTTTTTTTCGGTTCAAGAAATCCCTGCGAAATATTTGGTTTAGTTGTCACAATATCACAAGAAATATCGAATCAGAAATACTCAAACGATTTTTTTCGTCTGTTCTGTGTTTGTTGCGAATCTGAGTTTCGCAACCTCGAATTTGAAGTGTTCGAGTGTAGATCGAAGATTCGCACCCACTTCGCTGCACCCGAAGAAGGTAATACCCCTTCCATTAGTTATTTTTAGCGAATGCTTGAGTGCTTAAACTGCTTACTTGATTCGTTTGATCGTTGATGATTTAGTTCCTGTTTGTGTTCGTTTTTAGTTGTATTACGCGTGTTTGAGCTTAGTCTAATCCTGTGTCTAGTTCTGTGGTTATTTAGTCCTATATTAGTTATCAATTGGGTTAGTCATGTGTTTGTTAGGTTCATATTACCTATTTGTTTGTCATTCGATTAGTTCGGAATATTAGTTTGTGGTTTGCTAATGATGTGGATGTGTTTACCTTCAGTTTGCCCCGTAAGGTTCATTTTATGCTTTTTGTTTTGATCAACCATATGCATCCAATTCGTAACAGTTAAGTATAATTTGAATGCTCAATAATGATGGTTCACAGGTTAGTCTAGATCTGTAATTACTTAGTTATGCCATACATGTCCAGCCATGCCTAGTCATGCATCAGATAAACCCGTGGTTTACCTGGCTATGGTAATAACATTTAGTTTAGGTTTATTATTATCCCCCATATTAGTTTAGCAGAAGCCCTATCGGCACAATTGCATATGTTCACTCAGATGTTTTAGTAGTTCAATAAAGAAATGTGAATGTTGTTCAGTTTAGTGTCCCTTTCATATCAGTTTGGCATAACCATATTGATCTTTTATGCCTCTGTAGTTGTTTGTTTGATTTGAACTTTGTCTGGCAGTTGTCATGGTAATCTCGCTCAGAATAACAATGGTCTTCCTTCTTTGACTAGAATGTGTTGTAATAAAAAATGAATGAGTTTCAACATGTTAGACTAAGTTATTAAAAATCTATGTTCTGAATCTCATCTGTCTACACTAGGAATGCCAGTTTGGGTTTGGTATTGTTTGAATCCCCTGGGTATGAGTTCATTTACTAAGGTCTCTGCTTGTTCTATAAGAGTTTGGATAAACATTTGGCCTTAGCATAAGTTCATTTGAGTCTGCTTCGTGGAGTGTATATTAGCCCAAGTTAAACATTAGTCTGTTTCTTCTATTGCCATTCTTAGTTTGGTTGTTGTTGTGATATGTACCTAGTCCAGATATTAGCATATGGTGCAATTTTTTAAATATTTTTGAAGCCACTGCTGAGACCTCAAACTGATGACAGTTTCAAAAGTTAACTTTGTTTTCAATATAGTTTGTCTAAATTTCTAGTTTATAACTGTTTCCTGGCAAGAATCTACATTGCTGTTGTTAATCTCCAGATCAGCCCTTAGTTTGGACCTTAGGATCCATGATCATGTAGTATAGTTCTGATTCTGCTGTTGTACCCTTCTCTTTCCTTTGAAGTCATAATTCGTGCCCTTTCCCTGTCTTAATATTCGAAATTAGTTTGAATTATTGAGTCGTAAGCTTGAAAGTAATGCTCACCTTGGGATATCAGGAAGTTGGTATATCTCCCTTTTGCTTTGTTTTCTGTTTTGAGGTTCAATTCAATACCTCTTCTTTCCTCCTTTATATGTTGACTAAAGAGTAGTTGCACTGAGAGATTTCTTTTTCCAATCTGTCATTGAAAATGTAGTTTGACAGAGTTAACCTAAGATTGTAAGAAGTATTATCTTATCTATTCGATCAATGAACGTAGGAGTCGGAGTTATAGATGTCTATGCTACAACCATGTTAACTTTACCTGCGATATTGAATATGAATCCAAGGATTTGCTGTTATGCTGTTGGAATATTAGTTGCATGTTGAGAATGTTTATTTAATCTTGTCCAGGTTATACCTATCAAGTCATTTAGTTTGACATAGAAACTGTTCTGAGTTTGTTTGGACTGAATAATAAATCTTGATCCCTCAATAGACATTCCTTATTTGTTTTCTTATGCTGATTTGAAGATATGTCTAGATGAAAGCTTAATCTTAAATGATCCTAACTTGCCAAGAATGTGCTAGTGAACTTGTTTGAAATATGTGCTGGCCTGTAGTACATTAGTATGGGATAGCTGTTTGGTTTACATAGGTGTTCGCTTGAGCAGGCTATATTGTTTGCTTGCTGTTGCTGTTGTGTTTTGGGCTTGTTCATTTTATTTCTTAACTGATCAGTCCACCAAGTATAGAAATACATTTGAAACATGTTTTGAGTTTTTTTTTTCTTTTCTTTATAGTATGCTTATTCATCTAGTTGTTAAACCCTTTTCTTTCCTCTCTATCTCCATTTCACGTTTAGATATACGTAGCATATACACACCTGCTGATCTACTTTGAGTTTCATTTTGTATGTTTAGTCTTATTCGTTGATTATATGCTAATCCTTTTCCTTTTTTTTTTTTTTATCTTATGCATGAACACCGCATACGAGTCCGAAGGACTCATCCTTCTTCCGTGTTTGATGTTGGGCTAAAAGCCCAACGGGATCTTCTTTAGTCCCTGTCCGCAGCCAAGAGAATAAAAATGAAGTTTCTGGGCTAAAGCCCAATACACAGGAACATCAGCAGCAGCCCAATAATATGAAAACTGCTGGGCCGAAGCCCAACAGAAAAATGGGTCCAGCAGTCCCAAACGGGCTGGCCCATTTGATACTTATTACTCTTTTATTTTATTTTTGTGCATATAAATTTGTATTATGCAAACTAACTCTTTGTTTGTTTTGTTTTTTCCTAGTTTAGATAAATCTTAAATAATTAGTAGGCTTAGTTTTAGTAATGGGTAGTTAGTTTAAACAAAACCAATAATCAATCCCCTAAGTTTCATTTTCTTCTCTCCACATTAAATTATCTATAGAATCTATAATATTTGCTTCTAGAATAATTGATGGCATAAATTAATATTTTGATTTCCAAAATACCACTATTACATAAGTGTAAACTCAAGCATATTCTCGCAAATAACCCTTCAAATTTGGAATCAATCATATATCATTTTAGCTAAAGGTAATTAATAAAGTTAAGGAAAGGAGGAAAACTTATGTCCTTTTTCGTCATAATCGCCTTCTAAGCAAAAGAACAAGTCTAAGCATCTCTACATCACCACATTGATATTGCTTTTAAAATCGCAGAAAAGAATCATTAATATCTCACTATTTGGTTTGTTTCAAATGTCTATTAAAATACTGCACAAATTCGCGTCTTTTTCTATTTATATATTCTATACAAATATTATTTTAAAAAGCATTATTATTTAAAGTCTTTTTAGCAATTTTATAAGTTTTATTCAAAATGGCATTTAAAATCTTCTTTTATGTAAATTATCATATTTTTCTCTAAATTTTATTTTAATCAACAATTTATATTTTTCTTTAAAACTTTAGCAGTATTATAAGCTATTTTCTTTAATTTTAAATATTATATTTGCATCTTTAGCCCTAATTAATTAACCTAAGTTTGGTCGGATAACCGTAAGTTAACGGATTCTAAAGGATGCCTAACCCCTTCCCTTTAGGATAATATAGAGCCCTTACCTAGAATCATACTGGTTGAGCAGACTATTAATTGAGGTTTAGTTTTTAACTTTGCCTTAGTTAAACTCCAGGTGTCCTAATTCACCGTTAAATTAATTAGGTGGCGACTCCTTAAAATAAAAATAAAATAAACAGGAATCACCAATATGTCATACTCCTAACCTAAATTTAACTTCCGGGTTAAAATGGGGTGTGACAGCTTGGCGACTCCACTGGGGACTTTAGGTTCTTAACCATAACAACTTAGGTTAATAAATAATTTGTTGGATGTTTTGTTTGTTTTGCTTTATTTTTCCTGTATTTTGCTTTATATGCTTTTAAATGTTTATTATTGTTTTATTCTTTATATGTATTTCTATGTAATATGTATGTTATTGCTTTCCTTAAATTGGCATTCCGCTCATATTTCTTCCACTCCTGGAAAACTCACACATATTCACACACTTAAAGCGGCTTCGCAGTTTGCGCCCGTGCACTACTAAATTACCCCTTTTAGTTGGATTGGTCTTGTGGATTTAGTCGATCGGCGGTGCAGTCGACGGCCACGGACTTTCCACTTCCAAGTTGTCCGCTTGGGGGAGCCTTGTGTCATAGGAAAATCATTCTTAGTCTACCTAGGTAGAGCGAAAACCAAAACATTATAAGTACATGCATCATTTTAAACCTAGGAGGCTTAATACCCTTGGGGTATTAAGTTCATTAGTCAACCTTACCAAATGTCCAAATGAGTCTATGACTCTAAGTGACACTATTCACTATTTATGTGCATTATTTGAAGGACAAATATGTGGATTATGTGGACCTAATACTCTATAGATAAATATTTCGAGGAAACTAACCTTTTGTTGCAGGTTGTTGTGGAGCATCCAAAATTAATGCCGGAGGTTTGAAGACAGCCAAAGGAAATTAGTGGAGTTGAAGTATTAGATATCTTAGATTAACTTTGAATTGTATTATTGACTGGCATGTAATAAATTTTTATTACTCTTGTAAACTAGTTTTAGAAAGAGTTATGGAATGACACATCAAAAAACATGTTTGTCCTTCAAATGTTCGTTAGGCCTACCTCTGGCATAAAGAGGTCCCTTGCATTATAGAACGCGATGTATTATGTGCAATAATGTGTTTATATGCAATAATATGTCCTTACCGTATACTCACTCATTTTATTTTTTCTTGTTTTATCTTTTTTCTTTTTAAAATTTATTTTTTCAAAATAAAAAGGTTGACTTGTGCTAAAGGGGAACTGGCGGAGCATCCATATTTCACACGGTCTAGAGCCAAGCAATCAGACTCTGACTCATCACTAATCATCTGGTTAACTAAAAAGACTCGTTCTAAAATGGAGCAAAGTTTGATCAATGCAACCACTTCATCTGAGTCATCTCTTAGTTTGCCGATCACGAGTGATCCCACATCTTCTAATCAACCAGAAAACATTTGGAGATCATTGCTCGTTTGGAGCGACGAGTTGCTGAATTAAGTCACATGGTACTTCACAACCGGTCATTTTCTGAAACGCCACCACATATGACTCCATCTCATGGGGTTCGTCAGACTTTGCCTACGCCACATCCATTCCCAAATTTGGACGAATTTAACCAAGCAAATTATTTTACCACCTCTCAGCCGGTTCGTTCCGAACCCCTCACTCAAAATGCTCCCCTTTTATTTACAGCCACCTCTTCAAAAACGCAGTTCATACCGCCGGCACATGATGTTACCAATACACATCAAGTTCCGCCAGTATATACTTATACCACAGCTCCACCCATGACACAAATCCAGGGACAATGTCGCACAGATGTTGATCATTATGTCGAAGTTGAAAATGAGGCACGGTCAATTAATGATGAAATGATAAATAGAAAGCTCAAAAGTTTGGAGGATGCCATGAGAAGTTTGCGTGGATTTGGTAGTAACCAAAGCGTGAGATATGAAGAATTATGTGCATTTCCTGAGGTAGAATTGCCACCAGGTTACAAGATTCCAAAATTTGAGAAGTTTGATGGGTCGGGGAACCCTTTCTTCCATTTGAAGGTCTATTGTGAAAAGTTGATTGGTGTGGGGAAGAATGAAGGGATAAGAGTCAAACTATTCAATCAAAGTTTGAGTGGAAAAGCCTTGGAGTGGTATTCCAAGCAAGATACAACCAAATGGCGTACTTGGGATGACTTGGCGAATGCTTTTGTGGATCATTATAAATTTCATGTCGAGATCGCTCCTGATAGAATCTCGATTACAAAATTAAAGAAGAGGTCAATCGAATCATTTCGAGAATATGCTATACGGTGGAGGGAAGAAGCATCTAGAGTACACCCACCCATGGAGGAGACAGAAATGGTTACTTTCTTCATTCAAGCACTAGAACCGGAATACTATGAACGTTTGGTGACAATGGGCGGAAAAACTTTTGCAGAGGTGATCAAAGCCGGGGACATGATCGAAGATGGCATTAAGACAGGGAGAATAACAAGTCTTGCGGCTTTACAGTCTACTAGTAGGGCCATACAAACTGGTACTCTCGGAAACGGAAAGAAAAAAGAAAAAGAAGCAGCATCGGTAATGGCTTTGGGAAACACATCATACCACCATCAACGACCCCCGCGATACCAGCCTAACGCTCACCACTCACAATATTTCCAATATTCTCCACATCCCTACGACCAAGCTTTGTCATCTTACCAACCTCAATCACCACAAATATCCTACCCTGTTTACAACACACAACCAGCATATCAAGCTCCACGACCACCAACATATCCAGCTCCACCATCACAAACTCATCATCCAAACAATGCATCCGCACCTCGCCCAAATAAACCGTTTCGCAATTTCACACCATTAGGAGAGCCACTGAGCGTTGTTTTTGAAAGGCTGCAGGCTTCAGGCTTAGTATATCCTGTGGAAGGTAGAATTCCAGATCCATTACCCAGAAGCTTTGATCCCACTAAAACATGTGCATATCATTCGGGGGTAAAAGGCCATTCCACTGATCGTTGTTACGCATTGAAGCATAAGGTTGAGGATCTTATTGAAGCAAAACAGATCACGGTCAAACCACCAACACCAAATGTGGTTAACAATCCACTCCCAACCCATGATGGGGCCACGATAAATATGATTGGAACAGATGAAAATGTTGATGACCCAGCCGAATTTATAGTGCCTGTGGATCGTGTGGAAGATCATGATCTTGTAGCCGTTGCTTCTCCGGCTGTAGTGATAAGGGGTTGTGTGCCTGTCGAGATATTAGGAGCTTCATCAACGCCTGTGGAAGTAGTTCAAGCACCAAATCAGTTACCAGTGCTCGATACAAAAGCCGTACCATGGAATTATCAACAAACTGTGATGGAATGTCGAGGAAAGGACGCGATCACTGACAAGGTTAAGACATCAGGAATGACAAGGTCTGGAAGATGCTATTCTCCAGAAGAGCTAGTTAGATTGGGGCAAGTTAGGGAAACCAACGTACCTCCCAAAAGGGTCGTGACTGAATTCGAAGCAGAAGAATTTCTGAGGAAAATTAAAGCTAGTGAGTACTCGGTCGTGGATCAGTTGAAAAAGACCAATGCTCAAATTCCTATTCTCTCTTTGCTTTTGAGTTCGGATATGCACAGAAATGCACTGTTGAAGATCTTGAATGAAGCATATGTCCCAAGCGAAACAACTAGTGAGGCGTTAGCTGGGATGATTGAGCGCGTACTTGATAGCCATCGAATCAGTTTCGATAATGAAGAACTGCCGCCAGAAGGATGCATGCATAATAAAGCGCTCTATATAACTGTCAAGTGTCGTAACATGTTTGTGGCTAAAGTATTGATTGATGGGGGGTCTGGACTCAACATCTGTCCATTAACAAGTCTGAAGAAGATCGGATATAATGTTAGTGAGCTCAAGACCAGTGATATGAATATTCGAGCATTTGATGGGGCTCAAAGGCGCCCTATTGGGGAAATAGAGTTGAAAGTGTTGATTGGCCCTGTTGAATTCATTATGGATTTTCAAGTACTTGATATTTCCACGACATACAACATGCTGTTAGGTAGGCCGTGGATCCATATGGCTGGGGCTGTACCATCTACTTTGCACCAAACTGTCAAATTCGAGTGGGATCAGCAACAAATATGTATACATGGAGAAGGGGACACGTCTTTCTATCTAGAGCAATCCACCCCATTCATCGAGGCAGAAGGAGGGTTCGACGGAGCTGCTTATCACGCTTGGGAGGTTGTGAATGTCACTAAGGAGAGTGAAGTGTGTCAAACTCAAGAGTTCAAAAGATCATGTGCCGCAATTATGGTTGCAAAAGAAATGCTGAGAAATGGGTACCAACCTGGCTTTGGGCTAGGGAAAACACTAAATGGGCGGGTTGAGCCAGTCGTTCTCCCTACGCAACAGTTTACATTCGGTTTGGGATATGAGCCAACTGAGGAAGAAGTGAAGAAAGCACGAAAGAATAAAAAGAAAGAGATTGCATTGCCAAAACCCATTCCTACCATTGATCAAACTTTCTCAAAACCTTCAGATCTGATTGTTGAAGTTGTCTACGATGATATCGTGGAGGGAGTCAAGAACCTGTTCGTGGAAAATGAAGATGATCATGTGGTGATAATCAAAGACTTTGCTGAAATACTGACTTTATAGGCTGCTGAGCCAGGACCGGAGTTGCAAAATTGGACTTCTATCTTAGCCCCGGTTCGCCGGGAGTTTCAGTATTTTAAGTTTAAATTTCCTTTTGTAGTAGGCCGGAGGCATCAACTAGAACATTTAGTTCCTTTTGTCATGTTGCCTCTATGTTTTGTTACGGCCTTTTTAAATTAAGATTCTGTCATTTTGTTTGCAACGAACTACGTTTGGCCTGACCTCCCGTTGGATACGTAGGCAGCCCACATCGGGTTCGGCCACTCTTTTCAAATCATTTCAGTATCTTTGTTTGTGGTTGGAACTACGTTTGGCCTGACCTCCCGTTGGATACGTAGGCAGCCCACATCGGGTTCGGCCACTTTTTTCAAAATATTTCAGTGTTTTTGTTGTATGAACGAACTACGTTTGGCCTGACTTCCTGTTGGATACGTAGGCAGCCCACATCGGGTTCGGCCACTCTTTTCAAATCATTTCAGTATCTTTGTTTTGTGGGTGGAACTACGTGTGGCCTGACTTCCTGTTGGATACGTAGGCAGCCCACATCGGGTTCGGCCACTCTTTTCAAATCATTTCAATATCTTTGTTTGTGGTTGGAACTACGTTTGGCCTGACTTCCCGTTGGATACGTAGGCAGCCCACATCGGGTTCGGCCACTTTTTCAAAATATTTCAGTGTTTTTTGTTGTATGAGTCGAACTACGTGTGGCCTGATTTCATTTTGGATACGTAGGCAACCCATATCGGGTTCGGCCCCTCTATTAAAAAATCAAAAAAAACTCAAAAGTCTTTATTTTTATCACGAACTACGTCTGGCCTGATTCCTTTGGGATACGTAGGCAACCCGAGGCGGGTTCGGCCCTTCTATTTTAAAATTTTCAATATCTTCGGTTTATTCAAACATTTTGGTTCCTATAAAATACATAAGGATTTTTATACAAGATTTTGGTTTTCTCACCGTTTAAATTCATGTGTCTTATTATCTTGAAACTGGGACAAATTTTTGAAATTGGTCAAATCATTTTCAAAAATTTTCATTACAACTTTCTCACTTTTCGATTGTTTAGAACCAAGCGCCTCCAGGACTTGAAACTGGGACAAAATTTTGAAGTTGGTCAAATCACTTTCAAAACTTTCATTATAAGTGTTTACTTTTCAATTGTCCAGAATCAAGCGTCTGCAGGACTGAAACTGGGACAAATTTTTAGAAGTAGCATAAAAGTGGTCTTAAATGTTTAACCATTTTAAATAAAAATCCATTCATATTTCTAAAATGCGAATAAATTCAAAAAATCGAGTCTTCCTAATCATTTTACAGATTAGAGCCACTAAGTATTTCCTTTCAAAGTCATCCAAATCTCGTTACTTTTATTTTCAAAATACATTTTTTTATAACTGAAACTCCCCGGCAAATCAAGATATGTGGTGAGACATCGAAGAACGTGGACGCGACCGAGACAAAAATCAATTCAAGGGCCAAGTTCCCCGACATGCACAAGTCAATCAATTTTCTTTTAAACTCACAATTTTTCTTTGCTAAGACAGGTTCAATTAACATGAATATGGTGCACATTTGACTCTTCTTAAAATTTTAATTATGGACGTGATCAAAGAGTTAGCTTTCTTCAAAAGGGCAAATATTCTTCAACGTGGATGCAAAGGTAGCTTGCGCTAAACGGTGGATGTTGTTCCACTCATCATGAAATCTTAATCGCAACAGTGGAAACGAATTTATCTTCTCAACCAAGGGCTGTGAGCATAATTCTTTCAAACCCAGCTATTTACATATTCTTATCACTAACAGTTGTTTTAGCTCGTGGCATTTCTCGATGGATCAAGTACATATAATCGTGGATTTAACCTTCTCCAAAGTGGATACTGACATTGGTCATCTATTATTGGTTTGAATTCCTCAATTTTGCTATCACTTTATACATATTTATTTATTTCAAGTCGCTAACAAAGTTCTTTTAGAATGTGGTATTTTAATAAGGTAACAAGATCGAAATTTTGCGTCGTATATTAAATTGTGGGGATAATTATAGATTTAACTTCCGTCACAACGGGACGTGGACTAGGATGTGGATATAAACGTGGATACCTTGCTACAATACTATTTTTTAAAGTGGACGTGGATTTACATTTTTTTATTTTTTTTACATTATGGATGTGGACGTGGAAGTAGATTTACATTTGTACGTTATAAAAAAAAAAAAATTGTGGAAGGGGATATGGATTCATATGAACATTGTGGACGTGCAAGTGGATTTATTTTTAAAGTTTGTGAAAGTGGAGGTGGATTTATTTTCTTGCACCGAGGAAAGTGGATGTGGATCTATTTCTTTTTGCATTTTTGAAAGCGGATGTGGATTTATTTTTGGTACCATATAATACGGACGTGGAAGTGGATGTGGATTTACATTTTTTTGTACCGTGAAATGCGGACGTGGATTTATATTTTTGCACTGTGGAAGTGGACGTGGATTTATTTTTCTGCACTGTGGAATGCGGATGTGGATTTACATTTTTTGCACTGTGGAAGTGGACGTGGATTTTTTTTTTTTGCACTGTGGAAGTGGACGTGGATTTATTTTTCTGCACTGTGGAAGTGGATGGGGATTCAAATTTCGATTCAGGCGCCCACCTCCGAATGCGGGTATTTTATATTTTATTTCAGGCACCCACCTCCGAATGCGGGTATTTTATATTCAAGTCCAGGCACCCACCTCCGAATGCGGGTATCTTATATTTTATTTCAGGCACCCACCTCCGAATACGGGTATTTTATATTCAAGTCCAGGCACCCACCTCCGAATGCGGGTATCTTATATTTTATTTCAGGCACCCACCTCCGAATGCGGGTATTTTATATTCAAGTCCAGGCACCCACCTCCGAATGCGGGTATCTTATATTTTATTTCAGGCACCCACCTCCGAATACGGGTATTTTATATTCAAGTCCAGGCACCCACCTCCGAATGCGGGTATCTTATATTTTATTTCAGGCACCCACCTCCGAATACGGGTATTTTATATTCAAGTCCAGGCACCCACCTCCGAATGCGGGTATCTTATATTTTATTTCAGGCACCCACCTCCGAATGCGGGTATTTTATATTTCAGTTCAGGCGCCCACCTCCGAATGCGGGTATTTTATATTTCTGTTCAGGCGCCCACCTCCGAATGCGGGTATCTTATATTTCAGTTCAGGCGCCCACCTCCGAATGCGGGTATCTTATATTTCAGTTCAGGCGCCCACCTCCGAATGCGGGTATCTTATATTTCAGTTCAGGCGCCCACCTCCGAATGCGGGTATCTTATATTTCAGTTCAGGCGCCCACCTCCGAATGCAGGTATTTTATATTTCAGTTCAGGTGCCCACCTCCGAATGCGGGTATTTTATATTTCAGTTCAGGCGCCCACCTCCGAATGCGGGTATCTTACATTTCAGTTCAGGCGCCCACCTCCGAATGCGGGTATTTTATATTTCAGTTCAGGCACCCACCTCCGAATGCGGGTATGTTATGGATTCAACTTTCGAAATAGGGGTTACAAGTGTAAACTTCTCCAACCCTGTCTTATTTACACATATATTTCTTTGTTGCTAACAATTGTTTTTAGTTGGTGGCTTTTGACAATATCGAAGTTGGCATCACACATCAACTCGTGGAACTATTTCTTCGGCAGCGAACTGGGGCAATTTGTCGGGAAGGATAATCAGACTTCCCGACACGGGTCAAGGATCTACCTCGAACACTCGTCTCTAATCACAAGTATTCTTTTGCATTCCAGCAATTGAATTCTCAAGTTTCTATCATAATACCCAGTGTTGTCATAATTCAACACTGGGACAATATTTTGCAAGATTCGCGCCAATCGGGGTTCAGGTGTCGTATTTGTCCTAGAACTACACTCGACCTGATTCTCGTGTAGCCCGAGATATGTAGGCAACTCAGAGGCCGAAGTTCGGTCACAGTCCTCTCAAGTTTCTTTTAGCCGGGACAAAATAGGCTATTGAGTCAACGTCTTTGCCCGACAACTCTTTTCATCATTACCGGACAAAGAGGGACAAGTTGTTGACACCCAATTTTGTCCCGCCTCTCCTCCGAAATACCTATTTTACGCTTCTAATATTTTTGGAAAATTAAAAAATATATATATTTATATTTTTACTATAATTATTAGCCTCTTATCAATACCGGCATTTCATTATTCTATTACAGTTACTAGCCATCATTATTATTATTACTATTATTATTATTACTATTATTATTATTATTATTATTATTATTATTATTATTATTATTATTATTATTATTATTATGTTACCAATATTATTATAATTCTCAATTTTTATCATTTCGGTATTTTACCAGCTTACGCACACGCATCGCATTTATCTTTGCATAATCAAATAATAGTGTTTATTTACTGTGGATTTTCGAAATATTATTGCACGGCTATTACAACGCCATTTTTTATCTGAGCACTAATAATTGCATATTTTATGTTACGTAATATTTTAACGCAAGTTATTTAAGTAGGTCTTTATTTAAACGCAGTAGCCCAATCAACCCATACTATTTTCAGACCAATTCATAAATCAGTCCACATTTTAATTTACCAGCCCAATTTAATTCATCTTATTCCAAATAATTAACCAACACTTCGGACCAGCCCATTCTTTTAATGCCCGGTCAAAAATTGACCCAGTCCAAAAAAGAACCGGGTCCGGCCCATTCCGTTTCAAGATAAGGGAAACCCTTTCCCCTTCATTTTTCTCCTCTTCTCTTCAAGCCGCCACCCCCATCTCTCCCGCTCCCTTTCCCTTTTCCTCCTCCTTTCTCCCTCTTTCTCTCCCTCCACGCTCCTCTGTCATCCACTATTCCCTGTTCCCCGCCACCACCGCCGCCTACTCCACTCCCATTTCCCTCTGTTCCCCACTCGTCTTGTCCCCCCCGCTCCTCTCTCTCTCTTCGTCGAAGAAAACCCCAATTCGCCCTATATATAATCGTTGTCCAAGTTAAGTAAAGGGGGGGATTTTTTTGGGAGCTTGATCGGAAACCCCCAAAAGAGCGAAATCTTTGATTCAGAAAGTTCCTCAATAACTTTTTTTCGGTTCAAGAAATCCCTGCGAAATATTTGGTTTAGTTGTCACAATATCACAAGAAATATCGAATCAGAAATACTCAAACGATTTTTTTCGTCTGTTCTGTGTTTGTTGCGAATCTGAGTTTCGCAACCTCGAATTTGAAGTGTTCGAGTGTAGATCGAAGATTCGCACCCACTTCGCTGCACCCGAAGAAGGTAATACCCCTTCCATTAGTTATTTTTAGCGAATGCTTGAGTGCTTAAACTGCTTACTTGATTCGTTTGATCGTTGATGATTTAGTTCCTGTTTGTGTTCGTTTTTAGTTGTATTACGCGTGTTTGAGCTTAGTCTAATCCTGTGTCTAGTTCTGTGGTTATTTAGTCCTATATTAGTTATCAATTTGGGTTAGTCATGTGTTTGTTAGGTTCATATTACCTATTTGTTTGTCATTCGATTAGTTCGGAATATTAGTTTGTGGTTTGCTAATGATGTGGATGTGTTTACCTTCAGTTTGCCCCGTAAGGTTCATTTTATGCTTTTTGTTTTGATCAACCATATGCATCCAATTCGTAACAGTTAAGTATAATTTGAATGCTCAATAATGATGGTTCACAGGTTAGTCTAGATCTGTAATTACTTAGTTATGCCATACATGTCCAGCCATGCCTAGTCATGCATCAGATAAACCCGTGGTTTACCTGGCTATGGTAATAACATTTAGTTTAGGTTTATTATTATCCCCCATATTAGTTTAGCAGAAGCCCTATCGGCACAATTGCATATGTTCACTCAGATGTTTTAGTAGTTCAATAAAGAAATATGAATGTTGTTCAGTTTAGTGTCCCTTTCATATCAGTTTGGCATAACCATATTGATCTTTTATGCCTCTGTAGTTGTTTGTTTGATTTGAACTTTGTCTGGCAGTTGTCATGGTAATCTCGCTCAGAATAACAATGGTCTTCCTTCTTTGACTAGAATGTGTTGTAATAAAAAATGAATGAGTTTCAACATGTTAGACTAAGTTATTAAAAATCTATGTTCTGAATCTCATCTGTCTACACTAGGAATGCCAGTTTGGGTTTGGTATTGCTTGAATCCCCTGGGTATGAGTTCATTTACTAAGGTCTCTGCTTGTTCTATAAGAGTTTGGATAAACATTTGGCCTTAGCATAAGTTCATTTGAGTCTGCTTCGTGGAGTGTATGTTAGCCCAAGTTAAACATTAGTCTGTTTCTTCTATTGCCATTCTTAGTTTGGTTATTGTTGTGATATGTACCTAGTCCAGATATTAGCATATGGTGAAATTTTTTAAATATTTTTGAAGCCACTGCTGAGACCTCAAACTGATGACAGTTTCAAAAGTTAACTTTGTTTTCAATATAGTTTGTCTAAATTTCTAGTTTATAACTGTTTCCTGGCAAGAATCTAGATTGCTGTTGTTAATCTCCAGATCAGCCCTTAGTTTGGACCTTAGGATCCATGATCATGTAGTATAGTTCTGATTCTGCTGTTGTACCCTTCTCTTTCCTTTGAAGTCATAATTCGTGCCCTTTCCCTGTCTTAATATTCGAAATTAGTTTGAATTATTGAGTCGTAAGCTTGAAAGTAATGCTCACCTTGGGATATCAGGAAGTTGGTATATCTCCCTTTTGCTTTGTTTTCTGTTTTGAGGTTCAATTCAATACCTCTTCTTTCCTCCTTTATATGTTGACTAAAGAGTAGTTGCACTGAGAGATTTCTTTTTCCAATCTGTCATTGAAAATGTAGTTTGACAGAGTTAACCTAAGATTGTAAGAAGTATTATCTTATCTATTCGATCAATGAACGTAGGAGTCGGAGTTATAGATGTCTATGCTACAACCATGTTAACTTTACCTGCGATATTGAATATGAATCCAAGGATTTGCTGTTATGCTGTTGGAATATTAGTTGCATGTTGAGAATGTTTATTTAATCTTGTCCAGGTTATACCTATCAAGTCATTTAGTTTGACATAGAAACTGTTCTGAGTTTGTTTGGACTGAATAATAAATCTTGATCCCTCAATAGACATTCCTTATTTGTTTTCTTATGCTGATTTGAAGATATGTCTAGATGAAAGCTTAATCTTAAATGATCCTAACTTGCCAAGAATGTGCTAGTGAACTTGTTTGAAATATGTGCTGGCCTGTAGTACATTAGTATGGGATAGCTGTTTGGTTTACATAGGTGTTCGCTTGAGCAGGCTATATTGTTTGCTTGCTGTTGCTGTTGTGTTTTGGGCTTGTTCATTTTATTTCTTAACTGATCAGTCCACCAAGTATAGAAATACATTTGAAACATGTTTTGAGTTTTTTTTTTTCTTTTCTTTATAGTATGCTTATTCATCTAGTTGTTAAACCCTTTTCTTTCCTCTCTATCTCCATTTCACGTTTAGATATACGTAGCATATACACACCTGCTGATCTACTTTGAGTTTCATTTTGTATGTTTAGTCTTATTCGTTGATTATATGCTAATCCTTTTCCTTTTTTTTTTTTTTATCTTATGCATGAACACCGCATACGAGTCCGAAGGACTCATCCTTCTTCCGTGTTTGATGTTGGGCTAAAAGCCCAACGGGATCTTCTTTAGTCCCTGTCCGCAGCCAAGAGAATAAAAATGAAGTTTCTGGGCTAAAGCCCAATACACAGGAACATCAGCAGCAGCCCAATAATATGAAAACTGCTGGGCCGAAGCCCAACAGAAAAATGGGTCCAGCAGTCCCAAACGGGCTGGCCCATTTGATACTTATTACTCTTTTATTTTATTTTTGTGCATATAAATTTGTATTATGCAAACTAACTCTTTGTTTGTTTTGTTTTTTCCTAGTTTAGATAAATCTTAAATAATTAGTAGGCTTAGTTTTAGTAATGGGTAGTTAGTTTAAACAAAACCAATAATCAATCCCCTAAGTTTCATTTTCTTCTCTCCACATTAAATTATCTATAGAATCTATAATATTTGCTTCTAGAATAATTGATGGCATAAATTAATATTTTGATTTCCAAAATACCACTATTACATAAGTGTAAACTCAAGCATATTCTCGCAAATAACCCTTCAAATTTGGAATCAATCATATATCATTTTAGCTAAAGGTAATTAATAAAGTTAAGGAAAGGAGGAAAACTTATGTCCTTTTTCGTCATAATCGCCTTCTAAGCAAAAGAACAAGTCTAAGCATCTCTACATCACCACATTGATATTGCTTTTAAAATCGCAGAAAAGAATCATTAATATCTCACTATTTGGTTTGTTTCAAATGTCTATTAAAATACTGCACAAATTCGCGTCTTTTTCTATTTATATATTCTATACAAATATTATTTTAAAAAGCATTATTATTTAAAGTCTTTTTAGCAATTTTATAAGTTTTATTCAAAATGGCATTTAAAATCTTCTTTTATGTAAATTATCATATTTTTCTCTAAATTTTATTTTAATCAACAATTTATATTTTTCTTTAAAACTTTAGCAGTATTATAAGCTATTTTCTTTAATTTTAAATATTATATTTGCATCTTTAGCCCTAATTAATTAACCTAAGTTTGGTCGGATAACCGTAAGTTAACGGATTCTAAAGGATGCCTAACCCCTTCCCTTTAGGATAATATAGAGCCCTTACCTAGAATCATACTGGTTGAGCAGACTATTAATTGAGGTTTAGTTTTTAACTTTGCCTTAGTTAAACTCTAGGTGTCCTAATTCACCGTTAAATTAATTAGGTGGCGACTCCTTAAAATAAAAATAAAATAAACAGGAATCACCAATATGTCATACTCCTAACCTAAATTTAACTTCCGGGTTAAAATGGGGTGTGATAGCTTCCCTATATAGCTATAAGAAAAAACATGCATCCCCTCAATTAAGCATTATAGCCATAACCCTTTTATCTTCTATATTCAACGGTTATTTGACAAATTATAGATTTTAAATGCGGTAAAATAAGTTATAATATATTCGGCGAAATTGTTGCTATTTAGGCTTGCTCAGAGAAAGCGAACGGGCAACTTTAACAGTTAGTTAATACAGAAACTTAGTTGGCTTTTAACATAATGAAGGAATGAAATAAATGAAAGAGAAAGAACAACAAGTAGTTTTTTTTTTGTTTTTTTTTATGGCCAAATCAAAATTCCATGAGAACTCACAGTTTTGATATCAACATGTTGTTATGCCGCCACGACTTGCCTCAAAACTCCGCCAATCGGTACATATTACTTTAGATCTCTTCAATTTGTAGTTTCTTCTGCATCCAAGAAGCCCACTAATATAGTTAACTATCAATATTTTCAAATCACAAGTTGACATCGAGCAAAATGTATGCAAAACATAAAAAAAGAAGAAGTAGAAAACGTCTAGGCTACGAAAACTTCACATAGAGCCCCTTTATGGAGAAGAAAACAAATCAGTAAATATCATATGCATGACAACGGAAGCACAAAGTTATAAGATATCAGAACTAACTAAATTTTGATGTTCAAACTTGATTTAAAATGTGTAAAGACTTTATTAAACAGGGAAGGGAGAAAAGAACCATAATATTTGGAGATGTATTCACAAATGCTCTTTTTGGACTAAATCAATTTTCTTTCTTTCTTTTTTTTTTTTTTGTTTTTTTTTGTTTGTTGAGAATTCAACTTTCAAAGTCCCCTTGTTTTGAAAAATAAAGAATTTTATTTACCAAAATAATATTTACAATGCAAAAAGACAACCATCCGACCAGTAGTTGGGCACAGGCCCCTGCTATGGCTAACAACTTCTAACCATAGTCCCTTTTCCCTATATTTAAAAAAGGAAGTTATTGTTTTGAAGAAGAACAATCGTCATACTAACCTTTCATGTTCTTAACGACATTCTCAGACTCTTATTTCGTCACAAGACCCATTTCGTTCTAATATTTTGCCATGAAAAGTTCAAGACAAAATGGTTTTTGTCGGCAAGCAATCTGTTGTTGTTTGGTTCTAAACCCATACTTACAGTGTAGAAACCAAATTGGCTTTCAGAAACAAACAGTCCCAGGGCTGTTTCCATAACAAAGCTAAGATCCATTTAATTGTTAGTCCCTTCCTGCCATGAGCAATTTGAACCTCCCTGATACTATTAGGTAAATATTTATAATCCCAATATGTCTTCACAGACCAAAAGCATAAGGACGACAACGCAAGAACCAAACCTGACATACATTTGCCATGTTCAACCAAGTGCAACGAACAAAATTAACAAACCACGTCACCGGACATTTATCCTGCAATTATATATTTATATAGATTTGCCATGTTCAACCAAGTGCAACGAACAGAATTAACAAATTCATAGCGGCCTTCAACCAAAAAGATATATACCCTGAAACCTTTAAATACAAGGCAACAAAAATTTGTTGCTTAATGACCAAACTCCTGAAGTTAAATCGGGGACAAGTGAATGAGGTTTTTGGTTCTTCCAAGTGAGGGATCAGAGAACGACTGTTTTTTTAAGAGGGACGATGGTTAGGTTTGATTAGTTGTGACTTTTCGACCTTTTGCGTATTAAGTAGTAGCACGGTAAAAATTTAGGAAAAAGGCTAAAACAACAACAAAAAAGATAAATAGGATTTAAGGCCTTAGAGGGCGCCACATTTTTCCTCAAAGTTGCTAAACTATTACATATGGAGCTAGAAACTAACTTATTAGTTGCTGCACCTTTTTTGTCAGCTTGGATTAAGGCTATTACATGTGCAGGAGGAGTTAACAAAATAATAGGATTATCATGCAACATGCGGAGTTGGGAGCCTTTCTTTGGCGAAGCGACAGCTACGGAGTTTGCCTCCCGAAAGTTATGCCGTACTACTGGATTATGCAACTTTTTTAATAGGGACCTGCAAGAGTCAAACAAGGATGCACAAATAGGTAAAGGTTGTTTCAATAGGTGGATTACTCAGTGGAGTCCAGTTCTATTTCAAGCGGCACCAGATTCCTTGAGTATGCCAACTGCAAACCATGAAAAAGAGCACTGATTCAGAGAAAATGTGGTTGAAGGAGTTTATCTTTCTGCAACTTTGGAGGTTTTGTTTGAAACAAGCCTATGTACAGGAAATATATAACCTTGAGACCTCAATAACCGGCAATCCACTCTGATCTAGCTACAAGGTTATTTTTTCTTACTCCAAATAATTAAAAACACCATGTCATATGCAATTAACGTCTTGATTTCCATCCTTCTTTTACACACTTGAAGTAAAATGTGCATCTTCATTGGAATTCCTTTTCAATCTTAACTCGGTACTGGAATTACTTCAGGGCTGCAATGGCAAACAAAAACTCCGGAGATAATAGGACTTGGACTTCTCTATCAATATTTGTAATAGTTGGAAGTGGTTTTCGGAAAGAAGAAAATAGCTCTGCCAGTAGTACTAAGAGGTGAGAATTGTGATATACTACCAAATCTCAATTTTGAGGCTCAACATGTTAGCGAAGCAGGCATGTCGAGTAAATCAAGCCATGTTAAGATCAAAAGCATTCTATGAACTTCCCAAGGTAAAGTATGAACTAACAAATCTCAATTTTGAGGCTCAACATGTTAGCGAAGCAGGCATGCCGAGTAAATCAAGCCATGTCAAGATCAAAAGCATGCTATGAACTTCCCAAGGTAAAGTATGAACTACCGAGAAAGGCATTGTCCACCTCAAGAAGAGAAGTTACATTTCCTTATGCCAGCACCTAAGGGATATGTCGGGACTTCGTTCCCTATGCCAGTGCTCTATATAAGAGCTTGACAATTGAGAAGGCCATTCAAAATTGGGATCAGGATGAGAGTAACGTGTTTAGGTTCCTAGGAGGCGGGACGGTTTCCTCTAGAAGCAGATAACTATATCGGCTAGCTTGCTTCAGTAGTCCAAATCGAAAGGGGACAGTTCGGACTGCTTTGGACACTGGTTGTGGGGGTATGCTCCCTCCTTTGTAAACTTTTTTTTCCGAGTGTAACTTGAGTTATGAACACACTATATTTTTGTAACCTTGTGAATGCAATCCGCCGTAACATGTGGGGCTCATAGCTTTGTTAGAGAATGTAAAGACTAGAAAGTTTTGTCTTGATCTTTTCTTTTGTCTTTTGTAAAATTAGAAATTTATGAGCTACATACTCCTTCTATCACAATCGAGGAGTGTGTAAGTATGGATAGGATTCCGTTTTGTTTTTCAAACGACCTTACATGGTGCAATAGTGAGAAGCCAATTTTCCCGATCAATGGGTTCCGAATAACGAATGATCATACAAGAAAAACAACACAAAGACTTTTACATCTCCATATATATGTTACTTTAGACTGTAATTCTTCCTCTAATTACTACTTTTCATTTTAGGATTGCTCTTCTTTTCTTGGACTCAAATTATCTATTTCTTTTGAGAACAAATATCTCTTATTACAATAACAATAACCTCTAACTACATATACCAATAAACATTATTATATAAAACAATAAAATTTATTTGTTGGACAAAATATAACTAGCAAGGGTAGGTTAGAACACTAGGTACGTATTGTTCTCCTCCATAAAATGAAGGTTCACTCCCCTATCATGTGACACTTTTATATGTATGTATTATTTTCATCTTTTCTATATAAACTAAATTGATATTTCGCATATCTTACGGCGCGAAGCGCGGGTCACTTATAAGTTCTCTCAACTTATCAAATTCCTCTCTCAGGTAAGTCCGCAATTCTTTCTTTCTTAACGACGAATTGCAGTATACTGCCCGGAAAAGAAACTGCCTCTTCTTTTTCTTAGTTTGGGCTAAACAATCATGAAACAATCACTCTCTGTGATCGGGTGCTTAAAGCTACATCAAGGATTACATTTATCAAAAGAACAAAGTCCACATGAGCATAAAACAACGCTTTGGCATCCAGTAATTTTAAAACTCTCTATGTTCCCTGCCTTTCCGTAACGTTTCCACCTCCTCAATCGCTCCTCTATCTCTCTGTATTCTTCCTTCACTGCACTTCTTGAGGCGATGAAATGGAATAGAAGAAGACTAAACCAAGATACTATGGTCGTTTCTAAGACTAGACAAGGGCGAGGCTATGAACTGGAATAGAAGCAGACTAAGGTATCGTTAAAATCCTATACTTGCCTTTTTTATGTTTGAGGTTAATGGACACAAAAAATTACTCATGCTTGGCTGCCTTTGAGATTTTTTGATTTTCTTTTATGTATGGTCGAGTCATGGAGTCTTGGGTTTTATCTATATTTTCCCTATTTACGTGCTATGTAAATATATATATATATATAACGGGTACATATCTTAAAAGGTCACTCAACTTTGAGAAATTATTTAGTAAAGTCATTGAACTTTGCTACATATCAATAAAATCATTCAACTTTGGCCTTTCCTCTCATAAAATCACTCAACTAAATATGTCATAAAAAAAAATGACATGACAATATATATTAATTGATTTTTTATGCCATGTAGACATGGACCCCACAAATAAAAAATAAAAAATCATATTTTAATACCTCAACATCCACCCACCAACCCTTCATTTAAAACACATTCTTTGTTGTTTCTACCTTATTTTTATGTGTGCTCTTATTCTTTTTCTTGAAATTATTTTCTTATTTATTTATTTATTTATTTATTTATTGCGCTATCCTTCTTTTTAGCTTCTACAATCTTTCTTTTCGTCTCTATTTTCTTATCTTTCTACTTTGTTTACGTATATCTATTTAATAGATAAGACTTACTCAAACAAAATATTTACACCAAATCAATATGTATGAATTTTATTATAATTAAAAAATAAATAAAATAAAAATACATATTAATTAATCATAATTAAAGAATATATAGAAACACGTGAATGTAATTACTGGTCTGACTGAAAGGAAAAGGCCACATAGGACCGGTTGGACCCTTTCCTTTAAGCAACAACAAATTTTTTTTTGAACAGTTTTTTTGGTTAATATACGTTGGAACTAAGGTTAAAAATATATCCATTGGCATTAGTGTTTTCAACGAGTCAATTGAAATTTAACAACTTAGCTCTCACGTAAAGTGTCTAAAGTAATAGATTAATTTTTATACATTAAATTTTAGAAAAAAAAAAACTGAAATGTATATCCAAAATTAAAATATGAATTTATTTTATTTTATTTGTGGGGTCCATGTCTACATGACATAAAAAAATTGATTACTATTGCAATGTCAAATTTCTTTGATGACACATTTAGTTGAGTAATTTTATGAGAGTAAAGGCCAAAGTTAAGTAATTTTATTGATATATAGCAAAATTTAGTAATTTTGCCACATAATTACTCAAAGTTGAGTGACCTTTTGAGATATTTACTCATTAAAAAACTAAAAAGTTACTTAATTCCTTCTCTTCCTCTTAATTTGTGTATCTTTATATCATGTATAACGGATTTCATGTTTCTCTTTTCAAAACTTAATGACCTCTGTAATCTTTTTACTGCTTTTACATGTTTGAAATTTTCATAACCCAAATTCAAAAATTATCCATTTTTCAGATGAACTATTTTTGCTGATAAGTATTTGTCACTTCAACTGTAGTTTCATGATCGACAATGCCTGTTATTTAGACACCTCCCACGTTATGGTAAGTCATATTTGTTTTTGAATTATTTTTATTCAGTTAATAGTATGTCGCCGCAATCTCGAAATAGTTGAGGTCAATTGCATAATCAAAATAAACAGGCGCATTTGAATTTGTGACTCACAACTCTGTAAAATTAAACATAAATTTATTTTGATTAGTCCCATTCTCTTTGATTATTTATGTTGTGATAATGTTCAGATTGATGGTGGAAGCGAACATGGAATTCTCTGGAAACAGTTCAAATACTTATACATCCGAACCTTCAAATCACAGAAGTTTTTGATAGATTATGTAAATATTTTGTAATCTCTTATTTAGGTTAGAATATTTTGTAATATTTTATACTCTCCTATTTTGAGTAGGATATTTTTGTATATTAACCAATTTAAGGAATGAAAGGAAACTACGGAAAATATTCTTTCATGGTATCAGAAGTCTAGGGTTTTCTTTTTTTTCCTCTCCTCTCTCTTCTCCGTTGCCCTAGCTCCGTCGGTTGCCACCTCTTTTTTTTTTTTTCCGCCACCAAGTCAACCTCTAAATCATCCTTCCATCCCGCTTTCGCCGTCTCCAACATCCGTAATCACATTCCTGCGATTCTTGAAATGGAGAATGCACAATATGGCACACGGGCGGAATTGTTTAGGATCCACGCGATATCCCATAGGGTCATACACCATATCATCGCACCAAAAAAAGGGACGCAGGTAGCCCCTCCCTCCGATGACGACAAAGAACTTTGGTCGACCCTTGATGCGACTGTGCTCCAGTGGATTTATTCCACGATTTTGAATGACCTCCTTACTACTATTCTTGAACCTGGAGCAACGGCCATGGAAGCCTGGGTCGCTTGCGTGATATTTTCCAGGACCATCAAAACTCCCGTGCCGTTATGCTCGAACAAGAGTTTTCTACAACTAGGATGGAAGACTTCCCGAACGCGTCTGCGTATCAGAAACTCAAGAGCATCACCGATCAGTTGAAAAATGTGGGGGCTCTGGTTTCTAATTCCCGCCTTGTTCTTCAGCTTGTTTCGGGTCTCACCGACGCATTCAAGGGTGTGGGAACACAGATTCGTCACAGCAAGCCATTTCCTCCTTTCACCGAGGCGCGCTCCTCACTCGTTCTGGAGGAACGAGAACAGGCGATGCAGGTGGCCCACTCTACTCCTTCGGCGATGGTGGCTGCCACAGGTGGTGAGGGTTCGCCTAATTTTTTTGACAATACTCATTCGTCTGGTCATGCTGTGAATAACAGGGGCAAAAATAACAACAACAAAGGCCGTAATTCTGGCCGTAAGGACGGCGCTGGCCGTGGCAACGCTGGCGGCAAAGCTGGCCGTGGCGTTAGCGGTGGCCACCGCCAGGCAGCTGGCCGCGTCAGCAGTCTCTTCAGCCGTGGCAGCTTCCCAATTATGCTTGGGGATGGATGCCACAATGGGCCGTGCCACCTTGCCCGTATCCGTCCACTTGGCCGACGTCTTCGCAAGGGCCATTGGCCAAACAGCCGGGCATTCTCTGCCCTGCTCCCTAGCCTCCGCAGCAGGCATATGCTGTTGCCCCGTTTCAACAGATGTATGCCCCTTCTTATGCCCCCACGGACATCGAATCGGCAATGCATACGATGACTTTGAATCCTCCGGACCAGAAGTGGTACATGGACACCGGTGCCACATCTCACATGACATCCACGAATGGTAATCTCTCGTCTCATTCTAATTTGAGCAATCATCATCATGGTATTTTTGTTGGTAATGGTCATTTAATTCCAATTCACGGTTGTGGTCATACTCATTTGCCTCCCCCAAACCCTCCTTTCTCGTTGAAAAATGTCCTCCACGCCCCAAAACTCATTAAAAACTTAATCTCTATTAGAAAGTTCACTACTGATAACTCTGTGTCTGTTAATTTTGATCCATATGGATTTTCTGTGAAGGATTTTCAGACGGGGATGTCACTAATGAGATGTGAGAGCAGGGGCGATCTATATCCCATCACCACCACCATCACAAACACAGCCAATTCTCCATCAACCTTTGCTGCTTTGTCTTCTTCTCTTTGGCATGATCGTTTAGGTCACCCGGTAGCGTCAGTTTTGAATTCTCTTAGGACAAATAAAAGCATTGAATGTAATAATTCTAGTTGCTCTAGTATTTGTCATTCTTACGTGCTTGGAAAACATATTAAGTTGCCTTTTGTTCCATATAATTCGAACACTTGTATGCCTTTTGATATTATTCATAGTGATTTATGGACTTCTCCTGTCTTAAGTTCCATGGGTCATCGATATTATGTTCTTTTCTTGGATGATTTCTCGAAATATTTGTGGACTTTTCCCTTAGCTAGGAAATCTGATGTCTTTGCTAAGTTTTTAGAATTTCGGGCCCATGTCCGAACGCATTTTGAACGAGAAATAAAAAATGTCCAATGTGATAATAGGAAAGAATATGAAAATAATGATTTTTGGAATCTTTGTGAGTCGAATGGGATGTCTTTCCGTCTTTCTTGTCCTCATATGTCCTCACAAAATGGGAAGGCCGAAAGGAAAATTCGGTCTATCAATAATGTCGTGCGCACTCTTCTTGCCCACGCTTCTCTCCCGCCTTCCTTTTGGCTTCATGCATTGCAAATGACAACTTATCTACTTAATATTTTACCAAGCAAGTTATTGAACCATAAATCTCCCCTCCATGCTCTATATCATAAGGAACCGACATACTCGCACCTTCGGGTCTTTGGGTGTTTGTGCTACCCTCTTTTCCCGTCAACTACGATTCATAAGTTGCAGGCCCGGTCTACACCTTGTGTATTTTTGGGGTACCCATCTAACCATAAAGGCTACAAATGCTATGACTTATCATCATATAAGATCATCCTTAGTCGTCATGTTGTTTTCGATGAGACTCGGTTTCCCTTTGCTAACTTGTCTACTCCTCCACCCCATACATACGATTTTTTGGATGAAGGAATATCCCCTTATATTTTTCATCACCTCCAAAACACGGCACCTGCCCCCTCCACTGCCCAGAAGCCCACTGCTCCTCCGCTGCCGCCCGTCACCACTGCTGGTCCCACGGTGAGGCAGCCCCAGCTGGACCGACTGCCAGCCCCAGCTAGCCCGACTTCCAGCCCCCGTCCACTTGCTCCTGTCCAGCCGCCTATCCCCACTCCCCGTCCCACCATGGTCACCCGCAGCCAACGAGGTATTGTCAAACCTAAACGTCTGTTTAACTTACATACCACGGTTACGAAATCTCCTCTACCTCGTAACCCATTGGCCGCTCTTCGTGACCCGAATTGAAAAATGGCTATGAATGATGAATTTGATGCTCTTGTTAGGAATAAGACGTGGGATTTGGTCCCCCGTCCCCCGTCCACCTAATATTAATGTTATTCGTTCTATGTGGATTTTTACTCATAAAGAAAAGTCTAATGGTGATTTTAAGAGGCATAAAGCCTGAATTGTAGGTGATGGCAAAACTCAGCAGGTTGGCATTGACTGTGGTGAGATGTTCAGTCCGGTGGTGAAACCGGCAACTATCCGCACTATTCTTAGTCTTTCGTTGTCAAAGCATTGGCCTATACATCAACTGGATGTGAAGAATGCTTTTCTTCATGGTGAGCTCAAGGAAACTGTGTATATGCATCAGCCTATGGGTTTTCGGGATCGCACACATCCTGATTATGTTTTCCTATTGCGTAAGTC
This sequence comes from Lycium barbarum, assembly GCF_019175385.1. NCBI lineage: Eukaryota > Viridiplantae > Streptophyta > Magnoliopsida > Solanales > Solanaceae > Lycium > Lycium barbarum. The sequence continues at coordinate 171,592,111 of NC_083337.1, read as the reverse complement.
TCTCTATGGGCTTAAGCAGGCTCCACGTGATTGGTGTAGACGTTTTGCAGATTTTGTGTTTTCCCTTGGCTTCTCTAATAGCAGGTCTGATAATTCGTTGTTCATCTACCATACGGGGACTGAAATGGCATACATATTACTCTATGTTGATGATATTATACTCACTGCATCCTCAGACGCTCTCCGTCGTTCCATCATGGATAGGCTTGGTTCCGAATTTGCTATGAAGGATTTAGGTCCTTTGAATTATTTTCTTGGCATTGCTGTGACCCGTCACAATGGGGGGATGTTCCTCTCTCAACGTAAGTATGCCGAGGAAATCATTGATCGCGCGGGTATGTCATCTTGCAACCTTCTCTCACTCCGGTTGACACAAAACCGAAGGTCAGTGCTACTTCGGGTGCTCCTTATGAAGATCCCACTCATTATCGTAGTCTCACAGGTGCTCTTCAGTATCTCACTTTCATGAGACCAGATATTTCATATGATGTCCAACAGGTGTGCTTACATATGCATGACCCGTGGGACGATCATATGCATGCTCTTAAGCGGATTGTGCGGTATGTTCAGGGCACTCTGGATCACGGGTTGCATCTCTACCCATCATCGATCACCGACCTTGTCTCCTACACCGATGCAGATTGGGGTGGCTGTCCGGACACTCGTCGTTCTACGTCGGGGTATTGTGTATTTTTGGGTGACAACTTGATCTCTTGGTCGTCAAAGCGACAACCCACTCTTTCTCGGTCTAGCGCTGAAGCAGAGTATCGTGGTGTGGCTAATGTTGTCTCTGAGTCTTGCTGGATTCGTAATCTTTTATTGGAACTACATTGTCCGGTTCGCAAAGCTACGTTGGTATATTGTGACAATGTGAGTGCCATATATCTGTCTGGTAATCCGGTGCAACATCAACGCATCAAACATATTGAGATGGACATTCATTTTGTGCGTGAGAAGGTTGCGCGAGGACAAGTTCGAGTCCTTCATGTCCCATCCCGCTATCAGATTGCAGATATTTTCACTAAAGGTCTTCCTCAGGTCCTTTTTGAAGATTTTCGTGACAGTCTCAGCGTTCGTAAACCTCCCGTTTCGATTGCGGGGGTGTGATAGATTACGTAAATATTTTGTAATATCTTATTTAGGTTAGAATATTTTGTAATATTTTATACTCTCCTATTTTGAGTAGGATATTTTTGTATATTAACCAATTCAAGGAATGAAAGGAAACTACGGAAAATATTCTTTCAGTTTTACATATCTTGTGATTGTCGGTAGTTATGGACGGTGAGCTTAATTGGTTGAGCGTTTTTGTTTAATTGTTATTGATTCATGCCGTTTCTGTTCTGTTAAACCGACAGTTTAGTTATAACCAAGTGTTTTGCTGTTCTTTTTTCCATTTTTCATCATCATATTTTCCTGTGAGTAGTTTTAGAATACCAAACTTTTTGTATTTGCTCACTTTTTCCCTTCACGTTTATTTACTTCTTGCAAAGGAAAGATTTTCCGGTAGAGGGCATAAGGTACATTAAGATTCTCTTTATGAATTCATAACTTATTCATTTCTTCAATATATATATATATATATATTCAACATTATCCAAGGCTTTGTTACTTTCCCTTCTTGTGGCCTGATAGTACAATTTGGGTGTTAGCCATGAGACTCACTTTTCAATTTTATGCCCAGAAAAGTGATGATGTATTTTCCTAGAAGTCCCCCTAAAAAGTACTACTGATTTGTAAGCTTACATATTTATCTATTTTTGCACGGATTTGCAGTTTTACATTTATCAATTCTTGTATTTGATGTGCACCTCTTGTATATGTGGTGCTTCGATTATGAATTTATTTGAATGAGTCTTTAGATTAAATTTAAACTGCTTGCTATTGTTAAACAGTCACTTGGGTCAAGTCATTATGCAAGTTCAAAAAAGTATAATGGCTAGATGACAACTCTAGAATTCACTGGGACGAATCAAATTGGCCTTTTAGCCGAGGGTTTTGCGGGGCTATCAGCTACATAGTGCAACATATCTGAAGCTAAAGTGCCGAATCACTATGGTCGAATTGCCTCCTTAATTTGTGTAAAGAAAAACAATTCGAGGGGTCCCATTGAGGGCTCTGATCAAAAGATTGACAGAATTGAAGCCCATCTTAGGTGTGCTCAAGGGGGATAATGATTGTTGAAGTTGATAAAACATTTATATTTATGGTTGTCACACAAACGGAAAGAAGACTTCACCAAATGAAGCTTGCGGATCGTGATTATGGAAGGAAGCTAGCGGTTAGGATTAGCAATGATACCACGATTGTATCAGTTTTGAACTGTTTGGAAAAGGGCTACTCGGTCCTAAATATTCGATGAAAAGCTCAAACTAAGATTTTGTTTGATGTCGTTGGAATGTTAACAAACAGTTCTACTACTTCAGGATACAACAAAGTACTTAATGTGGGGTAGCACACTCTTCTACAAGCTGGTACACTATTGCAGCAGTTCATTATGGCAATTGAAGAAAAAAAATTTCACTATATCGAGAATATAAAGGGAAAAAATCTTGGGCTGATCTTTTTCCTGGATTGAAGGATGCCCAAGGTCATTCTAATGGTTCAATGGTAGGAAAATTCTATTATCTACCTTCGTCACACACGGAAACCTTGATTTATGGGTACAAAATTGTCAAGATGTAATGATAATTTGTAGGTTGTATCAGACTTCCTTTCACTTGAGATTGCATTCATTAATTACTTTATCTTCCTTTTTTTTTTCCTTCCTATTTTCATACGTATAACTTCCTTATTGAACCAATTGATGATTTTTTGGAAAGAATTATGTTAGAATACATCACTATTGTTTAGCGTATGCAACCTGTTTGGCTTCTATTATTTTTTATTTTTTTAACAATCGCCCTTATCTTCTGCTTCTCTTATATGCGTTTATTCATTAGTCAGAAAACTAATAAGAGGATTCCAGTGACATTGGAAGGGTGACATTATTGAAAAAATGTTAGTGTTCAGAATTTTCCAATCAACATTATTATTGACTTAAACTTTTATCAATTTTCAGCTTATTTAAACTATTGTTGAGATTAACAATGATGATTTTAGGAAGCCCAAACATCACGAAGTTCGTGAGAATGAATATAGTGTATATGATGAGATTGAATATTCTTTACTTTTTGTGTAAACAAAAAAAAAAAAAGGAAAATCAAATAATTGATTATTTCATGAAAAATAATTTATTCATTAGACATTCTCGAGATATGTGACAATCTCAAATATTCTAAAATGTTAGAATATTCTTATTATTTACAAGAGCCTATCTTTATAGTATTTCATTAAACTTGCAATTGATTTTTTCCTAATATTTGAACATGAATATTTAAAAAAAAAACAATCTTTTGTAAAAAAAAAAAAAAAAATGTTGAGAATATTTTTCTTTGATATATTTGTGTGTACATAAAAAGTATGAATTCTTCGATCACGGCATAATATACACCTGAATGCCTTCAGCAAATTTATGAAATTAAATTTTCATAATGCTCAAAATAAAACAAAAACAAATAATATAATGTAAGGCATATATAAAAAATCTAAAACAAATTTATAAGGAAAAATGCTTGTGAAAAGAATAACAGATTTGGATAACCATCACTTTTGTAGTTGTCCTACGGGGTCTCTTTGAATAGTAAATATATCAATCAAATTGTTCACTAATTACAATATTTTTAATTATCACTTAGTATTGTGCATAGCAAATTTCTTAAGGCCATTTTGATGATAGTATCGAGTCTTCTTTTCAAAGTTATTGTCAATGTACATTGGGCTTTATGAAGCATTTCATGAATTTTCTTCTAACTCTTGAGTCAATATCCATTGCTCTAGTTTTAAATACATTGAAAAAACATTTCCTCTTAGTAAATCACTAAATCAGGCAACTGAATTTAGTGCTTGTGATATCGTAAACGCATTGCATAAAGTTTCGAATAAAAACTCTTTGTCTAACAAAATGTCAAATGCACTGATCAATGCGGTACAATTAAATTATGAAATGATAATCGAGACATTAAATATGCACATAAGCTTTTCTATTTCTCTTTTGAATTTGTAATCAACTTCTCTTTTTTATTAAAAAGATTTTATCAAACAAAATATGTAAAGAGCATACAAGTTTTCTAAATAAATAAAAAATTTAAGTAGGGTTAACGTAACACAAAGCTGCTTATTCACGGAGAAGCTGACTATTGCGAGACCTATTCTATAGTTAATTGTTGGCCTTATAAAGAAATGTGTGCAGCAATAGCTATCAGTTTAGACATTAGCTAGGAACCACATGCAACAAATTATTTAATATATATTTGAAGAAAAAACTTAAAAATAAGAGAAAATAATACTGTGAGAAAATGTTAAAGTTGAACTTGTTGATTCAAATCTAGTCAAATCAACAATTTTTTTTTAATTTTTATTATTATTGACCTCATTAGTACCATGTTAATTTTTTTTTTTTTTTTTTTTTTTTTTTTGCGGATTTCCCTTCTTTTGGGGTGGTCTTTAATTTTTGTCTTTCGCCTAATATTCCGAGGTTCTGAGTTTGAACCCCAGCTCAATAAAAAAAAAAAATCACAAGGCAGAGGGTTGGATTCGCAAGGCTGAATTTTGCCCAAAATTCTTCCTTAAGGTAGAGTTTGAAACTCTGCCTGAAGTGGGCAAAACTCTTTGAATATTAAATATAATAAAGACAGATTCTTGTAGAAGTAGAAATGTTTAAAATATTCTAACTAAAACTTAATATTGAAAATAACAAAAGGCTAAATCTCGTAAAAAATAAAAAAATGTTGAGAATAATCCAACTTAAAATTAAAATATAAAATATTAGTCTTTGATTAAAAAAATTAAAATTAAAATTCTAATTATTCTATATATATATATATATAATGTAAGGTATACATCAAATCCAAAAAATAATTTTATACGGAATATTATTATGAAAAATTTATAAATCTAGATTAAAGCATTACTTCTGTAATTATACAATGGTGGATTTTTATAGGAGCAAATTCGTGACGATCGTCTTACCTATCTAACTAAAATTATTCACAAAAATCAATCATCTCACTTGTATTGTGCTCAACAAACTTCTTAAGGTCATCGAGAAGATAGTGTCAAGTTTTATTTTCAGAATTATAGTAATGCAATTGTGCATTGAGATATATGAGATTTTAAGTTTACTAACAAACATATTGTTCAAATGAAGCTTAAAGAAAAAAAGAGTTGCTAAAATTGATAGAGAAAACATTTTCTTTGATACAAAGCTTCTTACTATTTTCTTTATTATTTTCTTGTTCACCAGAGAAAACAAATATAAAAAAAAATACATTGAAAAATAAGGAAAAAAGCATGTTAATACAACGTAAACCACAACCAATATTCTGTTTTTCCTTTATTCTTTCTTACCCTGCTTTTATTTCTTCCCCGTGTCATTTCTCTTTAGCAAAATTTCCTTTAAAAGAATCTCTCTACTTTACCTCGCTCTTCTTTGCACACTAGTCAAATCCTAGTTTTCCTCCTCTAATTTCTTTTGCAAAATGCTTATGCTTTTGCAAAATCAAGGAATAAAAAATACTTTTTTTATTTGATTAGTTCCTTTTATCATTCTTATAAATAATAATAAAATTGAAGAGGAAGAATAATATTGGAGTAACACCGTACATGCACACCAGAAGATATTAGAAAAAAGCAGAATCATACCCAAACAAAAGGAGCGATAGTCCAGTTAAAAATTAATAATTAGGTCTAGAAAGAGCAAAAAAATCTATATTATATTGTTCTTCTCATTTGATTGTGTCCTGCCATCTGTTTTGTGACAACCGCTTGGGTTGTGCCGCACATCGAGGGCATATTGGGATTGTTTATAATTCCGGCCTGCTTCTTAGTGATCAATTAAATAATAACAGAGGGAAATTTATGATACCTTTTAGCAGCAATTCACGCAAAGTATCACATATGCAAGGAGTGGGGGCGGAGCCAGGTGCGGCTAAGGGGTTTCATCCGATAACACTGTTATATTAAAATTATTCTTTATGTATATATAATAAATGTTGAACTCTTTTGACTTTTTCGTGTGTATATATTTTCATATTTTGAATCACTCAGTAAAAATTCTGATTCCACCACTGAGGGAGTAATAAGCATACTTCAGTGGTAGCAAACCTAATGCCGTAAATGCTTATTTGGAAGGGGCAATAATCTAAATAGGCCTTTCAGTAAGTACCTTCCTAGATGTTAGATTGTGTTTTGCCCCACAAGTGATCTGATAGGAATGTCCTCTACATGTGAAAATGCCATCCAAATGTTATTGCCTACTAAAAATGTGAAATCACAAATGGAAGAAGTCTCTTCAATAATGGCCGTGAAAATGGATGCATACGAAAGTATGATAGTAATGATGTTGAATGGAAGGAACTTGGGTATAGGTATTTGTGAGGATTACTTCGGTGACAATTGAGAGAGAAAAGCAAAAATTTGACACTTGGAACGGACACAACTGTTCCGAACGGATGCATCAGTTCATTTTTTGCTAATTAATTAATACATATAGAATAGAGAATAAAGGAAAAAAATTGAGAATAAAAATAAATAGAGATTCTAGCTTAGGAGTGTGCCACGTCACCGGATCTATGTCCTGCAATTATATAGATGTTATACGAGTAATAAAAGTAGGAAGGAGAGGAGCTGACGAAAAAGTTTCAAACTTTGGGTATGAAACAACAGCTACTCTGCCTCTTGGAATCCGCGACTTAAGTAGCACAAAAAATAAAAAGTTGAACCAAACTAGTACAAAAAAAAAGGAACATAAGTAGTATTCACGCACGAAATTCGTGCGTGAAAGGACCAAACTGCATAAACGCAGTTTTGGCCTTTCACGCACGAATTTTGTGCGTGAAAGGACCAAACTGCAAAATTGCAGATCAGGCCTTTCACGCACGAAATTCGTGCGTGAATGGGATCAACATATATTGACCCCATCTTCCCCACCAGCGACTGCTCCCTTCCCCACCCCCATTAAAGCCCGTTCCAGTGGTCCCACCCCCCTTAAAACGATAATTTCGTGTTATTTTTCAATCCAAAACTCAATATTCTTAGTATATTGAAGTGTAGGAACAAGTTTCTAAGGTTGGATTTCGGAATAGAGCGGCGTATAACATATTTCAAAAAATCCAAAAAAGCTTCAATCTAGGTATTTCACTATGAATTTTCTATTACATTGTTAAATATATTATTACCCTAAGCATGATCATTGTATAACTGTTGTGCATTACTCGTTTTTTTTTTTTTTTTTTTTTTTTTTGCGTTTTTGGGCAGTCCGTGCACTGTTGGGACTGCCCATTTTTTCATTTTTTTTTATTTGTTTATCTATCGTTAATTATTTATTGCTTGTTTATTTAGTATTTGTTAATTGTTGGATTAGCGACTTAAGTATTTGTTAATTGTTGGATTAGCGACTTAAGTATTTATTAATTGTTAGACTAGCTATTTCAATTGTTAGACTGGCTAATTATTTATTTTGTTTTTGTTAAGCCAATTGTTTATTTGTTAATAATTTCTTAATTGTTTCATTAGTTAATTAATTGTTTATTTGTTAAATATACGATAATAATTTATTAATTTTTTGATTAGTTACTTAATTGTTTATTTATTAAATATGTGATAATAACTTGTTAATTATTTGATTAGTTAGTTATTTGTTTATTTATTAATTATTTATACTAATTGTATGCTAACTAATTGATAATTATTTGACTTATCTTTATATTTTAGGAATGAAAACCCTTAGTTTAGGATTCTTAACCCGTAGCTTAGGATTGAAAACCCTTAATATAATTTTCTATAAAAGATTACATAACTAATATTACTTGTTAATGATTTATATAAAATACGTAAAACAGATGGGTCACCACAATCTTTAATAAAATATTCGATAAAAGATTACATAACTAATACTAATACTACTTGTTAATGATTTATTTAAAATGCGTAAAATAGATGGATCACCACCCTCTTGATCCGGGGCCCTTCGACCGACAGTTACTGTATCTTCAGCCCGAGCATAGGTCGCAACATATATGGACATCCGACCTACAGCCTGAGTCTCAGGTCCGTACCCGGTTAGGGGACTCAGCATGGGAGATCTTAGCTGCTCGCCCACCACATCCTCGTGTCCTAGATATACTACGTCGGGGCGGTATCTACCGGTGCGTCGAAGTTGGTCGGGTACAACACGATAGGTCTCTAGTGACGGCATTGATTGAGAGGTGGCGACCGGAGACGCACACATTTCATCTCTGCACCGGTGAGGCTACCATTACCCTTCAGGATGTGGAGGTCATTTATGGGCTACAGGTTGATGGACGCCCATTGTATATTGAGGAGCCTCTTGTGCTGCCGCCTTACCGGGGTGAGTTGATTAGGCTCACCGGTTTCGCGGCTCTGGATGGTCATATTTCCGGCCAGAGTCGGCTTTTGCTGTCGGCCTTTTACGCTCACTTGCACCTCACAAACATACAGCATCCGATTGGAGAGGACACGCCTCAGGCTGATGTTGATCGACGTGCGCGTCTATACCTACTCATCATATTAGGGGCCATCCTATTCCCGAACACTTTGGGTTCGCATATGAGCTTGAGGTATCTTCAGTATATCGACGATCTCGCCGAGATAGAATGTTATAGTTGGGGCGCTGCTGTGCTGGCCTACATGTATCGAAATGGTCTTTGGAAATTGGCATACTTATTTTCGATCGCTGCCAAGGTATATGACAGCTTTACAACATTTTAATCATGGTACTGTTGTAGAGTGGCGACTTATAGAGGGTAAAATCTTCAACTTCGTATTTTGGACATTCAAACCATGCATTGATGGTTTTGCTCACTGCCGACCAGTGATATCCATAGATGGTACACATGTATATGGTGCCTACGACATCAAGCTCCTAATTGAAATAGGAATGGATGCCAATGGGTCAATATTTCCTCTTGCTTTCGCAATTGCCGCTAACGAGAGCAACGACACATGGGGGATCTTTTTGACCCATTTGAAAACTCATGTTATTAAGGATCGTACCGGCATATGCGTGCTGTCTGATCGTCATAAAGGCATATTGCACAATATGGATAATTTACCGGGGTGGCAGCCTCCCTTTGTTTACCATCGCTATTGTTTAAGGCACTTGAAGGCAAATTTGCAATCAACGTTTCACAATGGCACTCTAAACAAATTGATGTGGGAAGGGTTGGGGAATGTTGTGTAATGAAAAATGGGAAGAGGGGTCGTGTATACCCTATATTAGGGGAAAAGAAATATACAAACCGGGTCGACCTGCGCGATCCGTCCGCATCGCGGATGGATCGCTCGAAGCTGCAGGATATCAGGCGATTTGTCCGCATCGCGGGTGGATCGAGTAAATCACTGGTACTTCTGATTTTTCAGTGAGCGATCTGCCCGCATCGCGGGTATATCGCGCAAATCACTGGGCATTTTTTTTTCTGTCCTTTTCGTTTCCGCTCAATTCCTGCAACATGAACAAACGTGACTTATATCTTACAAATTGTTGGGTTGCCTCCCATCAAGCGCCTTCGTTAGGGTTGTGGAACGACACTTGTTTTTTTACATACGGGTTGCCTCCCGAGTAGCGTCTGATTTAACGTCGCGGCACGACGCAGGCTCTCCTCAAGCCTCTTCTAGATCGATGGTGGTCTTGGCGCGGTCAGTGGCCTCCCCGTAGTAATCGCGTTTTCATAAGCATGATAGCGAAATTCCTCCAACTCGTGCAGCTGCAACAGTCTCTTCTCTCCAGCTTGAACCATGTCGAGATTCAGCTTCTTGATCGCCCAATATGCTCTATGCTCAAGCTCGACTGGTAGATGACATGCCTTACCAAAAACGAGCTTATAAGGAGATGTACCGATCGGAGTTTTGTAAGCTGTTCTGTATGCCCACAGAGCGTCATCAAGCTTCAATGACCAATCTTTTCTACTTACACTCACAGTCTTCTCCAAAATCCTCTTGATTTCCCTGTTTGATACCTCCACTTGACCACTTGTCTGAGGATGATAGGCAGTTGCTATCTTATGTTTCACCCCATACTTGAGCAACAATTTATCAAAGAGCCGATTGCAGAAGTGCGTACCTTGATCACTGATGATGGCCCGCGGGGTTCCAAACCTCGTAAAAATGTTCTTTTTCAGAAATCGCGCCACCACACTAGCATCATTGGTGGGAAGTGCAATGGCCTCCACCCACTTCGAAACATAGTCTACAGCCACCAATATGTATTTATTTCCCTTGGATGGTATAAAGGGACCCATGAAGTCAATACCCCATACATCAAACAGCTCGATTTCCAAGATGCCCTTCAAAGGCATTTCATGACGCTTGGAAATATTTCCGGTTCTCTGGCAGCTATCACAGGCCCGCACAAATTCATGAGCGTCTTTGAACAGAGTTGACCAGTAGAATCCGGACTGAAGTACCTTGGCTGATGTTCTGTCCCCAACATGATGTCCTCCATAGGGTGATGAATGACACTTCTCAAGAATTGCTGGGACCTCTTCCTCTGGAACACATCTTCTGATTAACTGATCTGTGCCAACCCGGTAAAGATAGGGCTCATCCCACACATAGAAACGACTGTCATGCAGAATCCGCTTCTTCTTCTCGTGATTAGCACCAGGAGGGTAAATCTCACTCACTATAAAGTTTACCATGTCTGCATACCATGGCACCTCGGCTGATTTAAGAGCGAAAAGCTGTTCATCCGGGAAAGTCTCATTAATCCCCACTGCTTCATCAACATGTTCCCGATCTTCTAACCTCGATAAGTGATCTGCCACCTGATTTTCTGTGCCCTTTCGATCTAAAATCTCGATGTCGAACTCTTGAAGCAGCAGCACCGAACGAATAAGCCTTGGCTTTGCATCCTTCTTTGCAAACAAGTAACGAACTGACGTGTGATCAGTGTAGACAATCGCCTTCGTGCCCACCAGGTACGATCGGAATTTGTCAAAGGCGTAGACAACCGCCAATAACTCTTTTTCTGTGACAGTATAGTTCATCTGGGCTGCATCAAGTGTTTTGCTGGCGTAATAAATAGGGTGAAAGATTTTGTCCCTTTTCTGACCAAGGACAGCGCCCACAGCAAAATCACTTGCATCACACATTAGGATAAATGGTAGAGACTAATCGGGTGCTACGATAATAGGAGCAGATACCAACCTTCGTTTCAGCTCCTCAAAAGCCGTCAGACAGGCTTCATTGAACACAAACTTCACATTCTTCTCTAAGAGCTTGCACAGTGGATTGGCAACCTTAGAGAAATCTTTGATGAACTGTCGGTAGAAGCCAGCATGCCCAAGAAAACTGCGCACTCCCCGAACTGAAACGGGTGGTGGCAATCTTTCAATTGCTTCAATCTTTGCCTTGTCGACTTCTATTCCTTTGCCTGATATCTTGTGCCCAAGAACAATTCCCTCTCGAACCATGAAATGACATTTTTCCCAGTTGAGTACCAAGTTTGTTTCTTCACAGCGCGCTAACACGGCATCCAGATGGTTCAAACAGTCATCAAAGGAATCTCCAAAGACAGAGAAGTCATCCATAAATACCTCTACATAATTTTCCACCATATCGGTGAAGATAGCCATCATGCATCGCTGAAAGGTACCTGGAGCATTGCACAAACCGAAAGGCATCCTCCGGAATGCGAACATGCCATATGGACATGTGAATGTGGTCTTTTCCTGATCCTCGGGCACGATCATGATCTGGTTGTAACCCGAATAACCATCCAAAAAGCAATAATAATCATGCCCAGCCAATCTGTCGAGCATCTGATCCATGAAGGGTAAAGGGAAATGATCTTTTCTGGTGGCGTTGTTCAACTTTCGATAGTCGATGCATATCCTCCAGCCCGTGACAGTTCGTTGGGGCACCAATTCGTTCCTCTCGTTTTCCACCACAGTTATGCCCCCTTTCTTCGGGACACATTGTACAGGACTCACCCAATTGCTGTCCGATATAGGATAAATAATGCAGCTGTCAAGCCACTTGATTACCTCTTTCTTTACCACCTCCTTCATGATCGGGTTCAGTCGCCTCTGACACTCAATACTGGGTTTGCTGCCTTCCTCCAATAAAATTTTGTGCATGCAAAACGAGCTACTAATACCCCGAATATCAGTTATCGACCACCCAAGGGCTCGGATTCGATCTCTTAGCACTCGCAATACTCGTTCCACCTGTACATCATTCAAATAAGCAGAGAGGATTACAGGCAATGTGTCTCCACTACCCAAGAAAGCATAGCGAAGGTGAGGAGGCAATAGTTTCAATTCAAGAACGGGCGCCTCTTCAGTAGACGGTTTCGGCTTCTTCCATGACTCTGGTCTGTCCAGCTCCTCAAACGGTGTATGTGCTCGTAGATAAGCACATGAAGTGTCAAGAATGCTAAGACACTCCTCCACTTCTGCATCAATCATCAGCTCTTCCCCATATAACAAAGCTGTCTCCAAAGGGTCGCGCGAGGCTAGGAAGTGATCCAACTCGGCATTTGTAAGCTCAGGTTCCACCACAGAAATCATCTTCAATTCCTCATAATGGGCTGGAAGTCTGGTGGCTTTAAACACATCGAAAATCGCTTCTTGCCCATTAACTGTCATGGACATCTTTCCATCTCTCACTCGGATCACAGCATCAACGGTAGCCAGGAAGCCTCTCCCCATGATGAGAGGAACGCTCTTATCCGCCTCATAATCAAGTATCACAAAATCAACTGGCAGAATAAATGGGCCTACTTTCACAAGAACGTCCTCAATAATACCATCAGGATAAGCAAGAGAGCGATCAGCCAACTGCAGAGTAATAGTGGTTGGCCTAGGCTCCCCCAAACCCAACGTCCGGAACACAGAAGTGGGCATCAGATTAATACTAGCACCCAAATCACACAATGCTAGCCCAACTTCAATGTTGCCAATCGTAATTGAAATTGTGAAGCTGCCCGGATCTTTCAACTTTGGCGGGATTTTACTCCTCACTCTAGAACTGCACTCCTCAGTAAATGCAACTGTCTCAAACTCTGTCCAACGCCGTTTGTTTGCGACCACATCTTTAATATATTTTGCATATTTTGGGACTTCTTGCAGAAGCTCCACCAAAGGTATGTTGATGTGTACCTGTTTTAAGAGTTCAAGAAATGTTCTGCAAGCCGAGTCTGCTTTCTGTTTCTGAAGTCGCTGTGGAAAGGGAGGGGGTGGTCGCACCACTTCCTCTACATGATGCTCTGCGACTGTTTGCTTTGGTTCCGCTCGCTTAGCAGGGATAAGCTCTGCCTCTGCTGTGTTCTTCTTTTTCGGTGGCACTTCCTCTAGCTCTCTACCATTTCTCAAGGTGACTGCTTTGCATTCTTTTGGATTCTTTTCAGTATCACTGGGAAGGGCACCCGGAGGTCTGACATTCTGCATAAGAGCCATCTGCCCCATTTGACGCTCAAGCTCGTGAATCGATTTCTGCATCTCACTCTGAATTTTCTGATTTTGCTGCTGCATCGCCTGATTTTGAGCTATGAGCTGCTTCATCATTTCCTCTAGATTGCTAGCTGGCTGTGCTTGAGGTTGTTGATAATTGTTCGGTTTGTGGAAATCTTGCTTTCCAAATGGAGTGTTGAAATTATTCCCATAATAGTTCCCCCGATTGCCAATGCCGCGATTCTGCAGCCCCACAAAATAGACAGACTCTGGATTCAATGGACAATTGTTGTAATCATGAGGTTCACCGCAACCTACACATGTTGCCTGTTGAATGTGCTGAACTGGTTGAATCTGCTGAGCTTAAGGAAACACCCTCAACATCACATTAGTAAGAGTACCTATATCAGCCCGAATGGCTGCAACATCATCAATTTAAGAACTCCAGCAGCCTTTTGTGGTAACGCCCTGCTAGTCTGGTTATACTCATGATGACCCTCAGACATCATCTCAAGGAGATCTTCCATCTCTTCATATGTTTTGTTTAATATCTGACCTTGACCTGAAGCATTCAGTAGGGCCCTTGATTCATGGTTAAGACCCTCTACGAAATAGTTGCCAATGATCTCCTTTGGCTGCATGTGATGGGGGCAATCTCGCAGATAGCCCTTGTATCTTTCCCAAGCGCGTAGTAGAGATTCAGAATCTCTCTGGGTGAAGTTGGCAATTCTTCCTCGAAGCTCCTTTGTCTTCTTAGGTGAGAAGAACCTGTCGATAAACTTATTTGATAATATTTCCCAAGAAGTGATAGAACCTGCAGGTAGATTTGTCAACCATTCCCTCGCTTCGCCAATAAGTGAGAACGGAAATAAGGACAGCTTCACATAATCATCGGGAACATCTCTATATTGGAAATTGTCGCTCAACTCCACGAACTGCATCAAGTGCTTATGCGGGTCTTCACTAGATTTACCCATATACTGGCACGTATGTTGCACCAGCCGCACTGTTCCTTCTTTTAGCTCGAAATTTCCAGCAATGTCAGGCCTAACAATAGCTTTAGCAATGGTCGCCAGACTTGGCCTAGCATAACTGGATAACAGAATTCGTTGTTCTTGTGCCCTCGAAGCTGCTTGGTTTCCCTGTTCATCTGCGTTTCTTGCTCTATCCCTTTCTGCCTGTTCAAGAGCAAGTCTTGCTGCTTCGTTAGCCATTTGTCTCTGTCGTCGGAAAGTTCTCTCAATTTCTGGATCAAGATCAACTAACGGTTGTCCTGAACTTCTAGTGCTTGGCATAAACCAGAGAAGCCTGAAGAATCACAAGTAGAACACCGAAGAAAAGTAAAGACTTGAATAGAGAAAAAACAAACTCAAATTAGAAAAACAGTAAATTTTTCTAAGTCCCCGGCAACGGCGCCAAAAACTTGTTGCTCCCAAACGCACACGCAAGTATACGTGGTCATACAAGTAATATAGACTGTTAAGTCCAGATATCGATCCCACAGAGACTTAGATTCTACTGTCAAACTAATTCAAATTCGAATGAAACTATTCAAGAAAGTGAAAATCAAGATTGTTTGTTGTACTAAACTAAAACTTGAAAAGTAAACAATTTATGATTGGTGTTTTTATGACTGGGACTACTTCGACAAGGACTGTAATAATTATCAGATGAGAGAAAGATCTAGGGTTATGGCTTTCGACAATCCAGTTGATCTTCAGACAATTCCACCTATTTTATTTCCTGGGTTACTAGTTAACGGGTTAATTATGCTTTATGATATTCTCTCGAACTACTCACAAGCTTGTAGATGTTACTATAACGCCTATATCTCTATGGTCATCAGAGGTAACAAGAACACGTTTATTTCTCCGTTTTCAACTAAGTAGGGCTAAAGGGTATATCTCTATCCTCATTAGCGAAACGATTAAATCGAACAAACTCTATTTATTCTTATTACGTACGTGAATTCCCTTTCTCAAGCTCAATTCACGCACCACAGATAGTGTCTAATTATTGGCCAGATAATCAAACAATTAAAACCAAGAATAAATAAGCAACCCACAATATGGAAAATCAATAGATAATAATTGTCATCAAATCAACCTTCAAGTCTTTCGCCACAACCCTAGAACTAGGAGATTTAGCTACTCATGATTCGATCATAGACAATAGAACCAATGAATAAACTAGGGTTGAAAAAAATATGAAAAATAAAATAACCTAGAGAGAGAAAAAGGAGAACGGTGTCTTACAAATCCTTCAATAATCCCAGAATACCGTTCTCATCTATATAAACGTGTATATATAGGCTAGGGTAAAAAAATAATAAATAAGGAATCCAAATCCTAGTCTAATCGGGAAAACGTCCGCAGAGTCCCGCTTTCCTTCCGCATCGAGGAAGGATCGTGCAATGTTCTGCAGCTGCTCGCCTTCTTCATGCGATGCGGGCCGATCGCGCACTCTGATGGTTGAGTTTGGTTGTTCTGCTATCTTCACGCAATGCGGAACATTGGCCTGACTTTCTGGAGCTTCTCGCGATCCTTCCGCGATGCGGAGGGAAAGCGAGGTTCTGCAGGTGATTACTCTTCCTCTAGTTCATCCTTTGCGGTGATCGAATCGTCACCTCAGCCAATCGTCATCTGCAACGACTTCCAATCATTTCAAGCACATTTTCCATCGTTTGTCGTCATCCTACCTATACACATAAAATATAACAACATAAGTTCACATACGACGGTTACTTCATGAATTAAGCGATAAAAGTCATAAGAAGAAGTTGTAATACGACACAAAACATGATATTTGTGCTAAATATCACTGCGATGGAGCATCAACAACGAAAATGGGCTGCAAAAATGGATCTGATCAGGTTAGTGAGTGAACCCGCATACATTTGGTTGATGAAGCTCGATGTTGAAAAATGGACGCTTCATGCTGATGGAGGAAAAAGATGGGGCATGCCCACAACAAACAGCTCAGAGTCTTTCAACGGCTTGCTGAAATCTGCTCGAGGACTACCTGTCACCGCAATGGTGAGAATGACTTTCAAGCAGGTGGTGGAGCGATTTGTTGTTAGGACAAGGCAGGCCAGAACGATATTAGCCGACGGCGGGACATGGATGCCAAAGCCCTTCAAAACTATGGAGCATTATAGGAAAAAATGTGAGCGTCACCAAATGACCGAGTATGACCCAATTCAACATGTGTATGAAGTTAGGACGGGTTATTACAACGGTAAGGGTGGAAACGTGCATACCGTTTATGAGGCAACAAGAACATGCACTTATGGTAAGTGGCAAACGTACCACATGCCATGTTCTCATGCTGTCAAGTGCTTCGAGAGAATGAGAAAAACGGTAACAAATTATGTGGCGGGGGAATACAAGGTCCACAGTTACCTTAGAGCATATTCCGGCCAATTCCACCCACTTGGTAATGAAGCTTATTGGCCAAACGAGCCGTTTTCGATGGTTGCTAACAAGGATTACATTAGAAAATTGGGCATTAACTCACGGAGTCGTAGACCCAATCAAATGGATGTTAGTGAAAGAACTTACTCTCGCAAGTGCTCTATATGTAAGCAATATGGCCATGACAAGCGTTCGTGTGGGCAACAAGGTCGTGGTAGTACAAGCACGTCTCGAAGTAATAGATCCTCTAGAACTTGAAGATTGTATTGTTATTGTAATTTATTATTGTATTGCTTTGAATTAGTATTGTAATTAAATGGAATGAATTATTTTTTAATTAGTATAAACCTCTCGTATTGGATGAATTATTATTAAATCAAATATTTAAATTTGTACATTCAAATATAATAAAACACTTAAATCAAAACCCTATAAATATTACAAGTTTCAAAACTTGCTTCGGGGCACTTTAGAACCCCTAAAACGACGATCCAAATGTTTAGGTGGACTTGATGTAATGAGCCGACATTATTGTACGCAAAAAAAGATATTAAGTTTTATATAAAATATTGATATTTTGGGATTTTAAAATATGACTAATCTTTGCCCAAAGTATGAAAAAAAACGTGATTGGAAAGGTAACGCAAAAAAAAAAAAAAACTGCACCATTAACGCACAAAATTCGTGCGTGAAAGGCCAAAACTGTATTTTTGCAGTTTGGTCCTTTCACGTACGAATTTCATGCGTGAATACTACTTATGTTTTTTTTTTTTTTTTGTACTAGTTTGGTTCAACTTTTATTTTTTGTATTACTTAAGTCGCGGATTCCTGCCTCTTGAGCTTTATAAATAGCAGGGTGAAGTTAATTACTTATGGATCTCACACATGTATTAGTTGCGTTAGGCACTGGACGCCAAAATAGAGACATAACTTGAACGATTGATGAGCAGGGGCGGATGTAATGTGTTTGAGTGGGGTTCAATTGAACCCCAAACTTTTGACGTAAATCGTAAATATACTGTGTTAAATATCCGAAATATACATATACATTTAGTGTTGAACCCCAAACTAAAAGAGGGCAGTTCACTGTAAGGCTTATCCATGCTTGGAGATCCAAGTTCGATTCTCCTTGACCACGTTTTTTATATCAAATATGCTTTCTTTGATGCGTTTTTTTTTCTCCTTTTCAAATACTCATAAAAGAACCTGAATGTTCTTTTCTGTTTTCTTGATTTTCACATTCTTTAAAGAAACAAAAAACTTCTCACTTTTGAGAAGGCTTTTCAACATCAGTACAAAAGTTAGGGTTCCAACAAATCAATATTTGTTTTCAGTGCTTCTTGAATTTTATAATCTCCACATCAAAAAATCAAACAACTGAAACAAGTGTGTCTTCTCTTCTTTCAGCTTGGTTCCAAGTCAGAAGCTTCAAGCAAACTCTTCTTTGATTTACTGGTATGCTCCTAAAAGCTCAAAATCTATTATTAATGTCTTTTCATTTCTTATTGTACTGCAATATTGTTCATTTATGGGATAAATTTTGAAAACATATGCAACACTATAAGCTTTTAGGCATTCTATTTGGGATAATATTTTTTTTTCTTTTTGAGAATGCAGCTTTTTGGGGTTAGTTAATCAAATATTTTTTGGGTTAATCTCACAACCAGAACCAGAAAATGGAAAAAGAGAATTCAAGTACACCACCCACTAATACTTGGTTTAATTAAATTAAATTTAATATATGCAATGTGAAGTGATTTTTGTTTTGTGATTTTAGGATTCTTTTAGCGAGAGTCGCTATAATGAAGAGATTTTACCAGGTTATTCAAACTCCTTCAAGTTCTGGTTTAAGCTCTCCTGTGCCAAATTCTTCTTCGTGTCCAGTTGTTCATGACAAAGATAAAGTGTTGGATTTGAATCTTCCTAAACCTGATCCTGGTGAAAGAAAGCAAATCTCACAATATTCTTATAATGAACGTGACCGAATAAGGAGACATTATATTCAAAAAGGACCATGCCAACCTCGTGATCATATATTCCCAAAGAGAGAATTTGGTGGACTCATGCGTCAATTTAATCCTGACTGGTTTGGTACTTCATATTCTGAATGGTTAGAATATAGTGTTAAACTTGATGCGGGCTTTTTTTTATGTTGCTACTTGTTTAAAAATGAACATGGAAGAGTTGGAGATTCTTTTACAAAACATGGTTTTAGAGCTTGGAATAAAGGTATAGAAAGGCTTAATAGACATATTGGTGATGTGAATAGTCTTCACAATCGGTGTTTCAAGAGGATGAGAGACTTAAAGAATCAAGAACAATCGATTGTAACTTCTTTTGACAAGCATAATGAGAAAGATAAAAATAATTATCAAGTTCGGTTGAATGCTTCAGTTGATGTGACAAGATTTCTTTTGAAACAAGGAATGCCTTTCCGGGGCCACGATGAAGGTGAAACTTCTACAAAAAGGGGAAATTTTCTAGAACTTTTAAAATGGTATGCAAATAGGCATGATGAAGTGAACAAAGTTGTACTAGAAAATGCTCCACAAAATAACATGATGATTGCTCCAAGTATCCAAAAGGAGATCGTGAATGCTTGTGCAAAAGAAACATTGAAAGCAATTATTGAAGATTTAAATGGAGATTACTTTGGCATATTGGTTGATGAATCTAAGGATGTTTCTCATAAGGAACAAATGGCTCTTGTTCTTAGATATGTCAACAAAGAAGGCACACTTATTGAACGATTCCTTAGTGTTGTTCATGTTAAAGATACAAGTGCAATAGCATTGAAAGATGCTATCTATTCTTTGCTTTTAGAGCATTCATTAAGTCCATCTCAAATACGGGGACAAGGTTATGATGGAGCTAGTAACATGCAAGGAAAAATCAATGGTCTTAAAACTCTAGTTTTGGAAGACACTCCTTCAGCTTATTGCATACATTGCTTTGCTCATCAGTTGCAATTGACTCTTGTAGCTGTTGCAAAGAAGCACTATGATGTAGATCAATTTTTTGATATTGTTGCTAATGTCTTGAATATTGTTGGAGGTTCTTTTAAGCGCAGGGAGATTCTTCGAGAAGATCAAGCAAAAAAACTAGAGGAATTACTAGTGCTTGGTGAAGTTTATACGGGAAGTGGACTAAATCAAGAACTTGGGCTTCAAAGGCCCGGTGACACCCGTTGGGGATCTCACTTTAAAACAGTGCGTAATTTTATTGCATTATTCTCATCAATTGTTCATGTGCTTGAAGTAATTGCAAGTGAGGGTACAACTTATCTAGAGAGATCCATGGCAAAAAGTCTAGTGAATGATATAAGATCTTTTGAGTTTGTGCATATATTGAAAATGATGTTGAAAGTGTTGGCAATTACAAATGATTTGAATATGACTTTGCAAAGAAAATATCAAGATATTGTGAATGCTATGAAGCTTGTTGGTTTTGCCAAGAGGCAACTGCAATCGATGAGAGAGTCTAAATGGGAATCTTTGATTGAAGATGTCTCTTCATTTTGTGTGAAGCATGATATTCTAATTCCTGAAATGGATAAGAACTATCATATTGGAAAGTCAAAGCGCAAGAGTTCAAGTGTCACATATTCTCATCATTTGCATGTAGAAGTCTTTAATGCTGTTATTGATTTGCAACTTGCGGAGCTTAATAGTCGTTTTGATGCAGTGAATAGTGATTTGCTTTTAGGTATGGCTAGTTTGAGTCCGGATAATTCTTTTGCAAATTATGATAAAGACAAAATTATGAAACTTGGTACACTTTATCGTGATGAGTTTAGTGTTTCCAAGCTTGAAGATCTCAGTTACGAGCTTGACAACTATATTCTCTTTGTGAGAGAAGATAGTGATTTCTCTAATTTGAAAGGAATTCGAGATCTTTCAGAAACATTAGTTGAAACAAATCTGCACAAGACTTGGAGACTTGTTTATTTGCTTGTGAAGTTAAGCTTGATATTGCCTGTGGCTACTGCAACAGTAGAAAGAGCTTTTTCTTCAATGAAATACATCAAAAATGACTTGCGAAGCAGAATTGGTGATCAATTTCTTAATGATTGTTTAGTTTGTTATATAGAAGATGAAGTATTTGAAAGTGTACCAAATGATGCGATCATTGATCGTTTTCAAAACATGACAAGTCGTCGGGGACAATTGTAATGGTGATATTTACTAAATATATGTATCTCTTTTGCATGTTGATAGTGGTCATATGATTTGATTTAACCTGGCTCTTCAACAAATATTTTACTTTTTCGTGCTTTCACTATAACACTTATACACCTGAAAAGTAAGGAAACAACTGAATAAAACTTAATGAGATTTATGCGTTTTAGAGAATATCTCAAACCACTTTATTTAAACTAAAGTATAGAATTATTTGCTTGTATCCAGTACTTAACTGTTTCAATGTCTACAGTATTGAAATGTAAATTTTTGGGTATAGCGGGGTGAGGGAGTTTGAAAAGTATTTCTATGGTTTTGAGTGTAAGGTGGATTGTTACTTTTAAAATTTTTGAATATCAATGTTCTTTGTTTGGTTAGGTTATTATTGTATGGTACCTTGAGGCCTGTCCTAAAATTTTAAATCTTGAACCTCTAAAGTTAAAATCCTGGATCCGTCTCTGTTGATGAGAGGCATACGATACAATCATTTATAATAGGGCCCTTTATAATACATCATATATAAATCTCAATCTTTGCAATTTCAATTAATATTCCTTTTTCAGTAATAGGCTGGCCCTCTGAAATCCCACTTCTGTGCCACGGCTGTTTCGGTAAGGGAAAGAGTAAAGTAATACTAGTACTTGTAGTAGTATCAGATTAAAACCCTTAGCTAAGCACATAAAGTTGCAGCTATTCTGGAATTTATCACATCACATGTCTGCTGAAACAACAACCTTTAACAGGTCTGTCTTAAATTGTGAATAAGTAATACAAATGACATTAACTTCCCAAAGGAAAAAGGCTACTGATTAAAGCTCCTCACGCAGGGAATTAATCGATCAGATTAACTACCTAGAAAACAAACAAATAGCATCCATAAAATTCGAAGAGAATACTTAGGAGGAAGTCAAATGAAGATAGAAAGGAAAGCCTGAAGCCGGTAACCATTCCCCTCCCTGAATGAAATTCCCAACTGTGAATTGACTTGCCTCAGCCGAACTGTTGATGACTCTATAACCAGGCCAATTCACTCTGGCGCTAGTATTTGAACCTGGTCCTCTGTTCATGTACTCCCCGTAATAAAGTGTGTTCAATGCAAAATCACCATTCCATTCCAACCACCCAGCAGGCTCTATTAAGCTGCCAATGTACGATCCAAGAAAGACAGTTCTAGAATATTCTTTCCAGGGGCGTCCTAAATAATTCTTGAATGATGATTGTACAGGAATCAAATCAGCAGCCGCTTCCACTTTGCAGTTCAAGATTGAAATCCCAGTATTCTGGTTTGGATCTTCTCTTCCTTGGGCAGTGAACATGTTCTTCTGATTTGGGTCCGGTTGACGAGCGTACAAGTTACAGTTCTGGAAAACTACTTCTGCATTACCGAAGATGAAATCGACAGTTCCATAAACGTCACATTCACGATAAAATTGTCGAAGGGAATGGACGTAGAGGGTGTCTTGATATGCGACGAAGCTGCATTGGTAGAAAGCCGATAGGTCTGAGCCACTTCGAAGAGCCACTGCTTGGTGCTTGCTTGGTCCCGCGTAGTTTACAAAGGTGATACCTTTTGCTAAGAATCCTTTTCCCACCACGGCTGCATTAAAATAAAAAGGACCAAAAATTAAACAGACAACTTGAAGAACAGGCAGTAATTAGTGATAATGTACAGGAAAATTTAAGTGAAGAAAAATATACTTAGCTTTAAAATACAGTATTAACTTAAATCACCAAATTATTGTTTTTCTTGAGCACTGATTTTTTTTATTTTTTTTTTGTTTTGTTTTGTGGGGTTTACCGAAAACAAAAAGGAAAGGAAACGGTAACTTTATTTGTTCAGCGTTAATTAATGTCAGGAGTAAGAGCAATCGAAAAAGAAAAAAAGGAAAACGACACGTCTGCTAATGCATGCACATGAGAAGGCTGGCCTATTTTTGACTTTCAATGGATGGAAATTGGAATATGTACAAATAGGGCTCTCAAATGAGCGGGTTGGGTTGAAATTGAGCAAGTTATGATGGACTGAGTTGATAAATGAGTTAGGCTAAAGATTGGCTCAAAATTATTTCGGCTGAAATCAAAGGCGGATCCAAGATTTGGAGATTGCAGGTGTCATACTGTCCAAATAGGATAAACAAGTCAGTTTGTTCAATTTTAGGCTACGGTTTGGGTTATTTATCTATATCGATGACAAATCGATTGGATATGTAGATTTGTTTAGTAATGTTCTCTTTTAGATATTCTGAGATTAAAGATTTCTAAGCATTCCACTTTTTTTTTTATTTGGAAAAAGAGGCCTTATTCTCTAATTCTTGCTACTATATGTTATTTCTTATAAGTTGATTATCTTATTTATCCGTGGTAGCTACTGCTTCCTTCTCTTAGACTGCTCTATCATGACTTTTTCACTTTCTTTAGTTCCATTTTCATTTTGCTTTGAACTGCTTGTGCTTATCTGACCTTTTCTTGTCGTGTTTTCTCTTGAGCCGAGAGTCTTCCGGAAACAGCCTCCCTATCTTCCGAGATAGGGGTAAGGTCTGCGTACACTTTACCCTCCCCAGACCCCACATTGTAGGATTTCACTGAGTATGTTGTTGTTGTTGAGGCCTTATTCTCTAAAACTTTGAGAAAGAAAAAGAGTTTCCACGTTAAAAATTAGAACCTGTATAAATCATCTAATACCATTACCTCTATTTATTCATACTCCATTACTTTTGTGTGTTGCTGCAGATATATAGTTGAGAAAGAATGAAGCATTGTAGCTTTTCAATCCAGTTATTTTCACTTAACGGAAACGTCGGTAAAAGATCAAAGTAACCTTTAAATTTTAAAAACACTAACATAATCAATATTCATCATTTTTAAAGACTTCAAAACTTTTTTTAACTATTTATAATTTTCTATTTAAAAGGTTTATTGATTTTTTGGTGATGTTTTAAAACTTAGTACTCATTAATGTGTGATACGCCCGTTGGAAATTAATAGGTACTTAAAGAAAGAGGAAGTAAAGCATGTCAAAAATTAATTATAGCAAAAAAGAGTCAATTTGGATTAATAAAGAATAGCAAGTAAAAAGAATTTATAAGGAAGACAAAAAATGAAACAGAATAGAGCTGAAGGTGTACTTTGGCAGCAAGCAAAGGATTAAGCCAAAAAAAAAAGTGCTGCGGACGAGCTTCGAACTCCCGCTTGGTTTGTGGTATGATATGCCCTTTGCTAGTGGCACTATCGCCTCAATTGTTAATCCAGGTGGCAATATCAATACATAGCCCATATCTTAAACATATACGCATATATATATATATATATATATATATATATATACAAAGTTTCAACCGAGGCGTCCGGGTGCCATCCATCCCCACCCTCCTACATAGATCCGCCCTTGGCTGAAATGGGTTAGACTGAACTAAAATTGGGCTGATGACCCGCCCAAGTTGACTCAGTTTTTTTTTAAGGATCTATTTTCTAGGAAAATATTTTCGTTGCGAAAAATATTTTCGAGGAAAACATTTTTCGTGGTAAATATTTTCGAGAAAAACATTTTTCGTAGAAAATATTTTGCTTCATATTAAACACCCCCTAAACTTAATTATAAGATACATGATACAAGAAAAGTGAATACATAGAAAAAAAATACAGTAAATCTCAAGCAATAAATTCAAATTAAATTAAATTTTAAAAATGGGCTAAAATTGAGCTAGTATTGGGCTAAATTGGAGATCAATTTAAAATAAATTATGTTGGGTTGAGCTAAAATCAGCGCAATACAAAATTATCTTGAGTCTAACTCATAAAAATTTGAATGGATTGGGTGGGCCATCAACTTTTGGATCATATTTAACACTTAGGGGTCGTTTTGTTTGAGCACAAATTATGATGAGATTAATTATGTTGGGATAAGTTATACCGGGATTATTTATGTTGGGATTAGTTATCCTGATATTATTTCTTATTGATTGTTTGGCTTGTTGTATTAAAGGTAACATGCATTGCATAACTTTTAAGAAAAAATTATTTGTTTACAAAAATATCCTCCACCTTATCTAGTAGAAAAATGGTTTTGAGAACCTCAGGACTATTTTAGTCAATTTCACTCTTTTATCCTGGGACAAGTTATTCAGGATTACTATTCCACCCTCTGATGGATATAAGTTATCTCAACACTATTTTTAATCCTAAGATAACTTATCCCACGATTAGTAACCAAACAAAAGATAATTAAAGTGGTACTCAATTTTGTATCCCATCACTATTTTTGCTTATCTATAGTACCAAACCACCCCTTATATACAAACCCCTTGTATACAAACATAGTTCTACAGTATATATCAGGAATGTGAAAATTATATTTAAACCCCGCTATTGTACTGAGGTTGCGTTTCGGAACAAGAATTCATTAAATTAATTGAAATACTCCTATGTTTTACGACTTCATATCCAGTAAATTAACTCTAGTTCCACCCATTTTCTCTTGCCCAAGAACCAAGACAAATTCTTTGTTGGAGCTCCAATTAGCATTTGTAGTTTGCATGTGATCTTCAAGCATTGCAATAAACTAAGAGGCTTCCCTTGATCTGTTAAACCCCATAAATATGCAATATTGCAAGAGGACTAGTCAATTTGGAATTACTCTTATTGGTTTTAAGTTCACCAAAATATTGTAATAAGTCCCCGCATGAAACGATCAAAAAAGAGAGGCTAGAACTTACCAACGGTGGCAGGTCGGAATGTAGTCCATCCATCGACATGATTCCGGTTTCCCTTTATCTTTGTCTTTCCGATCCCATCTCCGACAAACATTATCATGGTTTTCTTCTTGTCTACCTCAACGTATTCAAAGTAAGCTCCCGCCTTAATGTAGATAACAAATCTTGTCGTGCTGGAGTTGGGCGCTGCACTTAAGGCCTCGTTGATAGTGGTGAAATTACCAGTACCATCCTTTGCCACCACCAAGTCGAACTTTGTCTCGTTCAGTGGAGCTTGAAGAAGTGCCCTGTCCCGCCTCTTCACCCATTTTGGGAATTCGTTTTTCACAGCCCCGTACTCCGGGAACACTTGTTCTTCTTCTTCACAGCCCCGTCTCTTAATTTTCTTGAGCATGGCCAGGGAGTTGCTGATGTGGTGAGCGATAGTATGCAGATTGTCCTCAACGTAACGGCTCAGGTTCTTTTTACTGTAGAAAAGTCCATCGAGGCAAGTGTCCTCATTAGTCATTGCAGCACTGAGAAGTGTTTGGATTTCATTGTAGTACTTGGAAGCAGATTTCTTTGGTGAGAGATCAGTGAGGGCAGTTCTGAGCTCAGAAATAGTGGCCCCCAAGAGTTGAACACAGTCTTCCAGTGCTTGTTTCTCAATGGGTTCCAATTTGGGAATATGGCGACGAAGGTAGCTGCAGTTGTGGGCGGAGTCTCTGACCTCGCCTACAGTGACTTTAACCGTAGAAGAGATGATCTCGGCAATGGATTTACGGTGGAGATGTGGGAATGAGGAGAGTGTGGATACACAAAGTTCAGGATGTAGTGTGCCTTCGCAATGGGATTGGGCTATTTGGATGTTTTTGTGAACATGAATATGTGGAGTCGTTCTGGAATTCGAGTAATTAATACTACAAGTTAGTAATTATCAGATTAAACACCCAAGTGCGATAACCATAGTGGCATACTGGGATGGTCTTTTTTTTTCCCACCATGGTGACGACGTGACGTGGTCTATCGTGGTCTTAATAGACTCTAAGGTAGTAATAAATGTTAAGATATCGAGGTTCAGCTCTTTTTTTAAGCTTACGCCTTTGTTAGTTATAAAGCGTCCCTCCATGACTAGTTAACAAGCTCCTTGGTCTTTCCAGCAACTAGAGTCTAGATACTAGCTTCAAAGTGGTTTTATGAATTGGAACAAATTATCTTGCGGAGGTAAATAAAGTCATTATATATATGTTTAATATACACAAGTATTCGTCTCAATGTTTCCCTAGAAAATGTGGTTATATAAATATAGCAACAAAGTGTAATATACATGTCCCGTGTATTTAAGTTGGATTTAATAAATAAAGGGGTTTAATTAAAGTGTATTGATTTCTCCGTTGGGGTTATTTCTGCTGACTTCCCCATTGATAACTTCTACAAGTCGCTCAGGTGAGGATGCTGCTTTGATTGTGGGACTTCTACAGGGGAAAAAAGCACCGGCAAGTTGACTCAACTCGTTACTTCCTCTTAATTAAATTAGAGTAAAGGGTCCAAAACACACC
This sequence comes from Lycium barbarum, assembly GCF_019175385.1. Classification (NCBI taxonomy): domain Eukaryota; kingdom Viridiplantae; phylum Streptophyta; class Magnoliopsida; order Solanales; family Solanaceae; genus Lycium; species Lycium barbarum. The sequence continues at coordinate 171,564,762 of NC_083337.1, read as the reverse complement.
TAAATTATTACGTTTTTTTGTGTTTCATATTTGAACTATCCAAAGTGAGCAAAACACACCTAAACTATCACTATACAGTTAGCAAAACACACCTGGACGCTGACTAGACTAAATGTTTGACCTCACTCACCTCAAAGCTCGTGAAGCAAAATTTTATCAAATTTTTTTTGTCCATTTGGCATAGATAACGGCTATATTTTGCTGACTCATTATTTTTTTTTTTTTAAATCCAATTAATTCTTTAAAACCCTAAGCTCTCCCCTTTCTTCTTCATCATTTCTCAACCATTTTTCTTCATTTCTTCTTCTCCTGTGCATATTTATTTCATTTATTTCTTCTTCATTATCAACCTTGTTCTTCATTTTCTTCTTCTATAAGGGCTAATAAGATTTTCTCCTCATTTTTGTTTCCTTTCATCTTTTTCATTGGTCATATTTCTTGTCGAAATGAGGAAGAATGTCTTTTGTAAATGTGGGCAGCCTGCAACGATAAGAACATCAACAACGAATAATCATCCGGGAAGACGTTTTTATGGATGCCCGAATTATGGGGTAATCATCTTTCAAATTATTATACATTAACCAATATGTTTTTTCCATTAATTATCCGGTTAAATGGTGTGATTTAATTTTTTCAGATTAGTGGTCGTGTTGATTGCTTGTGGATTCTTTGATTGGTATGATGATACATTCCCAGCCCAATTGCCCAAGCAAAGGCTGTTATTCTTGGCTTGAAAATGGATAAGAAGGAAATTGAGGATGAATTGAAGAAGAAGAAAATTTTGAAGATGATGTTGTTAGTGTATGTTTTAATTTCTAATTTTACCCAAACGTATTAGGCTTTTAACTTTTAACCTTTTATTTATCCAAGGGGAATTAACTTATGCCACAGTGGAAATATTTATCCACGTGGAGTGCCACGTGGCACTATTTTTAAACAAAAAAAGAGAGTGTACCACACGCATTATAGTATATAAGTCCAAGTGTGTTTTGCTAACTGTATAGTGATAGTTTAGGTGTGTTTTGCTCACTTCGGATAGTTCAGGTATGAAATACAAAAAAATGTGATAGTTTAGGTGTGTTTTTTACCCTTTACTCATTAAATTAAGTACATATTCCCTTTCTATTGTTGATTGCTGTGCAGTGTAATCTTGTTAGCTTAGATGCCACAAAGACTAAGGCTTGACGCTGTAATAAAGGTTGATGATGGAGTTAAACTTCCAATCCTGTCTCTATAGATCCATAATATAAAAGTTTAATTAACTGTGTATTAAAATGTGTAACATCCTCATCTAAAAGTTTAACTCGTTAAAAAAAGTTTTTTTTTTTTTAAAAAAACTAGTGATGGAAGAGATCGAGAAATATCGGTCTCATTTGTCGCGGACATTTTATATGTTGGAGAGCCTGAATTTAATGTGGCCCTTCCTCGATTGCGCCTCTGTGGCTAAATGGCTTGTGCAATTCTTGTTGAAAAAATATTATATCTGAAAAAGTATAATAATTTTTCATTAACCTCCTTAATGTTTACATTCAATTTGGTCAAATAGTGTCTGTTGGCAACGTCTTCTTTTCTTAAATATGATCATATGAATGATCTTTATTACCAATAGCCTTTAAGGCCTTTTTGCTCTTAATTATTTGAACCTTGGCAGATGATAGGAAATTCATTATTTTGCTCTATATGTTTTATCTTCTAGTTCATTGGTTCATCTTGGTGAAAGTGAAAAAACTAAAAATCAAATTCCTTCCTCTCATTTTTTTTTTGTTGGGTTATCTACATTTGTGAAATTTTTATTAGATTTTGGCTCCTAATTTTGTACTAGAAGAGCTTGTTGAATCCTGAGGGATATACCTATACCGGGTGAAATATTCTTAAAGACAATGTCTTAATTGACATGTCTCAAGCTGTGAGATTGTACAAGAATTCTTGCAACGTTCATGATCGAGTATTTTTCCGTAAGATTTCCAACAATCTTAAGGATATTTCTTACTCACTCTATTCTTACGGAAAATTAAAAGAGAATAACTTGGTATAATCTGTCTAAGTTCCAGGTATGCTTCTGCTAATATTTGAATTTGAATGCTAACCGTACTTTATAATAAGTCGGTTTGTGGTGCAGATTTATGGATTATTAATGTGAATGTGCATCTTGCATTGTAAAAGATATTGCACTTTTAAATCCTTTATCCTCTAAGAGTCACTTTTGCAGCTCTTATAATCCTGAGTGCTTTAAACTTTCTCACTGAACATTTGAAGAGGCAAAGATATACTTACAGTTTTGAATTTCCTAAACTACCAAAATGATAATTTGCTTATGTTGATAGAGCATCAAAGCATGACTAATTGAGTGGTCATAAATTCGTGTTATCAGTATGGTCATCTAAAAGTTTATGTTTGTTAACTTGGTTTAATTGATTCTCAGAATTGTGGCATGAAATTAGTTTTTGCTTATAACTCGTCATGTGCATTTAGTGTGCATGTATTGAAGCACTAGTGAATTGACCCGCGCTTTGCGTGGTCATAGAGATAATCAAAATATTTCTATTAGTTTTTGTTGAAAAAAAATAATATTCATTAATCTAATATGTCTTTCTGATTTTACCCTGAACTATAACAACTGGTAAAAATACATTATTAGTGAGACAAATATCTTTACTTTTAATGTTAGTGTATATAATTTTAAAATATCATCTATAAGCTCTCAAACATGAAAGTCAAACCTCCAAATATAATACTTCTAACTTCATCTAAATGAATGGTAGTTCACAATTAATCAGTTAAATAGATCGCGTTTAAAAAACAAATGGACATTAGTTCTAATAAAATAAATAATATTAAAATAATTTAAATTTCCAAAAAATATTTCCCAAATATGGAAAAGAAGAAATACTCGATTAGTTCAAAAATTTCATTATTTTCTAAAATTATTTCATTCGAATTATCAATAGGCTAAAAAAAGACAATTAAGAATAATTTGAATTCTTATATTCATTCGCAAGATACTTATTTCGGATGGGTCACTCCAGGGGCGGATGTACCAAGAGCCCAGGGTGTTCACCCGAACATCCTGGACAAAAAATTACAGTGTATATTTAGAGTAAATTTATGTGTTTATGTACATATATTAACTTTTGAACACTCTGAACATATATTACAGTGTCTATTTAGGTTCAATTATTTTTTCGAACACCCTGAGTGAAAACTCTAAATCCACCACTGGGTCACTCTAATAGAATGAACCAAAGAAGTTCTAGATCATGAACTTTGTACTCCGCTAACATTACTTATAGACGGTTACACTTGGTCAAATCTGAATCTTTTAGTTTCTTATTTGAAAGTTCATTTCATGGTAATTTAACATTTAGTACGTAGTCCAAATTAGGAATGGCCTTCACGACCTTCGTCTTCTTCTTCGTTCGAAGATTTATTCGACTTAGATTCTTCTTGGCCGTTTCTTCTATTCTTTCCTTCACTGACCATTGTCAAACTCATCATAAGGTTTGGTGAATTTGTTAGTTTTCCTCTTAACACTACATTAATCCAAGTAACTATTTCCAATAATAGGGCACTTACTCCTATACTGCATGCCATGGGCGGAGCTAGCACCTTAGGCGAAGGGTGGTCAGGTGCACACCCTTCGGCGGAAAATTATGCGGTATACATAGGTTAAATGTTTGCAATTATGAGTATATATTTAATTTTGCACACCCTTAACACAAATGAGAATAAAATCTGTACAGCTTTCCCCAAATTCCTGGCTCCGCCACTGCTGCATCCAACATGCAAGAACAATAATATATGCAAATCTCCACTTTGTTGCCGGAATAATTAGTATGCCAAGACCTTTAACACGTTATAAATTACACTTTATTGTGACCAACCTGATCCTTTGCAGGTGTAAAAAGGCCAAGTCTCATTTTAGCCAAGGTTGGTGTTAGCTTATAATTGTAGTTGAGATTGACCATCACAAATAAATATAAGAATCAGTCATAGAGAAAAAAGTTAGCTAATTCATTGCTAAATGGGAAACAGAGCTTAAACATACAATGGATTTTCAGATCACAAGATTTACAAATTCTTCATCCAATCATAGAAGCAAAACATGGAAAAGATCATACAAAGCTACATGGAAAAGACCATACAAAGCTACATGGAAAAGACCTTTGAGAAAATTTAGCAGAATACGTATAGGATTCACTGAGTATAAGTGGAACAGATCGGCCCCTTGATCCATATGAACATGATGCCAAATTGTATGTCCGGCAGATCAGTGGCTACAAACACTTGAAATTCAAAACACCAAAACAATAGATAATCAACGGACCACACAAGTAAAAACCCCAAGGAAAACATAACAAATTAAAACATATCAGAAACAAAAAGTAAAGAATATTACTATCCTAAATCACTAGAAGAGCAAATGAACGTAATACTACTCTATCTCATGCATTATTTTAATTGGATGAACAAATTGGAAAAGAAGGATCCTGATAACCTGATTTTCTAATTTCGTCCAGTTGCAGTATATTCAGTTCAAGTGTGCACTTTTGGAACGCGCTACTCGCGCCATACATTTTCTCTCTCCTAAAGTATACCGTTATTACTAATTTTATTACCGTTAATTCTCCGATCAAGCCATGGGGCTGCCGTCTGGCACCCTTCCGGCGAGTGCAATAGTTCAAAAGGAAGCCTCAACTAAGGCGATCCCATCGACACACGATTCTACAGGATCGTATGCGAAAACCCTCACTGAAGCTCCGGGTTCATCTGCAGCTCCTAAATGCATTGAGCCCAAATCGATCAAAGGAAGAAGAACTTCGCACAATGGCAAACCGGCTGTGATTTTCAAAGCTACTGATTTCTATGGAGTGATGGCAAGTCATTGTCGAAGGACAATTGTAGGAAGATTTCTCAAAAGTCGGCCCCAAATTGATTCTATTAGGTCAAAGTTCTCTGAGAAATTTCCAATGAAAGGAACTCCAAAAATAGGTGTGTTCGACAATTTCAATATCTTTCTAAACTTCACAAATGAAGAAGATTACAATTTTATTTTGTATAAAAGATTGATTGAAGTTGATGGGTATCAAATTTGGCTACAAAAATGGACACCGGATTTTAAGCCGGAGGAAGACTTACCCATAGTTCCGGTATGGATTCTTCTTCCAGGACTACCTTTTCATCTTCATAATTGGCATTATGTTAAACAAATTGCCAATGAAGTGGGTACTCCACTAGAAATAGATGTGGCTACTAGGAGTATGACTAGACCTAGTATGGCAAAAGTAAGGGTTGAATTGGATCTTCTCAAACCTTTAGTTAAAAGTGTTTGGATCGGAATTGAGGATGATAATGCTCCATTAAAAGGCTTTGAGTAGAAAATTGAGTTTGAAAATATCCCAAAATACTATAAGCATTGCAGGAAGTTGGGACATAATTTAATTGAATGCAGGGTGCTTGAAAAGAAAAAACAAGAGGAACTAAAGGAAGAGGAGGAAAAACAACAACACACAAAAATGAAGCTTCAAGAAAGGAACAGAATTAATGTTAAGAAATTTGAGTAGAATAAGAAAAAGAATCCTTTGGAGCAAAATTGGAAATTCAATGAAAACCAACAAAATGAAAGAGGTAGAGAGGAACAGATAAATAATGGTAAGTTTTTCAGGAGATTTAGGGGGAAAAGTGAGCCCCCTAAAACTGTTTTCAAGCCTACAGGAGCTATTTTTGGAGTCAACAAACCAATGCCTGAAAATGAGACACAAAGAAAAGAAAATGTCAACAATGTGAACCAGGGAAAAGATAAATCAGAGAAAAAAAGCAAAGGGGAACAGGAGGTGAGTAAGGATAATATAGAAGAGATAGGGGACATGAGTGTATCCGAGAAGAAAGACACCAACGCTGATGGGACTGATCACAACTTCAAAACCCCTGAAGGAAGTAAAACAGTCCAGGAAGGAAGTAAACCTTCACATAACACAGTCATGCTAAATGATCCAAATGAATTGGAGATAGTGTTATATGAGGAGGGATGGGAACATGCTGGTAGCAAAAAGAAAAGATCATCCGGCAAAAGATCAAAAAAAGAAAAACAAGCAAAGACTAATCATGTAACCAAAGAGGTAGAGCAAACTATCACACAAAACAGCTTTGATGAATTATTGGAAGAGGGGATTAAAGTCAAGGATGAGGAAGAGTTACAAGAGGAAATCAATGAGGACAAACAGGAACCAAAACAAGATAATGATGATGAATGGGCTGAAGTTACATCAACAGAGGAAGAAAACACCTCAGATGAATCTGAAGAAGAAGATGAGGATGAAAGTGAGGAAGATGAGAAAGAGGAGAGTGAGGAAGAAGAGAAGTTAATAAAGGATCTCAAGAGTAAGAAAGAACAGTCTAGTTCAAAGAAAGTTACAGTTGAGAAAATGCCTCCAGGAGGTATGAAAGGGAAAATGGAGGGTGAGCAAAACAAGAGGAATATTAGCTCAAAAAATCAAAAGAAGGATCCCAAAAAAGCTTTCAAACAGAATATTAATGTTTAAGTGTCTTAGTTGGAACATTATAGGGATGAACTCTCAGGCTGCAACTAAGAGGCTGAAATATATGATCAAAGAGTACAAAATTCCTTTGGTTGCTCTTCAGGAACCTTTCATAAAGGAATCAAAAATTGAAAGCTACAAATACAATCTTGGAATGCATGGGGCCTATGCTAATAATAGTAACAAAATCTGGATCTTTTGGGGTAATGATATTGATTGTTCCATTTATTGCTCAGAAGACCAAATGGTGACTTGCAAAGTGGTTCTGAACTCTTCCCAACAGGTATTTATTTCAGTAGTATATGCAAAATCAAGAACAGCTGGTAGAGAGGACCTTTGGAGATATATGCGAGTAATTGCTTCTACAATCAATGAACCATGGGCTATCTGTGGAGATTTTAATAGTATTCTATCTACTGATGAGAAAATGGGAGGTAGACCTCACAGTTTGAAAAAAAAGCTTGCCATTCATGGAATGTTTGCAAGATTGTGGTTTAAAAGATAATGGATTCTCGGGGAATATTTTCACTTGGTCGAATGAAAGAAAGGGCGCAGAAGTGATATGGAAAAGATTAGATAGGATGATCAGCAATGAAAAATGGTCTGAGGCTTTTGACATTTCGGATGTTATTCACTTACCAAAAGTTAGCTCAGATCACTGCCCTCTTTTAATAACTGGCAAGAATTCTAGTCAATCATATGTGAAGTACTTCAGATTCCTGAATTTCTGGACTAAAATAGAAGGATACCAGGAGATTGTAAAAGACCACTGGTTTTCCCAGACAAGTGGCAACATATTTTGGGAAGTTCAATAGAAACTTAAAAATACTAGCAGAGCCTTAGGAGATTGGTCCAAGAATAAAGTAGGCAACATCTTTGATATTACAACATTTTCCCTTTCATACCTCCTGGAGGCATTTTCCCTTAACCAGTATGATTCTAGGTAAGGGCTCTATATTATCCTAAAGGGAAGGGGTTAGGCATCCTTTAGAATCCGTTAACTTACGGTTATCCGACCAAACTTAGGTTAATTAATTTCAGATTAAATATAATGTTTAAATCTTAAGAAAGTAGGTTGTAAATGTTATTGAGGTTTTAAAGGAAAAAACATATTGATGCTATTTAAACTGACTTGAAGAAATGCATAGTAGTCCACTTAAAAATAAAACTTATAAATGTTATTAAGCTTAAAATAATAATTTTTATTGTAAAAATGAGACTGGCAAAATATAATGATTTGTATATAAATAGAAGCTTTTAAAAGAAAACCTAGCCAATATGACATTATATCAGTATAATAGTGTAAGAAATCTAGACTTGTTTTAAAAATAGAATGCGAAGATGATGAATTTCTTTCTCTTTTTTTACTGATTTATTTAATTATGCTCAGCTAAAAATAGGCGTGATTGATTCAAACTTGAAGAGTTATTTATAAAATATACTTGAGTTTATACTTGCGTATTAGTGACGTTTTAAAAATGTATATGATAATAAGAATAAAATATGATTCACTTTACTTAGAATATATAATCATGCTATTTTGCAAATCAATTATTCCAAATAAAATAAAACATGAAAAAGAAGAGAATAACTTATGGAATTAATTGTTAGTCTTCCTTAAACTAAACTACCCATTACTAAAACTAAATCTACTAATTCGTTAGGATTCATCTGAGTTAATAAAATAGGATAAGGTTAGCCATTCAAGCAAATAAAAATACATAACAATAAAATAAGGAAGAGAGAAAGAAAAAAGATGAAATGGATCCAGCCATTTTAAAGCCCAGCTGCTGGAACTGTTCACGTGATTGGGCTTAGGCCCAGTGAGTTTTTCTTTATATTGCTGCTGCGGACAGGGCTGGACACGAGAAGGAGATTTCGTTGGGCTTTTAGCCCAACACCGGATGTGGAAGAAGAATGAGTCCCTCCGACTCATATACGATGGTCATGCATAAAAATGAAAGAAAAAGGATTAATATGTGATCAACAAATAAAGTTAAAATGTATATATGCAAATTAAAAGAACAGACCAATGGATTGCACATATACTATGTATATTTAATGTATACCTCATGTATTACACATTCATAGGGATATATATTTTCATGAAAATATTTTCATAATGGGCACATCTGAGATTTCATTTTTTTACTCTAATCTCATCACAATTTTGATTTCTTAACTAAATCATATCTTTAACCAATTATCCAAAGTGAACGCACTTCCTCAAACATAAGACTTCCGAAGAGGAATTAGCCTTTAAATTATGAAACTCAATCAGGCATAGCAATGCCCTTTTACTGCAGCCTTCAACATGTTTACAAAAGAAATTGATTACTATTTAGTTCCCCTAAAAGAAATTTTAAGGCTTCTCCCAAAGGGCATATTCAGACAACAAATAAAACCAACTAAGTTAAGCACTAAGCTTAATCATAGTTGAACTGAACCTTTTACACATTAAACCAAAGAGGATTTTTAAAAAAAAAATAAAAAAAGAAAGAAACTAAGCCTGACTTCTCATAGCATGCAACATTATGCCTATAAAGGCTCCACATCCAGACTTAAATGGGCTAAGAAAGAAGGCACACAAGCTAGTTATATGTATATATATATATATATATATATACGAACACACATCAGCTCCATCAACTTGATTCAGAACCAGATTTTATTACTAAAGAGACATTATCATATAGTAAAGAAGATATTTTTTATCAAGGAAATCTTGGGGAGACTACTATTAATGTCAACAACAGCAGACAAAGGGGCAGCAATGGCAAAATAACAATTGAAATTGCACACTAAAGCGATTAGGAATCAACACCAAATTTCTATCATCATGTTATAACATATAACTAAAAGTAACTTTTTATTTTATTTTATTTTTTGCATATGTTTTGCACTTACAGAGAAAAAAAAAACTAAATCTATACACACAAAACTCAACCATATTTTTTAAACTACCAACATATTCTAGTAAAGAGACAATAGAGCTGGAAACAAAATTAAAACAGAACTGGAAACCACCATACGATAGAAGCAGAGACTAAAATAGAATACAATAAACATAGAATTTAGGAAATCAAAAGGGAAGGGAGAGCTACTTATCAATAAATCTAAAGCAAAAGCAGAACTATGAACTAAATGCAAACCATACTAGTAAAAATTACATTGAAAGGTACTAAGAAATAAAGGAGGAAGATTACAAAGGCCTATAACATGTGAGATTAGCTTAACGGACATACAGACCAGTCCAAGCAAGCACAAACCAACACTGATACATACACCGAGTTGCACTGAGGCATCCAACAGACACAAATACTAACATATCTTCCTTTATAGAGTTAGACCAAACACATATACTATACTAGGCTCGAATTATTGACGACAAACAAGAAGGTTCATTAACAGACCACAATAGAGGCATACTAACTCAATACAATGCTATTTGGCAGTTTCTTTTGTCAAATATAAGTGAAAACCATGGCCAAAACTATACTAGACAGTTTTCATGCCATTTAAGTGAATCCCAACAAAATGGAGAGTCTAGGTAATGAACTCAGTCCCTATTTGAACATTGACTGGATTAAGGCTAATACACCAGTACATTTTACTGCATTAAACTGCTGAACCTGCTTATTTGCACCAATTTAACATAGCAACATGCTTGAACACAAAGACTAGCTAAATTAGCATATAACATGCTTAACCATAAAACGACTCATCGTATCAAGGTTCATTGGATTAAGCTGACTTAAGCAGGCATGGACATTCCAATACTAAGCAAAACAGAAGGGTCTTTCTACTTCAACTATGATTATAGTTTTAGATTGAGCAAACAAAATAGGCTACTTTGAGTGTAATCTCTATACTAATTACAACACTAAGCAGGACAAACTCAATGACTAAACATGATTTCATACCAACTGCAATACTAAGCAAACAGACTAAAAGGTTAAATACAATTTCTTACCAACTGCCACACTAAGCAAAACAAACTGAATAACTGAATATAAGTTTCTTACCAACTGCAATACTAAGCAAACAAACTAAGTAGCTAAACTCAGAACAGATTTAGTACTTGGAATATATTTCAATCAGGCATATTTAACTAAAATTAAACTAAAACAAGACTGATATATATACACGTCTCACTGTATGGAACTGCTAAACATACTTCTAAACCAATTAACCCAACCTAACACAGGAATATGCTTAACCCCATAGATTAATTATGCTAACACATACCGCGCTTAAACTGATGCTAAAATTAATATCAACATACAAGGACATGTAATTTAAACTAAGATACAAGAAAAATGCAAGCGAAATAAAAGGGACAGGGGATTACCTTCTTCGGGTGCAGCGAAGTGGGAGCGGGGTTTCGATATCTACCTCGAACACTTTGAAATTCGGACTTGCGTGTGCTCGGACTAAAAGCGATCCAGAAGCAAGCAGAAAAAAATAGAAAAATTGATTTAATGTTCTTGATTCGACGTTTAGAATTTCTTATCACTGCTAAAACTTGATATATATCTATATTTGGAGAATTTTAGGGGCTTCAAGATCTTTAATTTTCAGGGAATTTCCGGCGGCTAAACGACTTTGATTCTTAGGGGCGGGGGTTTCTTGAACCGAAAAATCCCAGTTCTTGGGGGAGTTTTCTGAATCAAAAGGTCCTCCAGGTTCTTGGGGGGTTTCCCCAAATCCAAAAATCCTCACCACACCGGATCAAGATCCAATTATTTATAGGGTGTATTGGGGTTTTCGTTTGAGAGGAAGAGAGAGAGGAGCGGGGGGAACAAGACGAAGTGGGGAACAGAGGGAAGTGGGAGCGGGGTGCAGGCGGCGGTGGTGGGGACGAGAAATAGTGGGAGGGAGCGGAGAAGAGGGAGAGACGAAGAAGGAGAAGGGAAAGGGGGGGTGCGGCGGAGAGGTGAGGAAAATGAGGGGAAACCCTTTTTTTAGGGTTTCCCTTATTTTGAATAAAATGGATCGGACCCGGTCCATTTGTGGACTGGGTATTAAAAGAATGGGCTAATAAATTTAAATATGGACTGGTCTAAAAATTTTGGGTAAAAAAATATGGACTGGTAAAAAATATTTATGAGTTGATTGGACTTTGAATACGGACTGAGTGCAAGAAATAGTTTGGCCTCTAAATTTGAATAAAAGACCCATTTTAATTAACGATATACCGAGGGTGATAAAATATTGCTTAATACAAAATATGTGATTATTATGACTCGGGTAATAAAATTATATGGTGTTATAACAGCCGTGCAATAATATTTTTTGAAAATCCACAGTAAAATAAAATACTATTATTTAATTATGCAAAGATAAATGCGATGCGTGTGCGTAAGCTGGTAAAATGCCGAAATGATAAAATTGTGAATAATAATAATAATAATAAAATAATAATAATAATAATAATAATAATAAAAAAAAATGTGGTAATAGTAATAATAATAATTGATAGAATAATGCAATGGCGGTATTGACAAGAGGCTAATAATTATAGTAAAAATATAAATATATATTTATTTTATTTTCTCAAAAATATTAGAAGCACAAATAGGTATTTTGGAGGAGAGGCGGGACAAAATTGGGTGTCAACACTTTTTTCACAGCAGGACAACTATATTGACCTTGATATCCTTAAACATGTTCCTATTGGCATTAATTCTGTTGATAATGAATTTTTATCAAAAACCCCTCTGAAGAGGAGGTTAAAAATGTTGTTTTTGACATTAATCCAAACAGCTCAGCTGGCCCTGATGGATTCAGTGGTCTTTTCTTTCAAAAATCTTGGGACATTATAGGAACTGACATTATTAAATTGGTTAGAGCTGTTTTTAATGGCAAACAAATCCCAAGATATTTTACTAATACTTGTTTGATATTACTGCCTAAGATTGATGCTCCTCAAACCTTTTCCGACTTTAGGCCTATCAATCTTAGCAATGTCACTCAAAAAATTATTCCAAAGTTTTTTCTGAAAGGCTTTCTACAATTATTCCAAAGATTATCTCCTCAAATCAAAGTGGTTTTATTAAAGGAAGGGCAATTGGTGAAAATGTCCTGTTAGCACAGGAAATTATTCATGACATGAAGCGACAGAATAATGGGGGTAATGTTGCTTTTAAAATTGATATGAATAAGGCTTATGACAGACTCTCCTGGTATTTTTTGTGCGCTGTCATGAGGAAAATGGGATTTGATGAAAAAGTGATTTTCATTATTTGGAATATGCTTGCTAACAATTGGTATAGTGTGGTTGTTAATGGGAAGAGACATGGTTTTTTCAAGTCTCAAAGGGGGGTGAAACAAGGCGACCCTATTTCACCTGCTTTATTTGTTGACACCCAATTTTTTCCCTCTTTTATTTAATTTACTCGGGTTTTTAAATTTACTAACGAGCTAAATACTTTATTTTTTCACGATATTTTATTGCTACTACTATTAATATCACTACTTTTATTTTCAACATTATGAGCATTACTTTATCACAAATTTTAAACAGTTAGTCATCGTTTCGTTTTCGGGTTCAGATTCGTTAAATTAATTACAAGACAACACTTTGTAAAATCCTTACTTTCTATTTACTAATTACTGTTTATCTTCACATAATAAATATTGTACTAGTTATTAATTTGGAAGCCCAAAATAATTGAATAGCGGAGGAAGGATCAATATTTTTCAGCCAAATTAATGGCCCAAAATACAAATATAATATCATTTCCCTACCCAATTAATCATCCCACATTTTAATACCCAACCCACATTATATCAGCCCAAATCCTACACCAAATACCTAACCCGGTTCAGTCCAGCCCAAACCTTATCACCCGACCCGGCCCACACTTTCTATTTCCTAAACCAAACAAAACCTAATCCCTTCACTCCCTCCTTCACCCGCCGCACATCTCCCTCTCTCTCTACTCTCCCTTCCTCCCTTCTCTCCCTCACGTTCTCCCCACTACGCTCCTCCCTCTCCTTCTCTCTTCACGCCCCTGCTCCCACTCTCCCTTGTCTCCCCCACGTTCTCCCTGCCACTTCCACCATACTGCTGACCCCCATGCGTCTGTCACCTTTGTCCCCCACGCCTCACGCTCCTCTTTTTCCCTTTCATCATCACCACCGCTCATCTCTATGAAGAAAAAGCCCTATAAATAATCCTAGTTGAATCAGGAGAAGGGGGACGAAAAGAGGATCCGGAATCTACAAAAATTCCCTTACAAAATACAAGTTCTAATCGCCTCAAATTTGCCAGAAATCCTTAGATTTTACAACTTGCAATCGTTCGATTATCGTTCTAACTTTAAGCCCGTTAAACATTCGCTCTGTCTTGGTGGACTTTGACCACGACAGAGATTTCGGACTCATTTGTATCGAGCCCTAATCTGTTCCCAACGAGATTAGATTCGAGGTCTCGACGCCCCGTTCGCTGTACCCAAAACAGGTCGGCATTGTCCCTCTTTGCTCTATTTATTTTGAATATTGTATTCGGGTGCCTAATTAGTTTACTTGAATTTGGATATAATGAAAATGACTATAACCTATGTCGATGCGCTTTGTCGATTTGATCTGATCTCTATCTCATGTTCTATGTTCGGCTCTGTTCTGTGTAAATTTATGTAGTTAGATTAGTTTAGTTTAGCTTGTTTCTAATCTGGTACCTTTAGATTGCTCGTTTGTATTCCTTAGTGTAACATCCATGTCTTTCATTTGCAGCTTTTTTGTTTCATGTTCTCTAGTCGTAATTAGCTAGATCATTAAGTTAGATGATTAGTGCCTGCTTATTCCCACTTCTGTTTTGGATTTAACTTCATGTATATCGCGAGCTGAAGATGAAATTCAGATTCGTTCCCTTTAAGCTTTACTAGAAGTGATGATTTCGTTCTAATACGCTTTGTGTTAATTTTATTATTGTTGTTCTCGTGATAAGGAATAACTAAATCTTGAGTTAGAGGACTAGTGGATGAATACTCAACGAATGCCTTTCACTGTTTGGTGTGCTTGCATCTACTTTAAGTTAACATATAAAGAGTTTATAATCTGAGATACAATCAATGTGCTCTTTCTTCATTTATCAGACACATTATTTCTTTGCTGATTAAGTTTAACGTATAGTTTTGAATTCAGTTATTCACATGTTCATCACTCCCCTGTCCCCTATGTTTTCAGTTCCCATTTTTTAGATTAAGCTTATGTTGCTCGGTTTATCCAGCTAAATCGGCTTCCCTTTATTGTTTGTGCCAAAGTATGATGTTTGTTCTTCATGTGTCCTTTGTTTAGTTGAAGTTTATGTTAGCTTAAGTCCTGTGTTCATCCATCATTGTGTTTCTCTGCCCATGTTGTTCAGAATATTGCATTCTTCATGACGATAAAGGTTCTAGTTGACTCAAACAACTTTTAAAATGCATAAATGATGGTCTGGCCTTGTAAAATCTGACTCCTGCTGGACATTTAATGCTTCCTCTTGTCTGTGTTTTGGTCCTTATATGTTGAGTAGTATGGGGCTCATTTAGATTAGTGGATTTGATTGCACGATCCTACTATGGTTTTTGTTTTAGTATCCTATGTCAGGAGGATTATTAGGCTATGCCTGTGAATGTGGTCAGGTTGTTGTTAGCGTTACTGTGGGCTTACAATCTTGTGATCTGCTGTTAATTTAGCTTTTAATGTTTTCTGAGATCACTTATCTGTTTAAATAAGATAGTATTTCTTGGATACTGTTTTCTGTTTGCTGCTTCATTTTCAATCAAC
The DNA here is from genome assembly GCF_019175385.1 of Lycium barbarum. NCBI lineage: Eukaryota > Viridiplantae > Streptophyta > Magnoliopsida > Solanales > Solanaceae > Lycium > Lycium barbarum. Next base: position 171,549,454 of record NC_083337.1, on the reverse strand, counting down.
TTCTCGGCTCTATGTTTCTGTCTGTTAGAATTCAACATTGTTTAGTTGATTTTGTAAGCATCTTAGCTCTACTTTGTGTTGGTGTATGAACTATGAAATACGATATAACGAACTATTCCCTTTTGAACTGAATTCCTGCCACAGTTTACGTTAAGTTTCAGTTTTTGTTTTGAGCTGAGTTATCACTGAATGTCGAGTTTGAAAATGCTGCTTTTAAATTAACTGGGCTGCTGAAAATTTCCAACGAGTGTTTACTATACTTGGCTGGATCGATTCTTCATTTGATACCTATTTTTAGCAGCGATTGCTGTTTGGTGGTTGCTTTACTATTTTTTGTTACATGTTGTGCTGCCTCTTATTCCCCTTTCTTCCATCCATCTATCATTTATGTATTTCATGGATTTGCCCTCCCTGCATTGGTATTAAAACTGTTGGTTGTTGTATACGGTATAATTGACCATTTTATAGCTTGCAAAACACTTTGACTTACTATGATGCTGTTGATAGAAAATATATGACAGTGTCCCGTACTTTCTTAAGCATCTTCACTAGTCTCGTTTAATTTAATACGAGGGAGAAAGACTTTCACTATTTACCTTCTATACCTCTTTATGAATGTGTATGCATGAGATATACCTAAATATACGCAAATAACTTGTTGATTTGCTTTGAGGTACATTCACATGCTTTAACTTCACTCATTGATTATGTACTAATCCTTTTTCTTTCATTTTTTTTTATGCATGATCATCTCGCATACGAATCTGAGGGACTCGTTTTCTTCCGTATTTGGCGTTGGGCTAAAAGCCCAACATGATTCCATTCTCTATCCAGCCCGCCCATAGCAACAACAACAACACAAAAAAGAAAAAAAGAAGCCTTTCTGGCCGAAGCCCAATAGTAAACAGAGTGCAGCAATTTCCAAAATGGGTTGAACCCATTTAATCATCTTTACTCCTTTATTTTGTGCTTTTGACTTGTATTGTTTGATTAACATTTTTTCTTATTTTGTCTTTCCTTAGCTTAGATGAATTGTAAGAAATTAGTAGGGATAATTTTAGAAGTGATGGGTAGTAATTTAAGGAAAACCAATGATTAATTCCATAAATTTCACCTTCCTTGATTTTCATTGTTAAAACTACTATAGTATATATACTGTTATTTTAATTGATTTTCAAAAATACATGACTACATATTTGAGTTAAAAGAATCAAGATTCATCCTTACTACTTTAAAATTTAAAACATTACATATTTGACACTGCACATATTTGACACTGCTAACTCGTTTAAGGAATAAAAAGGGTAAATTAACTTGATGAATGACTCTTTCAATTTAGTTTCCTTCCAACACTTAAGAAAATACATATTTGTCTAGAATAAATCTTTAAAACTCTTATCAAATAACTCTTTTAAATTTTAGTCATTTCCTCCACATATAAACATTACATGTCCCACTTCTTTGGTTTATTTCTAACAAAGCTCTTTTGTACACTTACTATTTTGTACAAGTATTATTTTACACAACGCTATATACTTTCGTCTTAGAACCTTAACCATATTTATAAGTCGTATTTCAAAATAACATTAAAAGTACTCTTTTATACGAATTATTATTATTATTACAAGTTCTATTTTAAATAAGCATTCTTACATATTTATCTATAACTTTAGTCATACTTATAAAATTACTTTCCTTCTTCCTATAATACTATATTTACATTTAGCCTAATTAATTTTAAGTCCGGCCGGTTAACCATTATTAATGGGTCTTAAAGGATGCCTAATACCTTCCTTTTAGACTAATTGAACCCTTACCTAGAAACTTAAGTTTCGCAGACCTTAAACAGAGTTAACTTTAAAATAACTTTAATAAACTTTAGGTGTCCTAATTCACCATAAATAATTAGGTGGCGACTCCTTAAACAAAACAAACAAAAACAGGAATCTCCAATATGTCATACTTCTAACTTTAACCCGGGTTAAAATGGGGTGTGACATTATTTATAATTGCTGCAGAATCTTTATCTTGCATGTTAAATGAACTGTATAATAATCCAAGGTTCAGAGGCTTCACTATGCAAGCAACTGGACCTAAAATCAATCACTTAGCTTATGCTGATGACTTGATAATTTTTTGTGCAGGAAAAACTAAGACTTTGAATCTAATTATAAAGGTTCTTGAGGAGTATTCCACTAATTCTGGACAGAAGATCAATGGAGATAAAAGCTATTTTATAATGGATAAGAAGACTTCTAACAAGAGGAGTAGAATTGTGAAGAATATTCTTCAAGTTCAAAGGCAAGAGTTTCCAATTACCTACTTAGGATGCCCTTTATTTCAAGGAAGGAAGCTTATTCAATATTTTGCTGATATGGCAACCAAGATTATCAAGAAGGTAAATTCTTGGAATTATGGCAGATTATCAACAGGAGGGAAAATTGTTTTGATTAAACATGTGCTTTCAGCTATGCATGTGCATCTTCTAGCCATTTGTAAACCTCCTAAAACTATCTTTAAACAAATGGAGCAAATTTTTGCTAACTTTTTATAGGGAAACAATGAAGGCAAGAATAAGTATCACTGGGCTAAATGGTCCAGTTTATGTATGCCTACTTTAGAAGGTGGTATTGGTATAAGGTCGCTGCAGGATATTTCAGAATCTTTCTCTGCCAAGTTGTGGTGGCAATTCAGAACGAAGGAGTCATTGTGGGCAGAATTTTGGAAGGCCAAATATGCTAGAAGAATTCATCCTGTGGCTAGGAAATGGAGTTACTCACAATCTCATAATTGGAGAAGGATGGTGGAGATTAAAAAGAAAATTGATCATCTTATATTATGGAGAATCAACAAAGGAAATGCAAGTTTTTGGTGGGATAACTGGTCTGGTTTGGGGGACCTAGCCCAGTTTGGTGATGCTAATACTTCGGTAAGAGGCACTGTGGCTGAATATATTGTAGATGGAACCTGGAACGTGGAAAAGCTCAAGGGAAAGCTGCCTGAGCATATTGTACACCAAATCAGTGGAGTTACTATTAACTCTCCCAGTCTAAAGGACAATCCTATTTGGACAGTTACAACAGATGGGAGATTTAATTGTAAATCTGCCTGGAATACTGTGAGAAGGGCTCAGAATCCCTCTTTGATCAATAAAATGATGTGGCACAAAAAATTTCCATTCAAGGTTTCTTTTTTCCTATGGAAAGTTTTTAAAAATAAAGTTGATGTTGACTTGAATTTAAGGAGATTCAATGTGCATCTCCCTTCTATGTGTGCTTGTTGTATTAGTCATAATCAAGAAGATGTGGAACATTTATTTTATAAAAGCAATATTAGTCAACAAGTATGGAGTCACTTCAAACAATGGTTTGGGATTTTTCAGAATTCAAACAGCTTAAGACACCAGGTCATTAACTGGTGGCTTACTAAAGGCAAGAATCCTATCCAAAGTATGGTCCTTCAAGTACTACCTGGGATTATCATCTGGCAGATATGGATTAGCAGGTGCAAAGCAAGGTTTGAGGATAAAAAGATATCTTTTCAAACGATCAAGCTTGGAATATACCAACAACTTGTGATGGTAACTCATAAACAGTTCCAAAATGTGGATCCTTACATAAGTTGGATGCAATTCATTAAGATCATAGAACATGCCAAAACATGTATCAAATCCTTCCCTATTAAGTGGTCTTTTCCTGCTGATGGTTGCGTGAAATTAAACACGGATGGGTGCTCAAAAGGAAATCCAGGTAATAGTGGAAGTGGAGGTGTAATAAGGAATAATAGAGGCTTTCTGATTGCTGCATATGGAATAAATTTTGGAATTACTACCAACAATGTGGCAGAGGCTTTAGCTATGAAAATTGGAATTGATTGGTGCACGCAAAATGGATATAAATGCTTAGATATAGAAAGTGACTCAAAGCTGTTAATAGATTGGATAATGGATGAATACAACCCCCCATGGAACATCATGGACACTATTTTGGATATCAAAAAACTCCTGGCACAGGCTGATAGATTGAGCATAGCTCATTGTTATAGGGAAGGCAACAGAGTGGCTGACAGTTTATCTAACTGGGGATTAAACTGCAACTCGATCACTTGGATAACTGAATTTCATAATCTTCCCAAAGAAGTGAAAGGAGAAATGAATATGGATAGAATGCAGATGCCAACATTCCGGAATAATATTAGTTCAAACTGTTGTAATATAGATAGAAGGTTAGATAGGAATTATTCTTTTGATGTTCCTTAATGCCTTATGGATAGATAAAGAGGTTCCACTCTTCCTGTAACATACTTTTGTAAGCTTATCAGAAATCCTACAATTCCCTTAGTATGGGGATGTCCATACAAGGTAGGTACAAAGAGGTTGATCTCCTTTGTTTTGTGCTTTGATGAAATCAATAAAGTAGCCACTCAGTTAGAGTGGTTGATTGATAAAAAAAAAAAAAGATAACCTGATTTTCTCAACTTACATGATGACTTTATTATGAACTGTAGGTTATGAAAAGGAAACAACTATCGATGACTTTATTAAGGGAGGGTAATGGAAGCAAACTGTTATCAATGACTATTATGGAAGGCTAACGGGTAGGGCTGAGATTTTTATTTATTTGATAGACATATTATGGGCTTTTAAATACAATAAATGAGCAAAACAAAGATGGGAAAAAACAACAAAATCAGACGGTTACAGAAGACATTATGTACCATTCCAACTTCCATATAATTAAGTGGTCAAGTTTTTCAGTTTTATTAGATTAATTGACCAGCCAATATGTAATTCATTACTTCAAACGGATGAGAAATATAGAATATTTGACATGAAAAATAAGAATGACAAAAAAAAGGAGAAAATAGATAAATAGGTTTCTAGGCCATAGAGTGGTGTCACATCACCTTATCTATGCCTAACTTTATTATATATATATATATATATATATATATAGATTTTACATTAACCACTAAAAGAATTACTTTTGTTTATAAATATGTGGATACCATAGCTATAGCTGATCTTCTTGGAAAAATTGGTTCTTTTAGTTCTTTAAATATATGGTCTTGAGAAATTAGTATAATCTTACGTTCAGTGGCATGAGTCAGATGTAGAAAAGATTAAGAGAAATGATAATCCCGCTAATCAAAAAAAAAAAATAGCTAAGCGGAAGATGTTAGTTGTTGTGGTTATTTCTCAAGTGAATCTTGTGGCTAATGTGAGAGATTGGGTATTAGTTTTGATAATTATAAGCATAATTGTGCTAACATATATAATTTTAATTTGTGCTCTACACCCAAGTTGAAGAAGAAGAATGATTTTTTATGTTGGTGATTCAAGAATTAATCAAGTTCTCAAAATAAAAAAGTTCTTAAAATAAATATTGAAAAAGCTAGTATTCGTACTTACTTTTATCATCCTAGGTGTATCAGATAAACGGCGCAAATTCTAATCATTTTAGGAGATCTCTTATTAAGATTTATTTATTTCTTATCCAGCTCTTAATAAAGATATTACTTTACTAAAATAGTTGTTGATGATGACATAGTATGAGTAATTTTATATAATTGTTTGGGTGACTATTCTATTAACTTGCTATTTGTAAGCTGAAATGTCTTATAAGAAATTAGTAATACTTATTACTATGAGTTATGAAAAATAGGATTTTCCTATATTAAAATTTTTGAAAATGCGGGGGTCATGGTATCTTACTGGAGTTATCTTGAGAGAATTTTTTAAAAAGAGATATAATATTTTTCGCAATCTTGTTATTCAAAATGTTTTTTGAAAATAAAGTTTTGGAAAGAAGCCATTGAAGAGGAGATTAATCCTATTTGTGAAATAATATTTGAGAGGTACCATGAATCATGGTATTAAATGAATTTTTCATTGTATTAGAGAGATACAATGATGATAACTAGATATTTGATTCAGTTGAAACAAAATTCATTAGAAACAATGTGTTCACCTTTTGTGGGGGTGAGATAACATCTAGATCAACCAAGCAAAGCATAATTACTATATCAGAAATGATATCTGAATTGAGGATTTAGAGTTGACTGGTTATGAGGCTGAATGGTTAAGATACTACTTAACGAGTATTCAAATTGAAACAAAATCAACATTGTTTGTGTCGACATATTGTGATAAGAGCAGCTGCTGTGAGAGGGTATTAGGGTAATTAGACAGGACATGACACAGGTCCGACTTACTGAAGACATGACCTTAGATAGGAGATTATGGAGGTCGCGTATTAGGGTACAGGGTTAATTAGTAGTTGAGTGTTTTTCTACTTATCCTTGCATACTAGCAGTTGTAGTATTAATCTTGTAGGCCCTTGTGTTTGATAGTAGCTTACTATGTCTTGTTGTACTGCTTTGGATTGCTTGTTCTTTTTTCAGCTAAGTCGTCCTATTATCTTGAGTTATTACTGCTTATTGTTACTGATACTTTTTCATCTTTCCTTGAGCCGAGGGGTCTATCGGAAACAGCCTCCCTACCCATCAAAAGATAGGGGTAAGGTCTGCGTACACTCTACCCTCCCCAGACCCCACCTAGTAGATTTTATTGGGTATGTTTTTGTTGTTGTTGTAGCAGTTACTGTGAGATGTGATAATTTTTATAATTGTGTGAAGTCTAAGGTGAATTTGGCTGATTCACAAGACTAAAAGAAACATCGAGGGGAATGAGACTTTTATCATTTGAGAAAACTAACAGTGACGGTAACCCAACCTATGTGATTGGAGATCCCATGAATTAGATTCATCTGGGTAACAACAAGTCATTATTTTATCAAAAGTGCACTAATAAATTATGTCTCTTCCTATGGTGTGTGAATATAGTGCAATACTGCAAGGTAAATTGAGATTGAGTTAAACTCTTAATCCAATTCATATCATTTATAAGTGGTGTATTGCTCTGCAGAATATACTTGATGATTGGAACTATATGAGTGTGGAGTGATGCCGCTTCAATGAAATTGTGACAAATTTCTAGAGGACTCTTGAATACCAGAACACGCGCATGGCTCTTAGCGCAAAACCACGATACTAAAAAATATTGTACTAGTATAATGTGATAGAATAAGACTCATGGCTTACAAAAGAATTCTTGGTTTATAGAAATTCTAAACTTCACCAATTATTCTATAAATTTAAATCTTGTTTTATCTAGATCTGATTCATAGTCTATGAGACACCAGATTCAACGCTTTATACTCATATGTGGAAACCCAAGAGAATTTCATCATAATCCTTATTATTTTATTAAGATATGTGGGGGATTGTTGAAAAAATATTATATCTCAAAAAGAATAATAATATTTTCATTAACCTTCTTAATGCAAACATTCAATTTGGTCAAATAGTGTGTGTTGGCAACGTCTTCGTTTCTTAAATATGATCATATGAATCTATATTAATGTCACGACCCAGCTAGGGCCGCGACGGGTACCCGGGGCTGATCACCAAGCACCACTCATTCTATCACCTATCATGCTCGTTAGATATTCCTCTACCAATCTCATACTTGACTTATAAGAAAATCATTTTTTTTTTAAAAAAAAAACATAACGCTTTTGCATAAATAAGCCTTTGGGCTATCAAAATAATATATATATATATATATATATATATATATATATATAGATGCATATACAAAATGACAACCTCGTAAGACCACATAACCCACACTGTGTATCTACGAGCCTCTACTGGAGTACAAGACACATAGACGGGACAAGACCCGGTCGAGCCCAACATATACAAATATACACAAAAGAATAATCAAGCACCTCCGGAACAAAGGAGTGCTTTCAATTGGCTAACAGCTCCTACGGGTCTGGATCAAGCTCGCCTCCCTGTCTACCTGTGGGCATGAACACAGCGTCCAAGGGAAACGGACATCAGTACAAACATTGTACTGAGTGTGCAAGACAGTAATGAAATAAATAAAATAGAAGAATCATAAACCATAGGAGGAAGATATAACCTGCAAGAGTGTCATAAGCAATACATTTTGTACATATAACATATTTTACATAATCATGGTACATAGGTCATCACATCGCATATCTCGTCGCATCATAATCCTCATCGTTAACCGGCGTCCGGGTAACCATCATGCGCAGCCCGCATTAGCGGTGACATGTCCGGCCATCTCGGCACGGTGGAATCATTAGCAGCCCGCATTAGCGGTGATATGTCCGGCCATCTCGGCACGGTGGAATCATAAGCAGCCCGCATTAGCGGTGACATGTCCGGCCATCTCGGCACGGTGGAATCATATCATCACAAAATCAATCATAACACATCACTATTGCACATTTCATGAACGTATCACAATCTTATCATAGCTTGGCATATTCATACATAACATAGGCATATTATAAGTTAGCATTATTGATCATCTTATAAACATACCATGACTTTACATCATATCACATTTAGCATTAGGAGTGTACATTAGACTTTGAAGACAACCATAGCTATGTCGGGGTGACGTAAGGTCGTAGACCCCCGATTATATTATGAACATTTAGGAGTATCTTGCCTCACCTCGAAGGAAATAGTGCATAAGGTGAGTGTTAACAACAATGACATTATCAGCGTTATGAGATCATCATATCATGAACTATCGAATCTCTATACTTTAACCCATTATCATGCTCGTATATAATTTAGTATATTTAAGAACTCATAAGTTCCATCGCATAGGAGGATCATGGAAAATTTGAAAGATTCATGCCTTTGAAGGAAGGGATAAGCCTCACATACCTTTGACGTCTAACTAAGCTGTCGCTTGTTCGTTCTCCTTCGATATCACGCTCCAACCTTTAAGAGGGAATTCGCACTAACGTTAGTTAACCGATTATAAGAACGCGCTATTATTTCTAGGGAAAATCGGGCAGCACTTCCTTTGTTTATACTACTTTTCCATATTCTATATCAACTCCCAAACTCTCACAACAACATTCACAATATTGCAATCAATAATCCTCATTTATATATATTGACCACAATCCACCATTTCTCTCCAATTTCCCCACATTTATATGTATAACTCATTATCGCGTTTTCTCATATATCATACTTATTTCATGGTCTAAATGTCATTTATAACGTATTCACAATCACAACGCACCAACATTTATGAGTCAATCCAACTACCCTTCAACCATGACACTATTCACTCATTTATGACCCATTTGCTATGCCTTTCTACAATTCGGGTATCTTAGCCTTCCATTACCCTTAAACAACATGGGATGGTCATGAAACATACCTTAGATGATGGTTGAACAAGTCTTAAATGGATCTACTCCTCTAGCATCAAAACCCTACTTCACTTCTTTTGGGTTTTCTTGAGAAAGATGAACTTTAGCTTGGTTTCATACACTTTGTTTCATGGATTTGGTGTTATTGATCATGGATTCCCTTTGATTTTCTTGTGGATGAGTGTTAGAGAATATTCTACAGGGTTCTTGTCTTGTGGAGTGGAGGATGAAATGAAAATGAAATGAAAAGGGTCCCCTATATTTAAATACAAAAGTTGGCCGAACCACTTTATACGGACCAACATACGGTCCGTATAATTTTTACTAACCGTATCCCTTCAACGGCTCTTTCTCTCTCCTCTGCTCTCTCCCAGATCTGCCCACCTGCCACTCCGTCCGGCGACCATACGTCACCACTGTTCAGGTGACGCCGGCGACCAGGTAACGCCGGCCACTTTTCCGGCTAGATTTACTTTTCTTCTCTTTCCTTTCCTTTTCTTCTTCTCCTCTTCTTCTTCTCTTCTCCTTTTTTCCCCTTTTTTTAATCTGCTTTTGGCGCCGCCAGTACGCCGCTGCGCCATCGCCGGCGACTTTTTCCGGCCAGCCCTCTCTTTCTCTCTCCTTTTTCCATTTTTCTTTTATTTTTCTTTTCTTCTTTTTCCCCCCCTATTCTCTTATTCCTTTAAGGTATTTGTGAACATTTTTCCGGCAGTGAACAGTAACTCGACCGTGAACAGTTTTTTCCGACGACAACCAGGTTCAGTTCAACTGGAGTTGGTACCTCCGGTTGCCATATCCATTATTTGTCCATACACTTGTAGTTATATTTTGCTGACTTTAGACCTTTGAATAATTTATTAGTTCATACTTATTTTCGTGGCTTCGGTTAGTGATGGTAGACTAGGGTCATGTTCTCGTTTGGGGACGGGGGCGAGGGTTAGGAGGGGTAAGTGGGTTAAAGGAGCCTCTAGGTTGAGAGTAGGGTCTTGGAACATTAGGACGTTAACGGGGAAGTCCATAGAGCTAGTTAAGATTCTTAAGAAGAGGAAGATTAATATAGCTTGTGTCCAAGAGACTAAATGGGTAGGTCCTAAAGCTAAAGGGGTAGACGGGTATAAGCTGTGGTTCTCTGGTAGGTCGAAGTATAGAAATGGGGTGGGCATTTTAGTAGATAGTGATTTAAGGGACCAGGTGGTAGAGGTTAGGAGAGCCACTGATAGAATGATGTTGATTAAAGTGGTCGTTGAAAGGCTCACTTTGAACATTATTAGTGCATATGCGCCGCAAGCGGGCTTAGGCGAGGAGGAGAAGAGGCGCTTTTGGGAGGATTTGGACGAATTAGTGGGAAGCATACCGCCTACTGAGAAGTTATTCGTGGGAGGTGATTTCAATGGGCACAACGGGACTATTTCGGGAGGTTATGATGATGTGCATGGAGGCTTTGGCTTCGGGGACAGGAATGGAGGAGGAGTCTCACTTTTGGATTTTGCAAGAGCTTTCGGGTTGGTGATAGCCAATTCGAGTTTTCCAAAGAAGGAGGAGCACTTGGGGTGGGGCCCACATACCGAGATTTTTTTTGGAACATCTGAAAAGTCATATGAATCACATATGTAAAGTTAAACACAACTCATGAAGTACCTTTGGACCAAATCAAAGTGGAAACCCTCCAAACGAATATTTTTAAGAAAACGTTTTCGGGTGACCTGACTTTGGGGGGCAAAAACTGTATTGTAAGTTTGGAATTTCGCAAATACCTTGCAATAGAAGTTGTAGATAATTGAATTAGCTTTCCATCCATAGGTCGTGGGTTCCCAGGTGACGTCGGTACAAGGAGATATGAACGTTTTAAGGTCGAAAGGTCAGTGGGCTAGGCCCAACTCGGGACCAACCGAGTTGGCCCAAAAAAATGAAAAAAAAAATTCAGGCCCAAGTGAGGAGCCATTCGGCCATGGTCCATAAAAAGGATCCAAGCCCATGGAATTAAGTCATGTGGTCAATGAATAAAAGACCACTTAATCATCCAAATTCCATAGAACTTTCAAGAGAAAGAATAGGAGGAAAAACAAGAGAAAAACAAGAACAAAAAGAGGGCATTTCGGGTTTGGCCATAGAAAAATCACCCCTCAAAATCTTGCCTCTAAAATTATTTTCTTGTTGAATTCCTACTAAATTAAGTGTCCTCTACAACTTGGTGTAATTGTTTTGGAAGAAGGAGCACTTATTTCTTCAAGTTGACAACTTGTTCAAGTGAAGAAGTTTGTAGAAAAAGGTAAGAATCAATTCCTTTTTCTTATGTTATGAAGGTTTGTTTATGTTGTGGTATGTGGAAATGAGTAGAAATTATGGAAATAAGGAAGTTTGCAAAGTGGGTATGTATATATATATGTAGCCATGGGTGTATATATGTTGTATACATATATGAGTTGAATTTTATGTTGCATTCTAGTTGTGGTTATGATGGAAATCATATTGGGAATGAAAGTTGAATGAATTTTGGTTGAAGTTGGAATGTAGATGATTATGTCACTTTAGAATAATTTTGTGATATTATGGAAATGAAGTTGTTAAGATGTGAATTATGATTATGGTTGATGAATTTGGAAGTTGGAAACTTGTTATGAAGTTGTATGCCAAAGATTTGATGTTTTGCATAAGTTATGATTTTGGCGGAAGATTGTATATCATGTATATCGAGTGTATATCTTAAGGAAAACGATATGAAATGTTTCTAGAACTATATGGTGATGATCATGATGGTTGTTGAATATGAAATTATTGATCTTAGTTGAAAGTTGGGTTGAATTGAAGATTATGTCAACTTGTGAGAAAAATGACTAGTTGAAGGATATTGGTGTTTTTAATGTTCATTGTTGATATTGTTGTTGTCGTTTGGGTTGTTGTTGATGATTTATAGCCGAGTTGAATTCTCGGGGTGTCATATGTATAGGGGAAGTGCTGCCGAAATTTCGGTAGCCAAATATGCTTAAAGTTGAAATAATGGCATTAATAATTCACAATTGGTAAACTTGACCAATTGCAGTTTTTCGACGAAACGGGAAGTGAGTTTGGAAAGGCTTAAGGAGCGCGAAAGGTATGTAAAGCAACCCCAATTCTTCCCTTGGCATGCCCCTAGTGTGTTAGGGTCGGATCCGGGCCTCGAAGGACCTCTTGGCCCTCGGAATCCGCAAGACAAAATTTCAGTTTTTCCTTCAGTAGAATTGAACCATTTTGATACGTTTTTTTCTGAAATTATGCAATTTTGCTCTAAATTATTCAGAAAATCATAGAATGTTTGTATAACCTTTTTAGGTGATACTATATGCTTAGAGGGCACAATTTGAGCCCGCCGCCTTGTTTGTCCTAAGGCGGGCCCGCTATTTACGGTTTTGCCCCTAATGTGTTAAAGCTTCCTTTTTAAGCGATTTTTGAAAGAAATGTTTTAATTACCCTACTAATCGCTTAACGAATATTATTTTAAATATTCTGTTAAATATTATAAATTATTTTGACACTCGGAATGACTTCGGGAAAGTTATACTTCTGTAATTTATTATGATATCCGAAATACATTTATTATGATTCCGTCCGACCCCATTGGATTTGTTTGTCTTCGATACGCTTCATCGAGTCTTTGAAAACATTTATTATATTTTTAAATTGCATTAGTCTCTCACTACTCCACTCGTGGATGTCCCAATGTTTCCCACACTGAGCCCGGGCCAGGATATGTTGTCAAGCGTAATTCTCTGCATTGTTCGCCGCGTCCCGGTGTGAGGGGGCAGGTATACGCGTACATGGGTCTGTGGAGTATGATGTGCCATGTCCGCCTATTCTGATCTGATCTGTATGGCCATTTTGATATGACATTATATGATACGGGGCCACGCCCCTTTTTTCTGATTCCTCTGTATAGTGGCACCAGCGTCGGGAGGGTGGCCACATTCTGTCTGCCGTGTCCCGTGTGAGGGACCGGATATGATATGATATGACATATGTTTCTGTACGCATTCTGTCTATTTTGGAAATATGCATTTGACACTCTGGATTCTGTACTCATTTTCTGTAACCATTATGATTTGACTTCTGTGATTCCGCTTTACATATTCAGTACATATTTCGTACTGACCCCCTTTCTTCGGGGGTTGCGTTTTCATGCCGCGCAGGTACTGACGACAGGTTCGCTGATCCACACGTTTAGGATCATATTTCTGCTATTTGGGGCGCTCTCTTCTACAGAGCCCATCTTTTGGTACAGTCTGTCACTGCTATCTGGATATGTACTTTGTTCAGGGTATGACGGGGCCCTGTCCCGTCTTATGATTATGATATGTTCTGTAGAGGTCTGTGGATACATCTGTGTGGGTTCTATACATATGTTTGGGATATTCTGTTCTGTGATGGCCTTATCGGCCTATGTGTGCCAAGTCTGCTTTTCTGCTAAGTTCTGTAGCGACCACTAATATTATTATTATATTATTATTCTGTTAGTATGCTAATTTGGGGTATCGGGTACGTATAGGTGCCCAGCTCGGGCACTGGTCGCGGCCCACGGGGTTGGGTCGTGACAAAGGTAGCGTATGCGAAGTTGATAGAAAGCAAGGATGAGGTGGAGCAGTGGACGAATAGGGAACTTTATAAGATGGCGAGGAAGGAGGCGAAGTTGGCGGTTTCGACTGCAAAAACGGTAGCTTTTGAACGCCTTTATGCTGAACAAGAAGAGAAAGGAGGGGATCAGAAATTGTTCAGGCTAGCCAAGGCGAGCGAGAGAAAGGCACGTGATGTGGTTCAAGTGAAGTGCATCAAGGACGAGCATGGCAAAGTATTGGTAGAGGAGACTCTCATTAGACGGAGATGACAGTCATACTTCTCCAAACTCTTAAATGAAGAAGGGGACAGAGAAATTATGTTGGGAGATTTAGAACATACATGAAGGCGTCACGATTTTGGGTATTACAGGAGTATTAAGGTTGAGGAGGTTAATGGTGCTGTTCGTAGGATGCGCAGGGGAAGAGCGACTGGACCTGACGAGATTCCTGGGGAATTTTGGAAGAGTGCGGGCCCGGCAGGTTTGGAGTGGCTGACTAGGTTGTTCAATGTCATCTTTAAGACGACAATGATGCCTGAAGAATGGAGGTCGAGTGTAATGGTCCCTCTATATAAGAACAAGGGAGATATCCAGAGTTGCAACCACTATAGAGGTATCAAGCTGCTAAGCCATACTATGAAAGTGTGGGAAAGGGTGGTGTAGATGAGGATGAGGAAAGGCGTGTCTATTTTAGAGAATCAGTTCGGATTCATGCCGGGACGCTCAACTACAGAAGCCATCCATCTTGTGAGGAGACTGGTGGAGCAGTATAGGGAGAGGAAGAGGGACTTACACATGGTATTCATCGACCTAGAAAAGGCTTACGACAAAGTTCCAAGAGAGATCCTATGGAGATGCTTGGAGGCTAAAGGTGTACCTGTGGCGTACATTAGGGTGATCAAGGACATGTATGAGGGAGCCAAAGTCAGGGTAAGGACGGTAGGAGGAGACTCAGAGCACTTTCCAGTTGTGATGGGGTTGCATCAAGGATCAGCTCTTAGTCCGTTTTTATTTGCCTTGGTGATTGACGCGGCAAATTCAAGGTGAGGTGCCATGGTGTATGCTTTTCGCGGATGACATAGTCCTGATCGACGAGACTCGTAGCGGAGTTAACGCTAAGCTGGAGGATTGGAGATAAACTCTGGAGTCTAAAGGGTTTAAGCTTAGTAGGACCAAGACAGAGTACTTAGAGTGTAATTTTAGTAAAGCACCTCAGGAGGCTGGCTTGGAAGTGAGGCTTGGTACCCAAGCCATCCAGAAGAAAAGTAGTTTCAAGTATCTTGGGTCTATTATGCAAGGCAGCGGGGAGATTGACGATGATGTCACACATCGTATTGGGGCAGGGTGGATGAAATGGAGGCTTGCTTCCGGAGTGCTATGTGACAAGAAGGTGCCACCACAACTTAAGGGCAAGTTCTACAAAGTGGTGGTTAGACCGACTATGTTGTATGGGGCGAAGTGTTGGCCAGTTAAGATTTCTCACGTGCAAAAGATGAAAGTTGCTGAGATGAGAATGTTGAGATGGATGTGTGGCCACACCAGGAGTGACAGGATTAGGAATGAGGATATTCGGGACAAGGTGGGAGTGGCCTCGGTGGAAGACAAGATGCGAGAAGCGAGATTGAGATGGTTTGGGCATGTGAAGAGGAGAGACACAGATGCCCTAGTGCGGAGGTGTGAGAGGTTGACCATGGATGGTTTCAGACGAGGTAGGGGTAGGCCAAAGAAGTATTGGGGAGAGGTAATTAGACACGACATGGCGCAGTTACAGCTTACCGAGGACATGACCTTAGATAGGAGGGTTTGGAGGACCCACATTAGGGTAGAAGGCTAGTAGATAGTCCCATTATCCTGTCTTATTAGTAGTCGCATTATCGTAGTATAATTTTCTATGCTCTGATTTATGTTATTATCTGTTATTTCCTGTGCTTTGATTATTCTATGTTATCTGTGTCTCTTGCGTTACTTCATTTCCATACCGCTTTGAATCCCTTAGCCTTATCTGACCTCTTTTTATGTTTTTTATTGAGCCGAGGGTCTTTCGGAAACAGCCGTCCTACCTTGGTAGGAGTAAGGTCTGCGTACACTCTACCCTCCCCAGACCCCACGTTGTGGGATTTCACTGGGTTGTTGTTGTTGTTGTATGTTGGGACCGTATATTTGGTACAGTAAGCCATGTTGTTCTGGACTGGATCTACGGACTGGACATACGGTCCGTAAATATTATACGGCCAGTATGTCTGGTCGTACAATGTCCAGTTGTCCGGAATTTGTTTTCGTCGACTCGTTTGATCTCCGATCCTTATAGAACCTTCTTGGCACTTGTTTAATACTTCAATACCAATCTAAGGGATGTTATCACATGTCTCTAAGACGCCATTATGCCATCATTAACTCGTTGTCCGTAATTCCTACCCGATACATAACATATCCCTTACTTCCTTCGGCAAACTTCTCTCTTTACGTCTATCGTCTTCGAGTCTCGATTAAGGTCATCAAATGCCATCTCCTACTTATCCAATCATCGCATACATCGCGTCCTTCGCCAGCTTATTCACTGTACGCTAACGGGGAGAATCTCCAAGGTGTAACAATTACCAATAGCCTTTAAGGCCTTTTTAGTCCTCTTAATTATTTGAACGTTGGCAGATGATAGGAAATTCATTATTTTGCTCTAATACATTTTATCTTCTAGTTCATTGGTTCACCTTGGAGAAAGAGAAAAAACTAAGAATCAAATTCCTTCCTCTCATTTTTTTTTTTCTGGGTTATCTACCTTTGTGAAATTTTTGTTACATTATGACTTCTAATTTTGTACTAGAAAAGCTTGTTGAATCCTGAGGGATACACCTATACCGGGTGAAATATCCTTAAAGATAGTATGTTAATTGACATGCTTCAAGCTATGAGATTGTACAAGAATTCCTACAACATTTGTAATCGAGTAATTTTCCGTAAAATTTCCAACAATTCTCTCCACCACAAATATTGCGTTCTTATCATTCTTAAGACGACCGATCAGTTCAACAACGTTGTGGCTGGTTCACAAGAGAAATAAAGGTAACTTCCTTAGCTTGTTCCATATATATACATATAGCCTTCACCTTTAAGCAATGGTAACACTCCACTTATGTTTGCTATTCAATTTTCATATAAATGCTCCAAGTCTTTATAGCCTTACACTATTTTAATATAACGGCCCCTGCGCTTTTCTGGCATCTCCTGAAACTGAAAGATGAAGATGCAGCCATGCAAGATAAAATCATTTGGAATAGAATTACAGTAAGCCAGTAGAGACCATAACCCCACTATGTGGGATTATACTGGGTGTGTGTTGTTGTTATCTTCCCCGGTTCAGTGCTAGTCTGTTTTTGTTAATGCTTCACAGGTGAATGCTACGAGTAGTGATTTTTACCCCAAACATATAAGTTTAAATGAATGATCTTATACTAAAGCTTGAACTTCTTCTTTGTTTTTTTGGTGGAATACCAAAATACCCGCTTAAACTTGAGTTGTTCTGCTCAGATTCCCTAAACTATAGTGGTCTTAATGACAACTTGGCTGTTTGATAGCCTTTAGGGAAGAATATATACCACAAATTAGTCGGCATAAAACCAGATTAAAGATACCACAAGTTTTCAACTTATTAAAAGGCTGGCCAAAAAAATGACCCAGGGATAAAGAACATAGATGGAGACAGGAATACAACATTAATTCGGCTATAACAACTGGAGATATGGACGAGCCATATGTATATTCTTGCAAAATCAGTAAGTCATATGTCTCGCTCTTTAATTAATTTGTTGGGTTGGGCAGTTGAAATGGTTAGATTTGTTGAAAGAGCGAGCCATTTTGTTGAAGCGAAAGAATTTCAAGGGTTAGATGTTTGGCAGAAAATGAAGGTTATTTTACCTGGTAAGAAAGGAGGAAATTGTATCAAGGACAAAAGCAGAGATGAGCCTGGAGTTGTTGAAAGAGCGAGCCATTTTGTTGAAGCGAAAGAATTTCAAGGGAACGCTGCAGCTGAAGCTACTACTCTCTACTCCCGCAGCGGCTAACTGAAACCTTTCGCGTCAACTACAATTATGAGGAGTAATGCACCAAAAGTACAGCCGTCAATGTAATAATAATATAGGAGCACTGGGAAGAAGGGAAACAGAGTTCCCACTGGGGCCACGTGATAGGTCGGCCTCTACTTAAAACGCAAAGGCCCTATTATTCAATGACACCTGGTCGATGCCACTAAAGGCCATTTCGTGTAGCATAATAATATCATCGGCCGACCTCTAATATAAACCAACCTTTATTTGCTCCACAGTTTAAGCATACACATGATGTTTACCTCTTAAATATTCACTCATGCAATTACTCCACAAAAAATCTAACTCCAATCCAAGAGAAAAAATCTAACACGTGTTAGAAGACACTAGATAAGCGGACAACTTGACGCGGTGAATTTTCCTTAATTTTACAGATTCTTCAAGTTGTCTCCTGCTTTTCCCTTTTTTGTGTCAGTAATTTGGGGTTAGATGACCAAACTCTGGCTCTCGTGCTTCACAATTTCGTGATATTATAAATTACTCCTAAATTATAGTTTTACTATTTGGCATAAAAGAAAGTTACTCCTACGTAATATACATAAGGTACTAATTCTTAACCAATAAACAAAAAAACACTTTGCAATGTTTGTGTTTATGTAACGAGCTTTGGGTACATGTTATCAATTTTATAACACCCCATATTTCAATCACTTCATGTTTTTCTTAATTTTAATACTGCCATTGAAAAGAAAGTACTTGAGTGAGAATATGCAAATAAAGGAGAGAACAGATAATTAAATATTAAAGCAATAAGATGATTCATTATTGAAGGTAATTTAGAATATTATCATCGAGAATCTCTCTCTATATATATCGTAAATTTCCTTTTAATGATTAAGTGTGTCAGAGAATTTTGAGTCTATAACGTGGAGGAAGACAGTTTGTTACTTGCCTACTTGCGGGTTTAGATACAAGCGAATATAGAAGGAAGGCAACTACCCCTCCGTTTGAACTCATTTGACTGGACACGACATTTAAAAAAGAGTAAAGACTTTTGAAACTTGTGGTTCAAAATAAGTCTTGAATATTTGTGTGGCTGTAAATCATTTTATAAAGTAAACTTGTTTTCAAATTAGAAAAGACGTCATTCATTTTGATACAGACTAAAAAAAAAATAGGTTCACATAAATTGAAACAGATAGAGCGTAAGATATGCACCTGTTATGTCCCTTGCTATGCAAAAGGCCAGCATATACACGTTACAAACTTGTGATTCTGTAACTACATCAATTTAATCAACTCTTCTCACCAGTCAATCATTCACGAAATAGGTCTCTGTAGATAAGTATCAGTTGTATACATTGAAATTGGTCAAATGTAGCTACAATTTTAAAAAGGATAAATGGTTGGCTTGTGGCTCTTTTATGCTACCAAGAGACAACGATATTCTTTCATGCTCAAGATACCACTGCTCCATCTCCATGCGTCCTTATCATCTCTTTCGGCTACAAGTATATGTGATTTCTAAATGATTCTTTGTTAAAGAAAGTAATCCGTGATTTGATACCTCATAATTTTCTAATCTCTATGTCTGGCACAAATAATACATCAACTATAATCAATCTCACATGCTATGAAAAGGTGTTCATAAAGTATTGTAGTTTTAATCCATATTTATTTCTGTTATATTATTCATATATGGTTCATACTGCTTATCAGCCATACAAAAGGTGACCCCGTCATTCTTTATTTCCCACTTTTTTTCATAATTGAAAGACCCAAGGATTATTTAGAGGAAATTGAAAAACATAAAGTAGACCGAAATCGACTAGCAATTTCATATTGATTCTTTCCGCTGGTTCTAATCACTTCGTCTATGATCCATATCAAGAAATGGAAATAAATAAAAAATACAGGGTCGATTGCTAGGCAAAACAAAGATATATATCTTGTGTGTTGGGAGCTCCTTTGCCAATATATGATTTTCTGAAAATAACCAATAATGGCAGACATAAAGTCTCCAAATTATTCTAAGTCATGGCATTACTCCAAATAATATTTGACCTTTAGATGTGAAAACGGGTAGATGTAAGCCCGTCAACCGGTTTTGGTTAACCGGTAACCAGGCCGGCAAAACCGGTAACCGGTTCCGGTCCACCGTTTAATACTTACCGGTTCGGTTTCGATTTTTTTGGGACCGGACCGGACCGGTTAAACCGGTCAGAATTAAAAAACTCAGAAACGGTGGAAGGCGAAGAGGAAGAGATTGAAGATTTGATAGCAAGTGGAGCGGACCAAATGGAAGACTTTAAAGATATCTCCATGACCGAATATGATACGGCGGAAATTAACCAAATGATTGACAATTGGTGACTTTATTATTCTATTATTTCTTTACAACTCATGTATTATTTGCAAGTTAAAAAAAACTACAACTTGCAAATAAATGTTATCCATGAATGAATAAAATATATGACTCATTGAGCTTTCTTGTATTTACTTGTATTTACTTGTGTTCATATTTTTACTTATATTAAGTTAGGACTATACCTAAAATATACTAAGAATATACTTATAATATACATCTACTTAAATAAAAAACTAGAAAGTTATATACTTGAAAAATAACTAAAATATACTAAGAATATACTTATAATATAAATATACTTAATTTATAAAATAAGAATTTATAAACGTAGAAAAAACTTAAGCTATAAATAACTTAAGTTATAATACATATAACTTAAACATACGTAAGAATATACGAATATAATACATATATATATATATATATATATATATATATATATATATATATATATATGCTGTTAGTCAGTAAATATATAAACTTTACTTATAAACTTATATAATATATGTAAATATACGTACAATATACTAATAAATGCTATAATATATATATACTATACAAAAAAAAAATTAAAAAAGAGGTTTTGGACAGTTTCAAACTGGACCGATCCGGTTTTCAATTTAAAACCGGTAAACCGGAACCGGTGGCCGATTCCGATTTTTAGACCGGAAACCGGCCGATTTTCCAATCGGTTACCGGTCCGGTCCGGTTTGAACCGGTTGACAGGCTTAGATGTAATCAAACTAATAGTGTACTTGACAAACTAGACAGGAGCTATACCGGAGGGGAGCCACTTCCCAACTTACGTTGACCGGTAACCGGTTTGAACCTGTTGACAGGCTTAGATGTAATCAAACTAATAGTGTACTTGACAAACTAGACAGGAGCTATACTGGAGGGGAGCCGCTTCCCAACTTACGACACTGTAATTGAATTATGATCTCTGACATTGAATTAAATTGGGCCGACGTAGAAGTGCTTCTGATATTTATGTGGTGATATCCTAACACCAACCCAAATGTTATGACATTATTCAAGCCCAATATCGTAGCTTCAATAATCAATTTAGAAGTCAATACTTGAATTTCTAAAGAAAGTAGAGTGCTTTTGGACTTTGCTGATATTTTCTTGCTACTCGCCTAGCTTTTCAGTTTCCTGCTACCCGCGGACGTAGGTCAAACTGTATAGTACAATTGGAAGACCTGGAACTTTGTTTTATTACAATGCATGGCAGGATCAACACAACGTACTTGGTAAATCTCTTACAAACCTCGATAGACAACAAAGCTTACCTTGCAGGCAAACTTCTCCACGCCCATATACTCCGAGTTGGCCTTTCCGCCGATACATTCCTCCTTAACCGCCTAATTGAATTGTATTCCAAATGTGGTCGTATTCAGGCTGCACGACACCTGTTCGATCAAATGGTTGGACGAAATATATATTCTTGGCATTCGCTGTTAAGTGCTTACTGTAAGGAAGGTCAGCTTGACAATGCCCATAATCTATTTATGAAAATGCCTGAAAGAAATAGTGTATCGTGGAACACTGTCATCAGTGCTTTTGCTCGAAATGGTTATGAAAGAAAGGCCTTGGAGGTTTATTCTCTAATGAACGCGCATGGTTTCTCACCGACCCATATCACGTTGGCTAGCGTTTTAAGCGCCTGTGGCGGCTTGGCTGAATTGGAGTGCGGCAGGGTGTCTCACGCTTCTGCTGTGAAGTATGGGCTTCACAAGAATGTGTATGTTGGGAATGCTTTGCTGAGTTTGTATGTAAAATGTGGGTGCCCTCTGGATGCGTTGATAGTGTTTAGGGAGTTGGATGATCCTAATGAGGTTTCCTTCACAGCAATGATGTGTGGACTGGTTGAGACCGACCAAGTGGAAGAGGCGTTTGAAATGTTTAGGTTAATGCAGAGGAGTGGAATTAGGATCGACTCTGTTTCATTGTCTAGTGTACTGAAGGTTTGTGCTAAAGGTAGGGGTTCGTATTTTGGTTGGAATGGTGAGACTGATGGTGATCTACCTAATACGCAGGGAAACCAAGTCCACAGTTTGACAATTAAACTTGGATTTGAAGGAGACCTTCATGTGAGTAACTCCTTGCTTGACATGTATGCAAAAAATGGTGACATGGAAAGTGCTGAAGTATTGTTTGGAAACCTTTCAGAAACTAGTACTGTTTCTTGGAATGTTATGATAAGCGGGTTTGGACAGAATCATGATAAAGAAAGAGCGATGGAGTACATGGAAAAGATGCGGGGGTTTGGTGGTGAACCAGATCAGGTTACTTACATAAATATGCTCGCGGCTTGTGTTAAATCAGGGGATGTTGAGAATGGTCGCTTGATATTTGATAGCATGGCTTGCCCAAGCTTGATTTCATGGAACGCTATTCTTTCAGGCTATTCGCAGAATGGGGACCATCTGGAGGCACTAAAGCTGTTCAGAGAAATGCAATTTCAAAGTCAGCGCCCTGATCGGACCACTTTGGCTATCATGCTTAGTTCATGTTCTGAGATGGGGTTTCTAGAATGTGGGGTACAGATCCATGCTACCTCATTAAAGTGCGTCTCTCCTGGAGACATATACATAGCTAGTGGTCTTATTGGTATGTACCTAAAATGTGGTAGAGTAGAAGCGGCTGTACGTATTTTTGATGGACTCACTGAAGCAGATATAGTCTGTTGGAATTCTCTAATTACTGGTTTATCCTATAATTCATTGGATAAAGAAGCTTTTACTTTCTTTAAGCGAATGCTACAGTGGGGGTTGTTGCCTAATGAGTTTTCATTTGCTACTACACTGAGTTGTTGTACAAAGCTATCCTCATTATCGCAAGGGAGACAGGTTCATGGTCTGATAAGTAAAGGTGGATATGCTAATGATGTTGTAGTTGGAAGTACTCTTATTGACATGTATTCCAAATGTGGTGATGTAGATGGGGCCAGGATACATTTTGACATGATGCCCTATAAGAATACAATTACATGGAATGAAATGATACATGGCTATGCACAAAATGGTCGTGGAGATGAAGCAATTTTCTTGTATGAAGACATGATTTATTCAGGAGAAAAACCTGATGTTATAACCTTTATTGCTGCTTTAACTGCTTGTAGTCACTCTGGGCTGGTAGACCTGGGGCTTAAGATATTCAGCTCAATGCAGCAAGAATATGGGTTGGAGCCACTTGTTGATCATTACACTTGCATAATTGATTGTCTGGGGCGCGCTGCTCGGTTTAGTGAAATAGAAGAACTCATAGATGAGATGCCATGCAAAGATGACTCTGTTGTCTGGGAGGTTTTGCTTAGTTCTTGTAGGCTCCATGGAAATGTAATCTTAGCAAGGCGGGCAGCAGAGGAGCTAATCCGTCTTAATCCGCAGAATTCTGCCCCTTATGTGCTTCTAGCAAATATGTATACATCGTTAGGGAGATGGGATGAGACAGAGGAAATTAGAGCAGCTATGTTGAAAAGGCAGGCAACCAAGGATCCTGGTTTTAGCTGGGGGTGAATTTCTGAAGTAGTAGTAAGTAGTAGCTGGCTGTTATAAATTTTGAGAGACAGCTATAGGAAAGATGTCCTGTTTGTTAATGGCATGAAATTAGAGCATCTGTCTACACTACTCATAGGTAGTTAATATGTCTGCTGGAAGCAATGACAGTGCTGATCAAGCTCAGATTTCTCAAAAGGGCCTTTCAATTTTTTAATATTATTTCAATGCATGTTTAGTCTAGGAGAAGAGCTATTGCGTGGCAAATGTCATAGGTGTGGTCAAAGATCTTGTGTGTACTGGCTTCTCATTTCCCAAATTGAGGGATAAAAGTTCGGGATATTCTTCTTTGTTCTACTGACTGCTGATATTGATGCTCTTCACTGCTTTGCTTGTATTTTCCTGCGCCAGTAAGATACAACCAGGACTTACTGGATCTAGGAGGCTTAAATTCATTGGCAACCGATATGTAGCATCAATATCTGAAATCTGTCACATGGGGAATGCACAAAGGGGTTTGTTGTTACGTTGCAACAAATGCTAAAAATTCTAACACCAGTCGGTGAAAATGGTCTATGGTGTTGTAAAGTTTTATCAGGAAAAAAATGGTCTAAGGTTGTTTACTATGTTATTAACAAGTACTGAGTAAGTGTATGAACCTTATTTATGGATTCTAGAAGACTCATGTTGCAAAAAGTCAGAGAGAGAGCAAATGCTGCTGAAAGGAGATCACATGGAAGGTATGAAGCACGTATAGATTCCTTTATGCAGATTGTGCCTTACTCTAGCATATCTCAAGAGCTAAAGTCCTCTGCAGACACAGGCGTAGCAGGTTGACTCTTGACAGAGATAAGAATATACGACATGCAGTTTGCCCGATTTTTTCAAAATACAGCCATTTCTACTACAGGAAATATACCAGCTTCCCGTTTAACTTTTAATAGGTTTGCTAAATGGGAATGTACAGTTTTTGGCTGTTTGTTTATTGGTCCTGCCGCTCCTGCAAGGAGAAAGCTAATCGAGAAGCAAGAAGCTAGTCAGGCTGGAATAGGTTCCTGCATGTTCTGGTGTACGGTGCAGCAACTATTGTAAGCTCGTTTCTCTTCAGAGACCTTATGGAAGTACTCTATTTAGGCACCATATCTGTTGAGTCAGTAGGAGAGTATCATCTGTCGTCATGTCATCACCTTGCTAAGGAAGTTAATGGGCAATCACTATATAGTTTCAGTTGAAACAGAATTCTCATCTAATTTTACCACTTGTGCTTCTAGAACAAATAATGTGCAGTGAACCAAACAACGAAGTGAAAGCATTACTTCGAAAGGTATAGAGGGCACATGTAGAGTAACAACTCTTCTTTTCGGAGTTGCTACCTAGTAGATAAACTACAGCTATAAATATTGTATTCCTTTATGTTGCTTGGTCCTAGTATGGTTTAACGTTCAAACCGTTGTCCATCTTTCATGAGCTTTTTTAACGTGCTTAGTAAGTGTATGGCTGCACGTGGTCTTGTGTCTGAAGTGTGATTGAATTTCCTTTAATTTTGTTGGGTATGTGAATGCCAAGGAAAATGTTTACAAGAAATTTCCTGTAGAGTAAACCCTTCGTCCCTTATTTCAGCTGTCATCATGGGTGGACCCAAAGCTGCAATACCAGATGCTCCTGCTCCTCTGACTGACATACTATTCTCCAGAATCTTCTGCATTAGTCTACTCCAATGATGCTGCAAATTCTCTTCTGCCAGTATTGTGGCATTAAAGGAAGCTGGGATGATCTGAAGCAGAAGCTGAAATTGCATTGTGGAATACGGATATGAATCACATGGTGTTGTCACGAGTCTTCGAGGATCAAACCTCACACCGAGAATCATATGCTGACGACCTATGCAAAGAAGTTGACGGACGTTATATCTGTGTTTCAGCAAATTAACGTTGAATTTTGACACAGCCATTTGCATGTTGCCAGCTGCAACTTTAGGCTTGTGATCTTAGGATATTTGTTGTGTAACAGCCTTCCACCCCATCCATTTGTTGGGAACGTCATGTGCACCAGTTCAACATGCACTTTGCAGTCTTGTCTCAGCTTGACATGCTAGAACAATTTAGGAATTTTTAAGTAAGAGATATGGTTACTGTTTTCTCAAACTTACCAGCTGGAATGGTTATGTGAAGTCAAAGCAACTTCTTCGCTAAGCTTTGTCATTTCTTATATGTGTGTTTGCATATGTAGCTATAACCAAGGTCTATTGACAGGTATCAAAAGGTTCTCAAAGTAGGATGTGGCTCCGTCTTTGGTAAGGGAAAGCCTACCTCTAAGCAAGCTTGCAGATCTAAGGGCCCGTTTGCGTATGATTTCAAATAAATCAGTGATTTGAAATTATGTTGAAGTTGAAATTTTGTTTGGACTTGCAATTTGAATTTCTTATATTGTATTCCAAATCGCATGGCCAAACGCCAAATAAATAGAAGCAGAAACGAACTGTGATTTGTTTTTGTTCGTTTGCCTAGGACACATGCCTTTTTGCTCCTGAGAAATGCCACATTTGTTTGCTGGTCGCTGTTACTTTATTTTTCCAGCCTCATGGTAAAACCAACAGGAATTAATGCCTACTCTTGCATTTTTAAAGCTTTTGTATGCAATATGGCAACATCATGTTAGCATTGGTTGTTTAACAATGACAGATAAATGCTAGAATTTTGGATCTGAGAAAATCGTGATTTACATTTGCTACTTGGTTGACCTGATAATCTTTAAACAGAAAGTTCAGAAAAAAATTGAACATCCAACTGCCATAACCCTAAAGGAAAACATACTTGGAATAGTATTCAAAAACAGAGTTAAATACTGATCCCCAAGGAACAAACTCTGCAACTACCCTAGAGCTCCTCAAAGCCTTCTTCATCCCCTTCTTCCTCTATTCTCTGAAATTCTGTCCTCCAGGTTTCCATCTGTTAGGATACTAATATGTTCAGATGCTAGGGATCTCAAAAGAAAGAGAATACATTTGGACAAAACTATACCAGTATAGTAAATCTACCTGTTGATGAAGAGTATAGTAAATCTACCTGATCATCAGAGAAACGTAGATGCTCTGCAACAAAAAGGATGCTCGTGTCGACTCCTGATGCTCTTCTTGCAGAATCTTTGCTGACGCTTCGTGCAACTTCGTCATATTCAATCATCTTCACCCGAAAACCATAGCTCATAAAGAGATCGTCAAGCCACTCCTTTGTGGCAGACTGAACACAAACCAAGAATTAGATTGTCCTAATTTTTTGAGGATGCTGTAGTGATTTAATTGAACAAATAACCGTCTGCTCGATTTACAAGATCACCAACCTGGTCTCCAACTTCAGTTTCAGCCAGCCAAACAGGAAGTTCCCCCAAGAAAAGACATCCCTTCATGGCTAAATTACTGACAATGGACAAGATATCTTTAAAACTTGCCAAGTTCACAACAGGTAATCCCTACAAATGAGGTCCTCTTGTTACTGATAAGATACTCTATACATCAGAATTCCACATCAATTGTACACTATTTCCCATTCAACATATAGCAAGTTCAGCCCTCAATGAGGATGAAAGTGGCACTTTGAACACAAGGTGACCTTCT
Source organism: Lycium barbarum (assembly GCF_019175385.1). Taxonomy (NCBI): domain Eukaryota; kingdom Viridiplantae; phylum Streptophyta; class Magnoliopsida; order Solanales; family Solanaceae; genus Lycium; species Lycium barbarum. The sequence continues at coordinate 171,522,073 of NC_083337.1, read as the reverse complement.
ATAAGTGCAAGATGATCTGTCATGATGCTGCCAATAATAGTGACATTTAGGAATCTGAACTACAGCAACAGCTATTACATGCAGCAGATGCCAACATACGTCCTCTTTCAGTATATGGGTGAGCTCCAAATACATTGGTTGAGAAAAGGAGAGGGGCGCCAGATGAGTGGGAAACGTGCATATTGTGATTATATTTCAGTGAAGCCAGTAGCCAGGACAAATAAAGCCAAAGATGGAAACAATTTTCACCATTAACTAGACGTTTGATACAATATTGGAATAGAAAGATGGAAGCATAAAAACCGCTGTACTCAAGGAAGAAGCTAGCTCACTGTTTAGGTATTCTACTCGTTCTCAAAGTATATAGCTCTAGTAGCCCTTTCTGCCTATTACACTCCTTCGCTAATCCGAAATTTACAATCACTCTACGACTTGCAACCCAAGCTCTTTGCTTTCCTTCTTTCTATTGTCTTTTCTGGTGGATGCAAGGTGCGTAAAGCTCCTCTTTTACGGAGTTTGTATGGATAAAGCATTAGCAGGGGTAAAACTCTAATTCTGTAAGCACCATAAATGAATTCATACTTCATAGAAGGTTAAAAGAATACCCAGAAACCATTTATTCACCTGAAAAGCCCATATACTTGGTCTTGTACCGCTGAATCCTTTACTGCGCAGTATATTTTCTTTGTCAAAAGACTCTGATGGGACATGAAAAGACAGGCATCCTCTTGGAATCTTAGCCCCAGCATCTATGTTATCCACAGCAGTATCATTAGGATATGCTTCATGTGCTCATCAAACCAACACATAGGAATAAAGATAAAATGGTTGAAGGAAAATCTAGGAAGAAAAACCTTCCTCTTCAAATACAACCATAATACAAGTCACAGATATCATCTAAAAAAGCATGGAAGTCTAATCAAGAATTCACTAAGCTCAGAAACAATTATAGCTAACTATGTCTCTTTTGATGCCTGTGGAATGAAAGAAATAGATCATTGTTTCAAAATAGAGAGCCTCCATATCAAAAGATCCAAACATCTTCAGCCACCAAAAGATGGCAGCTTTGAAAGGTAAAATGGAGGAAACCATTATCTGTTGTTTGATTCAAAAAAGAAAAAAGGAATCTCATAAATAGAAATTGAGAGGACATGCAGAGTGGTGTAGGTCGTGCATTGGTTCCTCTACTTACTTGTCCGCGCAAACTATGCAAAAAATAAGGGCCAGAAACACACACACAAAAAGGAGAAGGATGTTAAAACCTTGAAGCTTCTGAACTGCTCCTCTAAATACTTTCTCGGGGCATATGTCAAAGATTAAGGTTGATGTTGGCCAATTGAGCCTGTAAGGTCGCGTATCCAGCCCATCTGTTAACAAAACAACCTGTGGTATGTATGTAGAATACTGCCCATCTAACTCAAAGAAGCTGTAGAAACTGTCAATTAGATCCTTGTTAGTATTGGTTTCATACCTGTTTCAGTCCATCAGTAGATCGCATTGTTTCAAGCAACTTGTCATCAATAAACTTAGTTGCAAGACAGTAGGGATGCAGCTGTTGATCCATATCTTCCAGACTATTCGAAGGAAGAAGGCAGCCAACATATGGGTCGATAAGGAGAGGGTCTGCAAAAGCAAGAGATACACATCCTTCAAAAAATAACTTGTGCATAATATAACAAGTTATGAACAAAAATAATCAGGATTTGGAGACACTCAATTTGGAATGCATTAAGCTATATGCATAAAAAATATCTTACGGCTGACTTAAACAAATAAGCTATGCAGGTACAAGAGTTATTAATTCTAGTTGAAGATAACAGAACCTCACTGTATAAGACGATTAAGACCAGAAAGTAGATCCCCTAAATATGCCAGCCAAGAAAGATTGCTGAATTGATGCTACTTTTCCTAAAACTTGATTCAGAATTATCACACTGTCACTTTGCAATCAAGATCAATCCAATTTTCTTAATGTAGCACCTTTTTCGCTTGGCGTGCTTCATCATAGTTGGCAATTGGCAAGTGACCTAATTATTTCAGATTCTCTGATTTACAAGCACTGGAACAGGGGCGGATGTACAAGGTAAGGTTTGGGTTCTGTAGGTTCACCCCCACTCAATAGCTTTGGCACATAATATGTGTGAAGAAATCTTAGATTTTGAACAAAGTTCAGTGGGATCCCGAAACAAGAGTCCAAATCCTGAATCCGCCTTCTGGGAAAAGTGATCGAATCAACTATCTATCAAGTATACTTTCACATGCCAAATTATATGAATATGCTGAAGTCAATTAGAAAACCCCGCAAGCGCAAGCATGTGTTGAGGGGTTTGGGCCATTTCTACTTGGCAAAAATGTAAAGGGGAAAAAGGGTATGCGTGTACCTGGAGAGTGAGACTCACGGAGACGAAGTGAAGCTCGTTGAATGGCGGCCTGGAAATCATTATCAAGATTGAAGCTTGCTCCACCTCTAATCTTGAAATTTCTGCTCTTGGATGTTGGTAAGGGAACCCTCGATCGGAAGCCAGCTAACACTTCCATAACAGTATCTTCAACAGCAGAGTCTCTGGCTACATGTCCCAAACTTCTTGAGGAGACACATAAATTATAACTACCAGCAAAAATGTAAGGCTCTGTTTGGAAAGCCACCTCGTATTTGGAATTGGTATAATTACTAGGTTATTCATTATTTTTTTGTCATATAGTAATTATTATTTGGTTGCCCAAGTGTAATTACACAATTTGATTAAATATTAAAAATAAAAGTTAATATTTGTGTCAATATATATGCTTTTATAAATAATACTAAATTAAATATTTCAGATACATATTGTTTCTTGAAAATATATTAATTAATAATTATATATTGTAAAAAATAATTGATATATATTTTTCATATTAATAATATTTTAATTAATTATAAAAACTGAAAGCATACATTCTGTAAGATTATCATGGATGCATGTTTGAGAAAAAAGATTAATAATATTTATAAATATAATTCCATAACATTATTTAAATGTTTTACAAAAAAAATAATAATCTATGATTCTAATTGAAAAATGAACGGCATATAATGTGAAATAACAAGTTAATACTATTAAAACAAATAAATTGGAATCGAAAATATATCATAAATTCAAAATCCAATTTTATTTAACATAATATTCTTATACCAAGTTCCAACATAACATAAAATAAGTTCCAGAATAACTTAAGTAAATATAATTCAAAAGAAAAGGAAAACATAAGTTTGTAACCTCACTCAACAACGAAATTATACTTTAATAACAACAATGAAATTATACTTTAATAACAATACTCGTTATATGTCAAGTTTGTTAACGACTCATTTTTCTAATATTAGGAGGTGTAGTTTCAAAAACTATAATAACACAGTTACGAATGAAGAAATAAAGAAAAATAAATAAGAAATAAAAAAAATACGAGCAATTATATGGAATCACAAGAAGTAAAGGTTGAAAAATGAGGAGAAAATAAATGAAAGAAAATGATGTTAAAAATAGTATATTTTAAAAATAAAACAATTTAAAAGGTAAAAGAAGAAATTCAAATAATAGAAATAAAAAATAATTTTAAAAGAAAAGAAAATCAAATAATAGAAATAAAAAATAATTTTAAAAGAAAAGAAATTAAAAAGAAATTTAAAAAGAAAGAAATTAAAAAGTTGTCAATTACGCGGTGTAATTACACCCAACTCTTAACCTCACTTTGAGAACTGGAGAGTCTAATTTTACATCCTCCAATTGCACTCAATTCCCCTCTAACTTGGTAATTACCTGACTAAACAAACATACCAAACTGTGTCGTCTAATCACACCCGATTTCAATTCCCTTCTGGCTTTCCGAACATGCTCTAAAAATTGCGAAATAGGATCACAGGGTGTTCTTGACCCCCAAAAAAAAAGGTTGTGAGCGCATCATTAAAAAGATTTGCTGGAATTTTTGTTGCCCATATGATAATAAGTTTATAGTGTGTATAAGTTAGTTTTGTCTATGTGGTTGAATTTTGAACGTATTTTCTTAAGCAAAGGTCCTCTTTTAATTATCTTTTTTTACTAAAGCAAAAAATTCAAGACCACTCTTTATGAGATCATTCTTGCAAATTAGCAAGAAAAAACCCTTCACCTTATATTATTTATTTTGTCCTATAAGAAATTTGTGCAAAAATAATCTCATCTCAAGTTTGCCAAAAAATGTGAATAATCTTTACCTTAAGTCATAAGTTGTGATGCCTCGCCAAAAATTCATTTGTTTACAATTATTACCTAATTGACAACACTTGTGGGGAAAGGTAAATGGAGAGTATTTTTGGACAAGCTCAATAGAATAGATGGGGATAATATGTAAGAGAGTTGCCCAAGTTGGTCCTCCAGATGAATCAATCAAACAATTTGGAGAGGCTCGTCTATACTATAGTAAACAGGCGTCGGTGGAGGCCTAAGCAAAAAAAAAGGCCCAGCATATATTTGCAGCAAAAATGGAGGTGGACATCGCCGACGACGTCCCCTGTTCTTCCATTGCCGTCGATTCCGTCATTCGCATGGGCACCGTAAGCTACTATACTCCTCCCTTTTCTTTCTTTCTATATATATATATATATTTAATTCAAAAGAAACTTGTTATACTGAAGGCTGGCTTAATCTGGGGCTCCTGTACCGGCCCTTACGACGCCGACAAATTAGGTATTGCCTCTTTTTTTATGTTGCTGGAAAATGGTTGTATCAAAACTTTTGTGTCTGCTTCTTATTCTGCTATACTCCGAGCAGGTCTTGCTGGCATTCATCGAGCTTCTTTTATTGTATGTTGCTCAATCACGCCTCATAGCAATCCATCTCCAGTGCTTCTTTTTTTGATTGTCTCATGTGCTTTTACTTCTATATGCAGGCTAAGTCAGTTGGTCGGTTTGGCTTTCAGTGGGGTAATCAGATTAACTTTCCCAATCTTATTTAGATTAACCAAGTATTTCCCACTTCCTTAGCATCTCTCTCCTTCTATGTTAATCTAGATTATATACACTAGCAATGTAAACTACAGTGGTGGTTATTTACGGTCCAACTACAGTAATGTCTATATTAAGCATGAATCTTGGTGATCTGTCAACAGGTTAACTAAAATAAGATAAGTAACGTGTTATTACACTGCTATATAGACCAACCCTGATAGCATTGTGTTTTTGGTGGAGCACATTCTGATGCGTGATATTAAAGTCAAATCGTTTGTTAGTTGGAGTTACTTGTAGAAAGTCTTAGATGCGACCATTTCAATTTAAACTTTGATCAGTGGTTAGGATTACAAGCTGAATTTATGATGTATCATAATAACATCCACACCACACAATGTGTAACGATTGAACAAGTCTGGATAGGGTATGAAAATAGAAGCTTAATTAATTAGATATTCATATCTTATTTTCCTGTTTTGTATTTTGTGCCCTAAGTTTGTCTAATGTCGTTGCGGTCCTTTTTATTTACCTTTTAGTCCCTAAAGCTGGTCACAGCCGTAGCTGCCACGTGTTAGGTTGGTTAGTTTGTTTTGGGTCTTGTTAAATACCTTGTATCCGCATTGTGCCAGAGGATATCTTGAATGAAAATGTGAATTTATCTTTTATTCCTTTTCTCTTTCTCTGTTTTCTTACTCCGCTTTTCATGGCGATTCCAACGTGGGAATCGTTACACAATGTGAACCATAACCTGAGAAACTGTGGAGAAGTAAGCTAGTTTATATTACTAAGGAGTGGCAATGTTATAGGTCAAATTGGTAGTTATCTGTACATGTTTGATGGCACATAACAGCTTAATAAGGAATGCAATAAAGATAATGAGCAGGATTACAATCACTGCTAAGGACTATGCCATTCTATAGTTCTTTAATGAACTATCAGTGTTTTTGTGTGCTTCTTGTTATGTAAAATAAACCTGTTTTATTGCAAAGGCGTAACAAATACTCATAATCAGACTTGATTGCGTCCAATTATCTTTTTACTTTTCTGTTACCATCTCAAAAAAATATTATCTTTTTGCTTGTGTTTTCACCAATCCTCAGTGTTTATTTATTTATGCTCTTTTGACTATGTTTTCTCTTGCATAATGTCATGGTTGTTTAGTGATAAGCCACGTATATTTCATACTTATTCAAGGAGGAAGAAGCAAAGAAATATAGAAATCCTGGAGGATTGAGCAGTTACTTAATTAAGTTACTGAAAGTTATCTGCTAGGCAGTTTCTTACAGTTACTAGAAGTTATATGTTCCTATCATAAATGTAGTTTAGTAGTTATGGGTCATCCTATTATATAAATAATGCATCTTAGTATTGTAGGATTGTATGGTAACCATCTATTGTATGCAGACAGATTGTTCTAAGAGATATGAGATGCTTGTGTCTCTCCATTATTAAAATATCAGAGTAACTTCTCTTTATTTATCCATTTCTGAACCTCTGTTCCTATTATTGGTATCAGAGCAGTAAGATCTGCCATGGTTAACACACGGCCCAACGCTTCAACCAACGAACCCATCATGTCGACTAATGATCAGATCGGTCAACAATTGACCACTATAGCAGCGAAATTGGAAGCCATAGACGCTTTGGCTACGGATGTTGCTGCATTAAAAGCGCAAAACAATCAGAATCAGCAAGGAAAATCTAAAGTTTTACCGGAAGAGGGTGAGGTCGATAGCACTTGGAGGCATCCAGATACTTATCGGCGTTCGCACACAAAGATGGAATTTCCGAAGTATGAGGGAGGAGATCCTCGAGGTTGGATTCTGAAAGCAGAAAAGTATTTTCAATATTATCAAACACCTGATGATTGCAAGGTTGATGTGGCTTCAATGTCTTTGGAAGGAGATGCATTGGATCTTTTTGCTTGGATCAACAACGAAAGAACCATTTATTACTGGGATGAGTTGGTGAAAGTTATGCAAGAAAATTATGGACCCGCTGAATTTCAAAATCCAGATGAGCATTTGTGTAGTATCCAACAGACTGGATCGGTGTTCGAGTATAGGCAGGAATTTGCAAAACGAGCAGCACGTGTGCAAAATTGGCCAGAACACTGTTTGCTTGGAGTTTTCCTTAGTGGGCTCAAAGAAGACCTTCGTGTGGACGTAAGGATTCACAAGCCTCGATCTGTATATAAGGCAATGAGTCTGGCTTTAGAATATGACGGAAAACTGGGACCAAATCGGTCCAGTAAGGTAACCGCTTGGCCTTCTGTATCAAGACCTTCATCAATTGGGACTTCCTCTCCAGCGGCTCGAGAATCGTTTAATTTTCAATCATCCCGCCAACCAGTTACACGTCCTTTCCAACAACCATCACTTCCAAACACTCACCAATTGAATTCTGAACAACAAATTCGGCGAGAAAAAGGCCTATGCTACCGTTGTGGAGACAAGTTTAGCCCTGGTCATCGTTGCAAACCTGGGACTTTTGCACATTTGGAGTTACTGGAAGAGGAGAACGATGTGCAAAATGTTGAAGGTAAACAGAATGACGACATACCCCCAACTGATTTGGCAGAAATCTCCTTTCATGCAATTTTGGGCAAAGAATCTGCTTCAACTTTGAAACTTCAGGGCACTCTTTGTGGGCGTAAAGTGCTGATGTTGGTTGACAGCGGCTCTACGCATAATTTTGTGGCTGAAGAACTTGTCGCGGAACTTGGGTTGGCAGTCCAGCATGTTCCCACCTTCGGCGTCCAAATTGGAAATCGTGACATTATCAAATGCAATCGAATTTGCAAGGACTTGTCAGTCGAATTTCCTCAGTTGGTCATCACGCAAGATTTTTTCCCTTTTCTCATTGGTGGAGCAGACATTGTGTTGGGCATAAAATGGTTGGCTTCCTTAAACACAATACAAGCTAATTGGAATGAGATGTTTCTAATCTTCCAATTAGATGGAAAAACTTACAAGTTGCAATGAGTTGCTCAGAAAACACTCGCAACAGCATCCTTTCAATCCTTGGTGGCCACAACCGAATATTCAGGTGACATCCCTACTTCGCATATGATACAACAACTCGTTAATGAGTTTAATGATGCCTTTTCAGAACCCAATTCCCTGCCCCCTTTTCGTCAATTCACTCATTCTATCCCTTTGCTTCCAAATTCAAAAATCCCTAATTTACGTCCATATCGGTATCCTTTCTCCCAAAAAACTGAAATTGAAAAACAAGTCTCTATTCTGTTGCAATCTGGTTTTATTCGTCCAAGTTCCAGTCCATTTGCGAGTCCTGTCCTGTTAGTTAAGAAAAAAGATGGTAGCTGGCGTATGTGTTTCGTTTACCGTAGCCTTAATCAGATCACCATCCCAGATAAATACCCTATACCCAACATCGATGAACTACTTGACGAACTCCATGGGTCAACCATATTTTCTAAGATAGACTTGCGTTCTGGATACCACCAAATTCGTGTCAATCCTTCCGATATTTCTAAAACTGCTTTTCGCACTCATTCTGGCCATTATGAGTATGTTGTCATGCCTTTTGGTTTGACTAATGCTCCGTCCACATTTCAAGCCGCCATGAATGATCTTTTCCGCCCCTACTTGCGCAAATTCATCCTTGTCTTCTTTGATGATATTCTAGTCTACAGTCCTAACTCCCAGCAACATTATGAGCATCTTCGGACAACCCTTAGCCTTTTGTCTAGCCATTCTTACTATGCCAATCCAAAGAAATGTTTATTTGACCAACCACAAATTGAGTTTCTGGGTCACATAGTATCAAGTGAAGGTGTGGGGGTTGATCCTGAAAAGGTTGGTGCTGTCTTGGAATGGCCGTTACCTAAATCTATTAAGGAGCTATGTGGTTTTTTGGGTTTAACCGGGTATTACCGACGCTTTGTGTGTAATTATGGCATGCTGGCTCGTCCTTTGACTGACTTGACTAAGAAGGATGCATTTCATTGGAATGATGATGCTACTGATGCTTTCCACCAGTTAAAGGAGGCTTTGATTTCAGTTCCTGTTTTATGTCTTCCAGATTTTACTCAACCTTTTACGGTGGAATGTGATGCCTCTACAACAGGAATTGGTGCCATTTTGTTACAGAAGGATCATCCCATCGCATACTTCAGCAAAGGCTTGTCTTTCTCTAACAGAATCAAATCTGCCTATGACAGGGAACTCTTAGCCTTGGTGTTGGCTTTACAGAAATGGAAACATTATTTATTGGGGCGTCATTTTTTTGTGAAAACTGATCATTATAGTCTGAAATTCTTATTGGATCAGCGGATTACCATCGCCGAACAACAACGCCTTTTATTGAAGCTTCTGCCTTTTGACTTCACTATCATTCATAAGCCTGGGTGTGAAAATATAGGAGCAGATGCTCTTTCTCGCAGGCCACATTCTGCCAGTCTTTTGGCTTTGGTGGTTCCTATTTCCATGGATTTCGGAAATTTGCAAGCCAAGTTGCAATCAGATCCTTACACAAAGGAACTTCTTTTACAGAAGCTTGATGATCCCACTTCTCTACCGGACTTTCAGATATCATCTAATCTTTTATACTACAAGTCCCAACTGGTCATTCCTGATGATTCTTTTCTTAAAGCTAAGATATTAGCTGAGGTTCATGATTCTCATGTTGGAGGACATGGTGGTTTCTTAAAAACTCTTAAACGGGTTTCCGAGAGTTTTTATTGGCCCCATTTGAAGAAAGATGTCAAGCACTATGTCCAAAATTGTTTGATATGCCAAAAAAATAAGTATCAGACCCTTGCTCCAGCCGGTCTTCTACAACCTCTTCCTATTCCCGAGCGCGTTTGGGAAGATATTTCACTAGATTTCATTGTCGGCCTTCCAAAATCTGGTGGATTTGATTCAGTATTGGTGGTAGTGGATCGTTTCAGCAAATACAGTCATTTCATTGGCTTATCTCACCCATTTACTGCTAAATCTGTTGCTGGCCTCTTTTGCAAGGAAATTATCCGGCATCATGGCATCCCACGTTCAATTTTGTCTGATCGTGATGTTGTTTTCCGTAGTGCTTTTTGGCAGGAGCTCTTTCGCCTCAGTAATACTCGCCTTCACATGGGCACTTCCTATCATCCTCAATCTGATGGCCAAACTGAGGTTGTCAATCATTGTTTAGAGGCATACTTGCGCTGCTTTGCTCATGACCAGCCTCGCCAATGGAGTTAGTTTCTTGCTTGGGCTGAATATTCCTTCAATACCGGGTTTCACACATCTACCGGTTATTCTCCATTCAAGATTGTGTATGGACGTGATCCCCCACCGCTGCATCCTTATCATCGTGGCGACACCAATATTGCTGACCTTGAAGAACAGATGTTGACTAGAGATGCTATGCTGAAACTTATGAAGGACAACCTCCTGAAAGCCCAATCTAGGATGAAAGCACAGGCTGATTCTAAGCGCAGAGATCTCTCTTTTAATGTTGGCGATGCTGTCCTTTTATGTCTTCAGCCATATCGCCAAAAGTCCTTGGCCAACCGTCCATTTCAGAAACTGTCCCCTCGTTTCTTTGGCCCTTACAAAGTCATTCGTAAAGTGGGACCTGTATCCTATGAGCTTGAACTTCCAGCCAGTTCCAAAATCCATCCTATCTTCCATGTTCCTCTCTTAAGGCCTGCCCTTGGTTCTGACATTCCTTCCCAGCCGCCGGAACTACCATTAAATGATGAGGGCGAGCTCATTCTCTCACCTGCACAGGTGCTAGATCATCGTTGGAGACCACCAACAGCCAATCCTCAACTTGAGTTGTTGATTCAATGGGTTAGTCGACCTCTCGAAGAAGCTAGCTGGGAAAATTATGACTTGTTAGCTGCCCAGTTTCCAGATTTTCGCCTTGAGGACAAGTCGTCTTTCCAGGAGGGGTGTACTGATAAACCACGTATATTTCATACTTATTCAAGGAGGAAGAAGCAAAGAAATATAGAAATCCTGGAGGATTGAGCAGTTACTTAATTAAATTACTGAAAGTTATCTGCTAGGCAGTTTCTTACAGTTACTAGAAGTTATATGTTCCTATCATAAATGTAGTTTAGTAGTTATGGGTCATCCTATTATATAAATAATGCATCTTAGTATTGTAGGATTGTATGGTAACCATCTATTGTATGCAGACAGATTGTTCTAAGAGATATGAGATGCTTGTGTCTCTCTATTATTAAAATATCAGAGTAACTTTCTCTTTATTTATCCATTTCTGAACCTCTGTTCCTATTATTTAGATATGTCAATATCATCTGATAAGCATCCATCTTTCTTTTATAGGAATGTTTGCTGCAATATTTTCTTCCACTCGTTGTGGGCTTCAGAGATATAGAAGGCGAAATGATTGGGTCAGTTTGTTTACATATGTCTCTCAGATCACAACATTAATTTGGACCCTCCTTTATTGACCCGCTTTTGGCTATACGTGTAAAACATGATATCATTTAATTAAGAGAATTTATATGGAAATGCTCCCTCCACTACTTTTCCAAATTTGCTACTATAATTTACCATATCAAGTTGTTTGTTGGGGCTGAACAGTTGGTAGGCACAGTTAATAAGCACAACAAGGTCTACTTTTATGCATTTCAATGGGAAAGCAGGAATGTATGTTCTCCTCCATAATCAGGTTATGGTATCATGCAATATATATGAAATTGGGATAATTTCATTTTCTTTTAATGTGTCGTATTGATTTAGAATGGAGACTACAGTTTTTAGTTACTGTTTCTTATTGTTAAGAAGCCAATATTACGACGTGTTAAGTACTGATGTTTCAGAAACATGTAGAAGTGTGTAATAGCAAAAATTGCAGGAAATGCATTGGACAGTCATCAGGAACAACCTGAGCTCACTTAGATGCATCTGATGAAGTAAGACGCTGAAGCATCATGTGTAACAATAGGTGATACCTTAGTACTTTAGATGGGTCTGTAAGATAGTATGATCTCTGAACTTTTTTCTATATGAGCAGAAATAATTCCCCTTTGCCTGATGAAATTAACATTTATTGTAAACAGAAATCATGAAAATTGCATATTCTTTTGGAAGTGCTAATTAAAGACTAATAAACATGCACTGATTTTTAAAAAAAATAAAAAAATTACATTTGCTTGGACTATGTGATGCTTATAAGCTTTTCTCACAGTACCTTTTTCATTTTAGTACTAATTGAATTTGTGTCTATGGTAAGCCATTGGTATTACTATCAACAAACGTTGTAAGATCTCCTTTACTTTTGCAGGTTAATGTTTTGACTGCTGGTGTTGTAGCTGGGGCTGCTTTTGGTGCAGGCACCCGAAACTGGAAGCAGGTTGCTGGAGCAACAGGTCTTGTGTGTCTCTTGTGTCATGTTGCTGATGACTCCAGATAAATTTTGACTCTGATTTGTTGAAAAGCGACTAAGATAGTTCGCAGTAGTCCTGAAAATTGATGGACCCTTTGTCTCCATCCATACGAGTCCGTGTAAGACTAACTCTATCATGTTGATTTAGTAAAGCATGGCATAGCAGCATGCTTCACCGAATGGAAAACAAAATCTAGCTAATTGAAGTTCATACATGATTTATGATGTCGATTTCATAGGCCGTTAGTCATATTCTATGTGTTAGGGAAATAAACCGAACATAAGAATTAAGAATCAAGTGTATCTTTGTTATTAATTTTTTTTTTCAATTTAAAATGCCCCCTAATCCCTGTAGGCATCCTCTACATCTAAAAAAAATTCAGGTATGTATATGTGATTAACGTTTAAAAAATTCTCTTTTCTCTTTCAACCACAAGACACAATGAAATCAAAGATGATTGACTGAAATCGGTAAAATCGAACCAAAAAGAAGTTGGATTGCTTCAATTCTTGTGAAAACAAGAACCTCCGACAAAATGGGGAACAAATTGTTCCCTCGTGTTTTTCTCTTTACCGTTACCCATCTCCCTTTTTACTTTTAACTTTTTCTTTCATTAGTTTTAGTTATTTAATTAGGAATTTATGTTAAAGATAAAACCACTACTAATTTAAATTTAATTTGAAGAATAATATAACATGTTAATGCCACTTTACTCTTCTTAAAGCGTTTTTGGGAGAGTGAACACACATACATAGCATATAATGAGCTAGGGGTTTTAGCATTTGAAAGTTTTATTCAGGAGGGTAACGTCAACAAGGTGTAGTTTAAGTATGAAACTAATAAGAGAAACGTAATAGTTTAGGGGAGTTTTAATCCATTATCTCTTATAATTGTACTAGATGGCCTATGCCCGTGCTGCGCACGGGCCCAACACTTCGGATTATAGTGTATCTTTGCATATGTAGTTGTGTTTAGATAATGATAATATATATATATATATATATATATATATATATATATATACTATGTTCAAAATACGATTAATATAACATTGTAGTTTGTGCTCCGTATCTAGAACTTTATTTTATTCGTGTTTGCTACGAAAATTTATTAATATTTTTTAAAAGAGAAGATTTGTTTAAAAAGAAACTATTTTCCTCTCTTTGAGATAAAACAATAGCAATATTTAAGCATCAGTTGATACCTCATACCCATGGGTCACTTCACTCCCTTTCTTTTTTCATCAATGCTGGCCCAGTCGAGGCTCGTCAGAAGGGAGCACTCGTGGCACACTTACTATATCCCATTCCAGCCTCACCTTACCCTTCAATTTTAATTCGATTAATTTAACGGTGTAAAATACTTATTATTTTTTATCAAATTTTGATTTAGATAATTCTAATTCAAATTATTAAATTAATTTTACATGTTTAAAACGAAACAAAGTAGAAATTGATTTTTTCCTTATTCTAAAGAGTCCATCATTATTGATTTAATTGTTTGATTTTCTAAGCATTTATTTTTTAACATTGTTTGTTTTATTAATATGAGATTCACATTTTTTTTTAATATTGCTTGATTTTGTTAATATGGGGTCCACTTTTTTTTCCCGTGAGTTTGGATGTGGTCAATTTCACTTTTTTTTTCTTCCTTTTTTTTTAAAGGGACAACGGACGATGAAGCATGGGTCTAAACCCATGCTTTATATAGTTTCTTCTTTTTTTATTTTTATTTTTTATATTTCTTGGTGTCGTTTAGTATGGGGCCCACCCTTTTGGACATTATTAGTTTGCATTATTTTTATGTATATAATATATATATATATATATATATATATATATATATATACTATGTTCAAAACACGATTGATATAACATTGTAATTTGTGCTCCGTATCTAAAACTTTATTATATTAGTGTTTGCTAAGAATACAAAGTCTGCATTTTTTTTTTTTTGACATTGTTTATTTTTTTAATATGGGATTCACTTTTTTTTTTATGTATATATTGCTTGATTTTGTCAATATGGGATAGTATGTTCAAAACACGATTAATATAACATTGTAGTTTGTGCTCCGTATTTAAAACTTTATTATATTAGTGTTTGCTACAAATTCGCATGGTGTTTAATATGGGGCCCACAATTATTTTCACATTTATTAGAGTAAGGAAAAAATGAAAAAGTAATTAAATTCTATCTTATTTTAATATATAAGTATTTTAAGTATGTTACTGTATAATAATTTCATTTGCTCCCACTAATGAATTGATACGCACGCGGTAATGAATCCATCATTATTGACTTAATGAGATACTTTGGAAATTACATGAATATTGTTTGATTTTTTAATATGGGGTGCATTTTTTTTTTTGGACATTATTAATTTGCATTATTTTTATGCATATATATATATATATATATATATATATATATATATATATATATATATATATATATATATATATATACTATGTTCAAAACACGATTAATATAACATTGTAGTTTGTAATCTGTATCTAAAACTTTATTATATTAGTGTTTACTACGAATACAAAGTCTTTTTTGACATTATTTTTTTTTAATATGGGGTTCAATTTTTTTTTGATATTGTTTGATTTTGTTAATATGGGGTCCACTTTTTTTATCGTGAGTTTGGAGATGGTGGGTTCCACTTTTTTTTTTATATATTGCTTGATGTTGTTTAGTATGGGGTCAATATATATGGGGCCCACAATTTTTTTTATGGGCCTACTTAATATGAGGCCCAATTTTTTTTATTTTTTTTATTTTTATATATACTATGTTCAAAACATGATTGATATAACATTGTAATTTGTGCTCTGTATCTAAAACTTTATTATATTAGTGTTTGCTAAGAATACAAAGTCTGCACTTTTTTTTTTTTTGACATTGTTTATTTTTTTAATATGGGATTCACTTTTTTTTATATATATATATTGCTTGATTTTGTCAATATGGGATAGTATGTTCAAAACACGATTAATATAACATTGTAGTTTGTGCTCCGTATTTAAAACTTTATTATATTAGTGTTTGCTACAAATTCGCATCGTGTTTAATATGGGGCCCACAATTATTTTCACATTTATTAGAGTAAGGAAAAAATGAAAAAGTA